>NC_060141.1:811285513-811634513 GCF_021461385.2 Schistocerca piceifrons
GTTTGTCATCGCTTAGAGACTGCTGGTGTTTCACCACCAGCAAGAGATGATGGACTACACTTCATCACGTGTGATCTGCCCTGATGCCACCCACTCCGACCTGGGGCCTCCCCATGGGCACCGCCTAGCTGCAGCAAAGGTCACCTGGCAGGATGGCCATTATCGGGAGTCCTGGTGCCCCAGGGGGCTGGGCGTCTACCCCTTGGCATACATGGGGAGTTAACGGCGCAGGCATCATCAGCAGAGCAATCCCTGTGCGGTCAGGGGACTACAACCAACAGGGTACATGGTGGCCCCACCACTACGGAGTGGCTACCATGCTGGCTATCAGGTGCAAAGAAGTCCATGTTCATCGTCGATGCAGAAATCGATGCTGCATAGTGAATTGTGGAAAACGCACACAGGAAGGTGTCCTCACCCACGAGATGGAGAATGGGCAGGACTGCAATGCGACGACGAGAAAGTGTGCTAAAGATGTCAATGCATGATGGACACGATACACCTTGCAAGGTGCCCTTCCCCAATTGGTTTGCTCTTCGAAAAAATTTTGAAGAATGGAGGTCAAACCCTACAGGGGACCATCACATAGAGGCTGAAATGTGTGAAACTCCTTTTAGTCACCTCGTATGACAGGCAGGAATATCTCGGGCCTATTCTGTCCCCAGACCCACAGAGGGGCCAGGTCTGTTCTGATACTCCGTAAGCTCGAATTTCCCCTGGCCCCCCCCCCCCCCCCCCCCCTCCTTTTCATTAAACGGCAATGCGGAAAGCTATCAAATGCCTTACTGAAGTCAAGGAACATAACATTAGCATGAGCACCATTGTCCACTGCGCTGTGGATCTCGTGGAGAAACAGAGCCAGCTGAGTTTTGCATGATCTGTGTGGAATCCATGTTGATTTTCTTCCAAGAAGTCAATTTTTTAGCGTAAAACATGTTCCATAATTCTACAACAGATTGACATCAATGATATAGGTCTATAATTATGTGGATCTGTCTTACAGCCTTTCTTATTAAACGGGAATGAGCTGCACTTTTTTCCAGTTGCTAGGTACCTTTCATTGTTCAAACAATCTATGATGAATTACTGCTAGGAAGGTAGTAAGAATCTCACAGGTATCTCATCTGGTCCTGCAGCCTTTCCACTACTAAGCAATTGTAGCCGCTTTTCAGTACCGCTATCGATTATCTCAATATCTCCCATTTCATTTCAATGTTCGCACAATGATTGAAAGGAGGGACAGTGTTATGATCTTCCATGGTGAAACAACTTTGGAAGACTGAATTCAGTATTTTGGCCTTCTCTTTGTTATCTTGCGTTTTGGTGCCAGTGTGGTCACTGAGAGGCTAGTAGATGATTTTGACCCACTTACTGATTTTACATACGACCAAAATCTCTCATGGTTTTTACTCAGGTTGGTTGACAACATCTTACTTTTGAAATCATTGAACACTTCTCTCATTGCTCTCCTTACGCTCATTTTTGCTTCATTCAGCTTTTGTTTGTCAGCTAGGTTTTTACTTCTCTTGAATCTGAGATGAAGTGCTGTTTGTTTACATAGCACTTTTCTAACATGGCTATTAAACAATGGTGGATCTTTCCCATCCCTTAAAACCTTACTCAGAACATACTTGTCTAGGGCATATTGAATGATGCCTTTGAATTTTTTTCCATTTGTTCTACACCTCTTCATCCTCATCACTGAATATTTGTTGCAGACTGCTGAGTATCTTGAAATTTGTATCCTGTCTGCCTTGCTGAGGAAATATATCTTCCTACCTTTCTTGACATTCGTTGTATGACCTGTCGTCATAGATGCTGTCTCAGCCTTGTCGAAGTGGGCAGAGGAGTCGACAGATTTTCAGAGCACTCTCTTGTCCTTGAGTACGAAGCTGCTCCTAAAGGTGAAAGAATCAGCAATGATCAATGTCATGAGGATGCAGAAGACAATGGAAACCTCTGCATTAAATACCTGTAGTGTGAATTCACAGAACATGTGGCCTGTAACTGAGATAGTGTCATGATCTTTCCAATGACAAAATATTCTGGACTAGTCCTCCATTCAGATCTCCAGGATGGGACTGTGAAGGGGGAGGTGACCATGAGAAAAAGATTGAATGATCAATTAAAGGAAAATATCCTGCATCCCACGGCATGGAATGTAAGAAGCTTGAATGTGGTAGGGAAGCTAGAAAATCTGAAAAGGGAAATGCAAAGGCTCAATCTAGATATATTAGTGGTCAGCAAAGTTAAATGGAAAGACAAGGATTTCTGGTCAGATGAGTATAAGGTAATATAAACAGTGGTAGAAAATCGTATAACAGGTGTAGCATTCATTATGAATAGAATGGTATGGCAGAGAGTGTGGAATAGTGAACAGTTCAGTGATAGGTTTGTTCTTGTCAGAATCGACAGCAAATTGACACCAGCAACAATAGTTCTGGTATACGTGCTGATGCCACAAGCTGAAGATGAAAATACAGAGAAAGTACATGAGGATGTTGAAAGGGCAATACAGTACATTAAGGGAGATGAAAATAAAATAGTCATGGGGGACTGGAATGAAGTTTTAGGGGATGGAGTAGAAGAAAAGGATACAGGAGAATATGGGCCTGGGACAAGGAGAGTTAGAGGAGAAAGACTAATTGAGTTCTGTAATAAATTTCAAAAAAATGGTTCAAATGGCTCTGAGCACTATGGGACTCAACTGCTGTGGTCATAAGTCCCCTAGAACTTAGAACTACTTAAACCAAACTAACCTAAGGACAGCACACAACACCCAGCCATCACGAGGCAGAGAAAATCCCTGACCCCGCCGGGAATCGAATCCGGGAACCCGGGCGTGGGAAGCGAGAATGCTACCGCAGGACCACGAGATGCGGGCAAATAAATTTCAGCTAGTAATAGCAAATACTCTGTTCAAGAATCACAAGAGGTGGTGGTATACTTGGAAAAGGCATGCAGATAAGGAAAGATCTCAGGTAGATTACATCATGGCAATACAGAGATTTGGAAATCAGATACTGGACTGTAAGGCATACCCAGGAGCAGATACAGACTCTATTGAAACAGTGATGAAGAGTAGTCTGAAGTTCAAGAGAATAATCAGGAAGAATCAATACTCAAAGAAGTGGGATACAGATATACTAAGGGATGATGAGATGCACTTTTAAGTTCTATAAGGCTATAGATAGCACACTGAGGAATAGCTCAGTAGGCAATACAGCTGAAGAGGAATGGACATCTCTTAAAAGGGCAATCACAGAAGTTGGAAAGAACAACAAAGGTACTAAGAAGGTAACTGCGAAGAAACCATGAGTACGGAAGAAATACTTTAGTTGATCAATGAATGAAAGAAGTACAAAAATTTTCAGGGAAACTCAGGAACATAGAGATACAAGTCATTGAGGAAGGAAATAAATAGGAACCACAGGGAGCTAAGACATAAAGGCTGCATGGAAATTCTGAATAAATCAAAGAAGTTCAGCATACAGGAAAGTCAAAACAACCTTTGGTGACACAAAAAACAAGGGTAGTAATATGAAGAATGCAATGGGAATTCCACTGTTAAATGCAGAGGTGAGAGCAGATAGGTGTAAAGGGTACATTGAAGGCCTTAGGTGAACCACAAGTCAATTTAGAAGAGATAGGGTATCCATTAATAGAATCAATTTAAGACGGCTTCGGAAGACTTAAAATTAAGTAAGGCATAAGGGACAGATAACATTCCATCAGAATTTCTAAAATCATTGGGAGAAGTGGCAACAAATTGACTGTTCACAGGCCGGCCGAAGTGGCCGTGCGGTTAAAGGCGCTGCAGTCTGGAACCGCAAGACCGCTACGGTCGCAGGTTCGAATCCTGCCTCGGGCATGGATGTTTGTGATGTCCTTAGGTTAGTTAAGTTTAACTAGTTCTAAGTTCTAGGGGACTAATGACCTCAGCAGTTGAGTCCCATAGTGCTCAGAGCCATTTGAACCATTTGACTGTTCACATTGGTGTCTAGAATGTATGAGTCTGGGGACGTATCATCTGACTTTCAGGAAAATATCATCCACTCAATTCCGAAGACTGCAAGAGCTGACAAGTGCAAGAATTATCACACAATCAGCTTAGCAGCTCAGGTACCCAAGTTTCTGACAATAATTATACACAGAAGAGTGGAAAAGAAAATTGGGGATGTGCTAGATGACGATCAGTTTGGCTTTACAAAAGGAGCAGACAGGCAATCTTGGCATTGCAGTTGATAATGGAAGGAACACCGAAGAAAAATCAAGACACATTCATAGGATTTGTTGACCTGGAAAAAGCATTCGCCAATGTAAACTGGTCAAGATGTTCAAAATTCTGAGAAAAATAGGGGTAAGTTATAGGGACGGACACTAATATACAATATATACAAGAGCCAAGAAGGAATAATAAGAGAGGACGACCAAAAATGAACTTCTCAGATTAAAAAGTGTGAAAGACAGGATGTAGTCTTTCCTCCCTACTGTTCAATCTGTGCATCAAAGAAGCAATGATAGAAATAAAAGAATGCTTCAGGACTGGAATTAAAGTAAAAGGCGAAGGGATATTAATGATAGGATTCACTGATGCCATTACTATCCTGAGTGAAAGTGAAGATAAATTACATGATAAGCTGAATGGAATGAACAATGTAATGAGTACATAATATGGACTGAGTGTAAATCAAAGAAAGATGAAAGTAATGAAAAGTAGCAGAAATGAGAAGAGTGAGAAACTTAACATCAAGACTGATGGGCACGAAGTAGATGAAGTTAAGGAATTCTGCTACCTAGACAGCAAAGTAACCAATGACCAGTGGAGCAAGGAGGAAATCAAAAGCAGACTAGCCCTGTCAGAAAGGGCATTTCTGGCTAACAGAAGTCTACTAGTGTCACACACAGGCCTTAATATGAGGAGGAAATTTTTCAGAATGTACGTCTGGAGCAGTGTTGTATGTCAGTGAAACACGGACTGTGGGAAAACCAGAACAGAAGGGAATCAAAGCATGTGAGGCATGGTGCTGCAGGCAAATGTTGAAAATTATGTGGAGTGATAAGGTAAGGAATGAGGAGGTTCTACGCAGAATCGGAGAGGAAAGGAATACATGGGAAACACTAAAAGGAGAAGGTACAGGATAATAAGATGTTAAGACATCAGGGAATGGCTTCCATGGTACTAGAGGAAGCTGTAGAGGGCTAACCTGAAGAGGAAGACAGAGATTGGAATACATCCAACAAATAATTGAGGACATGGCTTGCAAGTACTACTTTGAGATGAAGGGGTAGGCACCAAGGAGGAATTTCCGATAGGCCACATAAAACCAGTCAGAAGACAGATGGCAACAAAAATTAAGTTCATTTTGTGTCACATGCAACCATTTAGTCTGCTACTGACATGATGCATTTGTCATAAAATGAGATGATGGCATGCAACAATATGGGACACTGATGAACAGCACCATTCTAACATGAATCCTCAGTGGCTTTGTTGGCCATATAGTTTCCTTGTATCATGACGTGGCCAGGTACCCAGCAAATTATCACTTCCTTGCCACAGTGTTGGCATCACTATAGTGAGTCATGGATGTGTTGAATCAACTGGTCTTCCAGATTTCCGGATACAATTGGTGAAGTTCTTGTAGTAAACTAAGTAAGTCGAAACAGACAAGAAACCTTGTACGGTGATGTCTGTATCCCCTTCAGTGCCATTAGAATGTCATTTAACTCTGCATCATAATTTGTGAATTATTCTGGAAGACACACTTTGAAAACCCATTGAGGGAAAACAGCAAAACTGAAGACATTCTTTTCCTGTGAGCCATCTGTATAAATGACAATAAAACTGTGGTAGGTGCTTAAAATGGACAAAACCAAAGTTGGGACACAGAGATTTTCAGCACCTGTCCAGCCAAATCCAGAAACAGACTGAAATGGACTGGTCCAAAAGGCTCCAGTGAATATCAGAATGTCCTCATGGTGGACAGCACCCAACACCTTGAGATAGGAAATAAGGACTGATCTATAGACCACACTGCCGTAAACTAAAAGTGATTGAACAAATGCCGTATAAAACTGCAAGAGGGAGGACCTGTCAAGCATCCCTTATTTGTACGCTAAGGCATTTCAAAGTATTCAATGACTGGAAGCCCTTTGTTCATATGTCTTTCAAGTTAATTTTGAGTCAAATAATAAACCTAAAAAGTGCTCAGTTTCTCGAAAACGTAAAATATTGTCCCTCATTGTGAATACTGGTTGGTTAAAATTTTGACAAGGACAGTTAAAATTGGCATGTGTAGTCTTCTCTGGTGATAACCAAAAAGCAGTAGTCCTGGTCCAGGTTTTCAGCTACATTGTCACTGTTGTAAGATCAGAGGAAGAGTAGAAGATTGCAAAGTCATCCACAAACAAAGAGAATTTGACAGTTCTCCTGACTGTGGAGGAAATGCCACTGACAGTGATGGTGAACAGTGTGACACTGAGTACACTGGATGAGATTTTCACTCTGCAGTGGAGTGTGCTTAAGTCATGGTTGGGTACCACAGATGGTAGAGCACTTGCATGCGAAAGGCGAAGGTCTCGAGTTCAAGTCTCGGTCCAACACACAGTTTTAATCTGCCAGGAAATTTCACTGAGTACACTGTCTAGCATGACAATTCTCTTTAACATATCAGTCACCTGAGGAATTTCCCATGTGGTATCAAAAATGCCGGTCCACAAGAAAGAACTGGATAAGAAGTGGCAGATGTCTATGTAGTCCCCATTCATGAAGTTGGCAAAGGATGTTGTGCCTGCAAAACGTTTCATACTTTCTGGATGTCTAAAAAGTCCCAAACCAAATGGTTTCAGCATAAGAAGGATTCCTGTATCGCTGTCTCCAGTAAATTTTGATTGTCAAGAGTGGAATTGTAGAGTAGGGGCTGAAATCACACCGCTAGGGGATCATGTGACCTCACGACACAAGCAACCAGAGGAGGTGGCAGTTGACCATGCGTTGACAAGTCTTACCCATACCACTTGTAAGGGCTACACCCCAGTAACTGTTAGGGGCACTAAGGTCTTTGCCTGGTTTCCAGAATGGAATTAATATTGCCTCCTTCAAATTCATGGGGTAGTGTCCACGAAACCAGATCTGACTAAAACAACAAAGGAGCCATCCCTTCAGTTCAGAGCACAGATGACAAAGCCTGACATAGTGGATCTTATCACGTCCTGGAGCTGTGTCTCTGGCTACAGACAAAGCTAATTCCAGTTGTCAAATGGAGAACAGAAGGTTGTGGACTTCCTCATTACGTGACAAGAAATTGAATTTCCTCAACTCTGCAATCCTATGGAACACCTGAAAAGCAGGAGCTTGTCTGGATGATTTGGTGACAGTAAAAATGTTTTCACCTAAAACCTGAGCCATGGCTTGTCATGTCTATCAACACCAAATTCCTTGACAAGCCTGTAAGAGAAAGTATACTGCGCTTGCCTGAAATCCACTTTACTGAGTCCCAAACTTGCGCAGCAGAAGTGGACCAATTAATATAAGTCGAGAATTCCTTCCAGGAAGACCTGTTCTTTTATCACTCACCTTGCATGTGCTCTCACAGATCTGTAGGCATGAAGGTTTCCTGTACTTGGATGGTGTTTGAAGTTCTGCAGGACTGTTCATTTGGCCCTGATTGCCAATCTAGTCTTAATTCCACCAAGGCTCAGGCCATCATCTGAGGTGGCTACTAGACTGGGGGATGGACTCTGCAGCAGCTGAATGGATCTCACAACTGATATGGGTCACTGTGTCCTGTGCACAATCCTTTTGTTCAAAAATAGCCTATCAACTATACTGCAACCCATTTGCCCTTTCTGTCATCCATCTGCATGGTCTCCTGTCATCCCCTGTTGGCAGAATGATCCACACTGGGAAGAGGTCACTGGAATGTGAATCTGTAGCCACTTCCCACTGAACTCAGTCTGCAACAGCTGGGGAACAATAACAAAGGTAAATGGCTGAAAAAAGACATTGGAGCTGTGGAAAAGTGCGTCATCTGACCCAAGTTCAGAAAGCAGATACTCTCAGAACGGATGAATCGCTAGAGCATCTGACCCCTGCAGCAAGTGGTAGGTGAGCCCTACAACACAATGTGTGCACTTAAGTCCCCCATGAGGAATGGGTGTGGGAGTGCCTGAAGAGTTCTGTCAGTATGTTTACAACCAAATCATCATTAGGTGGAAGGCACAAAGAACATGCTGTGATATTAAAGAGTGTGAGAACTTTCTCAGCAATTACTGCCATGGTCGTGGTAAGAGGGATAGGTGAGGAGGGGTAACTGTCATCAATGAAAACAGTCACTCCACCTTTAGCCCTGCCTCCAGTATCATCATCTTTCCTATAGGGGTGGTAACCTCATAATGCTGATGTGTGTGACTTTAAAATGAGTATCTTGTCAGCAAATGCAGAAGTGTTTCTCCTGGACCAGGAGCTGTCATTCTTCCAAATGTGAGCGGTATCAATTTAAATACAACTGCAATGCAGAAGTCCATGTGGCAACCATTGTTTAGTGATGGTTGGTCTTTTCTTTCTCCTTGAGAGGTGATTTGCCAGTGAGATCAGGGGGAATGTTAGCCAGTTCTCAGCTCTCCAGATCCTGTGACTGGAAGGCCGTATCTTCCAAAGCTTAGTTCCCACCAGAGAGGGAGAAAGCTCACCAATCTGAAGGTTTAGCTACCACTTTCTTGGACTTTGAATTACTTTTTGAATGACGTTTTTCTTTACAGATGGGTTAGAGGTATGGCTTAGTTTGTTTCTGATGGTGGGTAGTGGTATGTGCCTTAGGTGGTGACGCCCACTGCTGATGGCTTTCGAAGACTTCAGTTTCAACCGGAGCATTTCCCCCACAGGTTCTCCAACAAGTGCATGAGCTCATACTTTAATCTGTGGTCTGAGATTGTGCAGAGGCATCAAGCTCAGCAATTGGAATCTTAAGGGCTCATGTGAAAGAAGTAGCAAGAACATGAGATTGCGTAGCTTCGAAAGCTTTTATAGCTTCACCATAGCTTGACTTTCAACTCCTGAATTTTCCATTCCTTGTTGTAAAACCTCGCACTTCTTGTTCCACACTGGGTGATCCTTGGAGCAGTTCACATATGTTGCAAGAAGTATACAATAATTGCCTGTTTTGTGAGCTGAGCCTCAGCAATGGCCACATGTAGCACTCCCATTACATCCCATAGAGGTACAGCCAAATTCTTCCCATTTTTACCATCA
This sequence comes from Schistocerca piceifrons, assembly GCF_021461385.2. Taxonomy (NCBI): domain Eukaryota; kingdom Metazoa; phylum Arthropoda; class Insecta; order Orthoptera; family Acrididae; genus Schistocerca; species Schistocerca piceifrons. Next base: position 811,294,767 of record NC_060141.1, read on the forward strand.
CTCTGGGTTAGGAACAAATGGACAAACCTCGAGACAGATATAGCATATTGGAGCTAGTAACAACACCCTCACTAAAGTTAAGGCCTCTACTGGGTATTCATCTAAGGCCTTAGATCCCGGAAGCTTAGATACCTGGGTTGAATTAGCAGTTTCAACTAGAAGTGTTCCATTACATAGTTATTTGACTCTTTTTTTGGGACCAAGCAATAGCTTTCCATGCCTTGAGAATATTGAAAGGGAAGGCCTTCTCAAGGGTTCCTCCTGTTCTCCTGATTACAATGAAAGTGTTCATCATCATCATCATCATCATCATCATCATCATGTTATCTGCTATATTAGCAGGTCCTTTGCCTCTCCATTTTCTGTGATCCAATGCTTCCTTCTTAAGGCTGCTGTATGTTGTACCATCCATCATGTCATCCAGTATCTGGAATCTCTTCCTCCCTCGCTTCCTTTTCCCTTCTACATAACCTTCTAAAACTGTTTTTATCAGTCCGTCATTCTTTCTTAATATATGCCCAATCCAATTTCTTTTTCTTCTCTTTATTACATCTAGTAACTGTCTTTTCTCTCCCACTCTTCTCAGTACCTCTTCATTTTCTACTCTGTCCATCCAACTTATTCTTTCCATCTTCTGCCATGTCCAGATCTCAAAAGCCTCCAGACTTTCTCTGTCTTTTTTCCTCATAGTCCATGTTTCAGCGCCATATAGAAGAACACTCCACACGAGACATTTTATGAGTCTCTTTCTGAGTTCTCTGTCCAGACCGCTGCAGAAGATTCTCCTTTTCTTATAAAACGCCTGTTTTGCCATTGCTATCCTTGTTTTAATTTCTGTGGTGCACTTCCAGTCGGTGTCTATCCTGCTTCCAAGATACTTAAAATTTTGCACCTGTTCTAGTGTTTCTCAATTCAGCACAATTATTATTTCTTTATTTCCTCCTATTGCCAATACTTTTGTTTTATTTGTGTTAATTTTCATTCCATATTTTTTTCCGTTAGTTGCAATGGTGTCCACCAAATCCTGTAATTCTTTTTCCCCTGTGTCTAGAAGGACCATGTCATCAGCAAATCTCAAGCACCCTACTCTTCTTCCTCCAATTTCTACTCCTTTGTCATCTAATGAGCATTGGTCAATCATATTTTCCAAGTACAGGTTGAAAAGAGTAGGTGATAAACAGCATACTTGTCTTACTCCTTTCCCTAGTCTGATCCAGTTTGTACTTTCTCCTCTCACTTTAACTGAAACTTTTTGATTAAGGTACAATGAGTTTATAAGTCTTCTGGTTTTCCAGTCCACTCTCTTTTCCCTCATAATAGTCGCCAGCTTGTCCCAAACCACATTGTCAAATGCCTTTTCTAAATCGATGAAACACATATATAGGTCTCTTCCTTTTTCAATAAACCTTTCTCCCAAATTTCGTAGGAGCCCTATTGCATCTCTGGTGCCCGTATTCCATCTAAAGCCAAACTGCTCCTCGCCGAGATTCTCCTCTATTACTTTTTCAAGTCTTTTATTAATTATTCTTAACATCACTTTGACTGCATGTGAAATGAGGCTGATTGGCCTGTGCTCACTGCATTTCTTGGTTCCTTGTTTTTTCAGTAATGGAATCATTACTGTTGTCAAAAAGTCCTCAGGCCATTCACCACTGTCATATTTTATTACATAACCTCAATATTTCTCTTATTCCATTGTGGTTCAAACATTTTAGTATTTCTCCCAGTATTGTATCTGTACCTACTGCTTTCCCATTTTTCATTGCAGCAATGGCAGACTTTACTTCTTCCATTATGATGGTCAGTCCTTTCTCTTCATCACTTACACTGTTGTGTGATTCCAGTTCCAGAGTTTCTGGTTTGCTATTTGTGTCATATAGCTCTTTTATATATTCTTCCCATCTCTGGAGGACATCGTCATGATCTTTGTACACTACCTCTTCGTCTTTACTCAAAATTTCCATAGTAGCACTTCCTGCTCTGTTTTGTTCCCATGTCATAGTCTTTACTCTGTTTTATAGTAAGTCATATCTTCCCTTCCTGTCTACTTCTTCAATTTCATCACATTCCTCTTTTAGCCATTTTTTCCTAGCCTGCTCTGTTTCTCTTCGCAGTTCATTATTTAACCTCCGGTATATCTTTCCTGCATCTTCAGTGTTCTTGTTTTTCAATTTTCTTCTCTCCTCCATCTTGGAAATCATTTCTTGTGTGACCCATGTTTTTTTTTTTTTACCTTTTCCCTTTTACATATCCTATATTTTGCTGCCCTGCTTTAATGATTCCTTCTTTCAGCATATTCCAGTACTCATTGGCATTATCAGGTGCTTCTTTGTCTCATAATGTGTTTAGAAAGTCCCGAGACAGCATTTCTGTAATTTGTTCTTTGTTGGACCTTATCTTCTCTAAATCCCACTTCTTCACCATTGTCACCTTTTTCAGTTTTTTCATTCTTATTTCTATTTCTGCCATAAGTAAGTTGTGGTCACTATTAATATCTGCACCTGGTAATGTGTGCACCTTGTTGATTCCATTCCTGTATCTTTCTTCTACCAGTATAAAATCGATTTGGCTTCTATATTTATCCCCTGGTGATTTCCAAGTGTAGAACCTCCTCTTATGGTTCTTGAACCACGTGTTTGTCACTATCGGCTGCCTTTCCCTGCAGAAGTCAATTAACCATTCACCTCTGTCATTTCTCTTTGCAAAACCATGACTGCCTACTATGTTTCCCTCTTTCCCTTCTCCCACAATGGCGTTCCAGTCTCCCAATACTATTTTGCAGCCTTTTTTTATTTTCGTCCATTATTCTCTCTATTACATTGTACGTTTCCTCTACAATTTGGTCATCATGTTCTGAAGTTGGCATATTCACCTGGACAATCAGTAAATCTTTTTGTGCTCCTTTCAGCCTTACACCAATAACCCGGTCATTTGCATAGTCTACATATTCCACACATTTAGCCAATTCCTTTGTCATAATCATTCCTACTCCATTAATTCCTTTTACTTCTCCTCCTGAGTAGTAGAATACATATTCATCTGACTGCAACTCTCCATGTCCATTCCATATTACCTCAGCAACTCCTACGAGGTCCATATGATTCTTTTCCATCTCTCTTTTAAGGTTTTCTAGTTTTCCTGCTTGTAGCAGAGTTCTGACATTCCAGGTACCAATTCTCGTTTTGATTTTTTGCATCCTTTCAAGTTGTCCCTCCCGGAGATCCGAATGGGGGACTATTTTACCTCCGGACACTGATTTAACATGAGAGGAAGCCATTTTTTGTGCATAAAATGGAAACTGCATTACGCAGGGAAGATAATCTGCGGTGGTATTACGTTGCCTTCCGCAGTTCTGGAGGCTGCCCCTAACATGGGATACAGACGCCTTTTGCAGCTGCCCGCTCCGGGTCAGACGCTGCATGAGAAGTACAGGTTGGAAAATGAAAGACCCCTAGCCCTTGAAACCTAATAGCATCAGGGTCGGAAAAGAACAAGAGATGGCCAAGGGTGGCCAGATAGGAAAGATAAAAGTGAGGAGCCTGGCATAAGTAAGTGGAAGCAATGCCAGGACTCAGCTTGGGGCCCCGTGGTCCAGCCACGTATCACTAGGTGTGACTCCCTAACCTCGAGACAGATATAGCATATTTGAGCTAGTAACAACACCCTCACTGAAGTTAAGGCCTCTAGTGTGTATTCATCCAAGGCCTTAGATCCCAGAAGCTTAGATACCTGGGTTGAATTAGCAGTTTCAACTAGAAGTGTTCCATTACATAGTTATTTGACTCTTTTTTGGGACCAAGCAATACCTTTCCATGCCTTGAGAATATAGAAAGGGAAGGCCTTCTCAAAGGTTCCTCCTGTTCTCCTGATAACAATGAAAGTGTTAGCGCACACTAAATCCCTGTTACTATGATTCTGAGACTTCTTTTTGGGAGGACTGCCCAACCAAGCTCTCTTTGATGATTGGGCGTAGGTACTATCTGATGGTACACCTGTTCCATAGGGATCCCAGCAGATGCTAGAGAAACAACCATCAACCCAGGCAGAGCCCTGCATGCCTGAGAAAGCCTTATACAACTACAGGGCACCAGGTGCCCCATAGGTTGCCCATTTGATACTGTGTTCCTCAACAGTCATTCACCTCACCAGCACATAGCACACCATGAGGTTAAGGGTTTTTTTTTTATACAGGTGTGTACCTTGCTGGCAGTCCAGGTGGTGAAGCCAAGGCCCCCATTCTCCAAAACACACAACATTCCAGAGCTGCAACGCAGGGTTGTCACTGAAACATGCCTAGAACTTACAGTAGCAGAGGACTGATGGCACTCACCAGTCCCCAGCTCAGGAACTCAGGACTGTCAAGTTTGTTCCCAACAACCAAATGTTGAGCCCCAGGAGGAGGAGGAGGAGGAGTTGTATATGTCACAACAGACAAAAAAAATCAAATCCACCAAGACAAACACTGAAGCTGCATGTGGGATTGTTTGGGCAACGCTCAGTATCAGCGATGGGCATAAAATGATAATTGGATCCTTCTATCACCCACCAGACTTATCTGCTGGTGCAACTGAAAACTCCACAGAATACCTCAATTCACTTGTATGCAAGTTCCCTAATCACACTGTAATCATTGGTGGAGACTTTAATGGTCCAATTATTATCTGGAAAAATTACAATTTCGTTAATGGTGGGCATGATAAGACATACTGCAAAACTTCACTAAATGCCTTCTCTGAAAACTACCTAGAACAGATAGTTCAGAACCCTACTCATGATGGAAATACATTGCATCTGCTGACAACAGACAGACCTGATCTCTTCGAGGATGTTGACAAAGAAAGTTGTGTCAGTGAACTGATGTGGTTGTATCAACAATGATTTCCAAAGTACAAAGGACAACTACAACGAGCAGAAAGGTATGTTGAGTAAATTAGATAAAAAACATCAGTAGTGTCATATCTCAGGAGGAACTTTAAGCTTTCAGCACAGGTCAGGAGCATCTAGAGGAACTATGGCACAAGTTCAAAAGAATAGTTGACCATGCACTGTATAGATATTTACATAGTAGAACAGTTCATAGTGGGAGGACTCTCCATGGTATGCAGCCACTGTAAAGAAACTTCTAAAGAAACAGACTGCTGCAGAATAGGTGTAAAACAAAACACTGGAGTATAGACAGAGATATGCTGAATGAACATGTTTGGCTGTCAAGAGAGCAATGCATATTACCTTCAATGACCACCATAGCACCATATTGTCAAATGACATTTAAAAAATCCGAAGTAATTCTGCTCATATGTAAAGGCTGTAAGTGGCACTGAAGTTCAGGTCCATTCCCTAGAGAATGAGACGGGATCTGAAACTCATGGTAGCAAAGCAAAAGCTGAAATGCTTAACTCCATTTTCAAAACCCAGGAGAATTGCCCCAATTTAGTCCTTGTACCATTGAAAAGGTGAATTAAATGAACAGTACTTCAAGCCTGATGGAATCTGATGTGTTGGCAGAAGAGCCAACACCGTGTTGCTAGAGGAGGCCGAAATGCACGCGTTTAAGCTCACGCAGACTGGCGTGAGGTCTGGAACAAGGTAAAGTAGTTGAGTCTAGTAAGAAAAGAATGTAGTTGTGGGAATACTTAACTTCAATCCATAATTGGATGACATCACTCTTGTTGATACATTAATTACAATCTCAATATAAACTGGTAAAGGCGCCTTGCTAGGTCGTAGCAAATGACGTAGCTGAAGGCTATGCTAACTATCGTCTCGGCAAATGAGAGCATAGTTTGTCAGTATAGCATCACTAGCAAAGTCATCTGTACAACTGGGTCGAGTGCTCAGAAGTCTCTAGACCTGCCGTGTGGCGGCGCTTGGTCTGCAATCACTGACAGTGGCGACACACGGGTCCAACGTATACTAACGGACCGCGGCCGATTTAAAGGCTACCACCTAGCAAGTGTGGTGTCTGGTGGTGACAGCACAGAATCCCCATCATATTCTATACTGAATTTGCAGCTGAGTTAGCCCCTATTCTCACTACACTACCATATCGGCCCCGAGCAAAAAACCATGCCCACTAATTGGAGAATGGCACAGGTCACACCTGTCTATGAGAAGGGTAGTAGACGTGACCCACAGAACTACCATCCAACATCCTTGATGTTAATTTGATGTAGACTCTTAGAACATACTCTGACCTCAAACATGATAATGTACCTTGAACAGAAAGACCTCCTCGATGCCAACCAGCTCGGTTTTTGAAAACACTGATCATGTGTAAACCAACTCACACTTTGCTCACGTGCCGTACTGAAAGCTTTGGATCAAGTCAATCATTTAGATGCCATGTTTCTTGATTTTCAAGAAGCATTTGATTCACCTATGTTTATTGTCAAAAGTATGATCATATGGGGTACAAAGTGAAATTTGTGACTGTATTGAGGACTTTTTGGTAGGAATGGCACGGCATGTTACCTTGGGTGGAGACTCATCATCAGATGTAGAAGTAACTTGGTGTGTGCCCCAGGGTAGTGTGTTGGGACCCTGGCTGTTCTTGCTGTAAATTAATGACCTCACAGACAACATTAATAGTAAAACCCGGCTTTTTCCATAAGATGCAGTTATCTATAATGAAGCACTATCTGAGAGAAGCTGCAGAAATATTCAGTCAGATCCTGACAAGTTTTCAACATGATGCAGAGATTGACAACTTGCTCTAAATGTTCACAAATGTACAATTTTGCACTTTACAAAACGAGAAAACATGGTATTCTTGGATGACAATATCAATGAGTCACAACTAGAATCAGCCAACTTACACAAATACCTGCATGTAACACTTTGTTGGGGTATGAAATGGAATGATCAGAGGGTGAAGTAGGTGGTAGACTTCAGTTTATTGGTAGAATACTGGAGATGTGCAATCACTCTACAAAACATACTGCTTACAAATCACTCGTGCAATCAATTCAAGAATACTGTTCAAGTGTGTGTGACTTATACCAGATGGGACTAACAGGGGATATTGAAAGTATACAGAGAATGGCAGCACAAATGGTCACAGGTTTGTTTAATTCATGAGGGAGTGTCAGAGATGCTGAAGGAACTGAAATGGCAAACTTTTTAAGACAGACAAACTACCCTGAGATAGACTATTAACAAAGTTGCGAGAACCAGCTTTAAATGGTTACTCTAGGAATATACTACTAACATCTATGTACTGTTCAAACAGGGATTGTGAGGATAAGATGACAATAATTATCACATGCTCAGAGGCACTCACACAATCTTTCTTCTCACATTCCATACATGGATGGAACAGGAAGATACCTTAATAATGGGTAAAATGGGGTGTACCCTCTGCCATGCACCTCATAGTGGTTTGCAGAATATAGAAAGGGAAACATGACATCAAAACTGAGGGCTTAAAGTTAATGTGTAAGAGTGAAGCTCAACAGAGCTACCATCAATGGATGAATTCTCTATTGTTGGCACATTCAAGCATGTAATACGGAAGCTGCTAGAGCAGTTTCTCTGTACAATTTTAAGGCTTCTTCACATTTTGTCCAGGCAAATCACTATGGTGAGCAGGGCATAACTGGACTGAGGCAACCAGAGAACTAGGGGGTACACTGGCACCCACAACAAGGAAATAATTAAATAACGAAAATTCAAAATGTGTCTACAATATACATCATATGTAAAGTGTGTACTGTAAAATCCACCTTTCTTCAGAAAATGTATGGCTGGCTTAGCTACTATCTCATCATCCCACGTATTTGGGGTAGTGTGGTAGACAAGTTGATGGCTCATCTCACATCAACTAGCAGGGCAGATTCTACAGAAATATGAGTTGGAATAAGATGATCAGCACAGCTGCATCAAGGGGTGTCCTCTATTAATAAGGAACCTGTGGGAAACTGTGTAGAGGTCACTATGCAGTCAACAGTAAAATTGCACCTTTCTGAGTGGCCAGGAGTGACATATCCCCTACCACAGTGGTCCCTTCAGTTATTCTCAGCTTGCTGAGGGTTGTTGTAGCCTGCCATTCATATCCTAGGCTTTCAAAATGTTATGTTGCAGCTGAGATCTTAGGTCTCTCTCTCCAGCACACATATTCAAGCTTGCCTCTTGCGGTTGCCTCTTTAGCTGATTTGTCAGTTCATTTCACAGAAAACTCACATTGCCCTGTCTCCAGATGAATGTTAGTACTCTGTAGCTGTGTAGGTCATCTACTAAGCCTTGGATGTTCACTTCTGAAATGTACACGGGGTGATATGTCCTTTGTAAGCAGTTCACGTAGTCCCTACAAACCAGTTGTCCTTTGTGGTGATTTTTTCAATAAACTGCAGAGCCTGGCCATGACCAACTCTCCAGTGTGTACACTGTATGCGTGAGGCAGAAAATACATTCTGCATATGAAAAAGCACAACCAAACCTGCCATTAACTTTCAGTCTGTCCATGTACATGCTCGTCAAATTAGGATAGTTGTGGGGAACTGAACACTAGTTACCTGAGGGTGGTGGATCTGCATTTTTCTTATGGCCACAGAAGAGATCCACTTGAATCATAAGGCTGGAGGCATATCGCAGGAGATGCTGAGAAGGAATTATGTACACAGACAAGTGGGGCCCGGTCCGCACATACTGTTTCCAATCGTATCTAAACTAGTCTAACCATTTTTGGAGGGTTCAGAATGAGTATGAACAGGTAGTTGTGAAACAGAGTTGACTAACATAGATGTTTAGGCATGTGGCAAATTTAGATTGAATTCTTCACCAAGAGTTGCTGGCACTTGACCCTCAATAGTGGGATTCCAACTTCCAGCAGTATTTTGTGTGTGGGACTCTTCACAGAAAGCACCAGCTGCCAACTGCACACCATTGAAGTGGATAGGGTCTAACAAACTCAGTATTGATGTGGTATTGACTCACAAGCAACACATCCATAGATCAGGTGGGATAAAACCAAAGCTCTGCAAAATTGTAGGAGAGCTGTGCAGTTGGGGCTCCAGATAGTGCTGCTGAAAAATCTGAGGGTATTGAGTTTCTGCGTGCAATTTGGAGAAATTACTAAGAAACACAAAATCATTCACCATACTGAAACATCTAAAGTTCAATCTTCATACAAAGTCAAATATTATGTGGACACAGTGAAGAATTACATACCACAGACAATGTCAACACAATGAAAACTGTAACTTTGGAGAAGTTTAAATCCTCTTGGGACAAAGTGATTCATAATGTATATAATGTGGGAACTGTTGTGTGTCACAGTAAGTGAAACTAAAGATAAAAGTATCATTTATGGATGGCAGAGTTAGTGTTGGGCAAGGGACATCGAATATCCTTCTGACTTTCTCAAATGAAGTAAGATGAGGTATATCAGTTCATCATCATGTCTCAGTAGAAAATAATTTCAATGATGACACAGTAGCAAGATAAGAGATGTGGTTTTGAAAACTTTGATGATGCACCAGTGGATGTTGAAGATAAAACTGATATGCTTGGGAAAAAATGTAGTACATTTTAATACAGCTGATGTTCCATTGCTGGAAAATTTGTAATTTATTTGTGTGAAACATATGATCACATGCATTGCATTTGGTAGTACAACAAACACAGCAGAATACAATCTATGTTATAAAAGGTACTGAAGTATACACTAAATTATTTTACATAATAATATATTAAATTTTAGTCTCTATGGTAGGCTCTAGTAGCATTGCTCAGTGAGCTATGATTTTCAATGCATTTAGAATTTTTGAGTAGTTAACAGCTGGGCATTGAAATATTTTGCTCCTTTAGTGTATGGACCATTTGCAATTCTTTTTCAGTCTTTGTCTGCCACATGGTAATATTCTACTCGTACAGAGTGTTGTTCATGAATTTCTGTTTTATGACATGTATATTTCTTGTCTTCTACAGCCAGTACTATTGCTTCATATACATACATAGAACAGACAGTCATTATTTTAAAATCTATTAATTCCCTGAAAGATGTTCTTTCATCTTTCTTACCTAATATTCTCAAAGCTCATTTCTGCAGCTTAAAAACTCTGCCCAAATGAGGTATTGAAGCCCCAACCAATAATACTGAAGCATTTGGAAGAAAGGGCTGCATTAAACTGAAATGCATTAGGCCTACCCTCATTGTTGGGTGTTGACATATGGAGTTATTCTTCTTGAAACATGTAAGCTGGATATTAGTCTAACAAACACACATTGCCAACTTCTTGTGTCCATAACCGTTTTCTGTCTACACATATACCTACAAACTTACACTCACTGCAGATTTTCCCTAACACATTATATCTTGACAATTGGTACAATTTTGCAAGTACCCAACATTGAAGGAAATTATACTTCTTTTTTGTAAATTGACTTATAATTTTATTTCCTAACTCTGACTTTGCCATATCTATAAAATTTTTTACCTTCATGACAAGATTAAACACACAATTTCCCCAATAAATTCTGAACCGTCATCTGCATACATTGTAATGAAGATACCAGTTTTGAATTTATTTGGGAACTCACTGGCATATCTTACACAAAGGAGGGCATCAATTATCAATCCCTCATGATCACAGAATTTAATATTCCTGGCCCTTGATGTGTAGCTTTTTAATGTTTCTCCATTATAGTGTGGGATTTTGGTACACTGTCTTCTGTTTTCTAATATGACGTATTTAGGTGCAAAATTTTTCCACTGATGCCATCTCTGGCCAGTTTTGACCAGAGTACCTCTTTATCAACCCTATCAAAAGTCTGTGATAGATCTAAGGAAACCCAAGCTCCTTGCATGCCTTCATTGATTTTCTCAAGAAATTTCAGCATAAATTTTAGTGCTGCTGTCATGGTCCTGCGACCATTTGCAAAGCCCTGCTGAAAATCTCTCAGGAGTTTGTGCATATTATACTACTCTAACACATTTCAGACTGATTTTGTTGATTGACTTGCTAAAAACAGAAGTTGAAGTGAGTGGTCTAATTTTCCACTAACTGTTTATCACCTTTTCTGTAGGGAGGTTTAATGGTGGGTGATTTTAGTCTATCACAGACCACTCCTCACAACTAGAGCCATCAAATGATATGCTAGATTATATTGGCACTGCATAAGTAAAAATGGAGAAATTTCATCCAAGCCAGCAGATTTTATGTTTTTACATTCTCTGATGAGCTGCAAAGTGTGCTTGAATTAAAGTTCAGGGAGTTGATCAGGTTTAGATTAGATTAATACTAGTTCCATGAATCATGAATACAATATTTCGTAATGATTTTCCAATACATGAAATAATTAAGTTAATATAACAACTTATATATTTTTTTAATTTTTTAATTTGTTTTTTTTCTTTTTTCTTAATTTATATCTAAAAATTCCTCTATGAAGTAGAAGGAGTTGTGTTTCAGAAATTCTTTTAATTTCTTCTTAAATACTTGTTGGTCATCTGTCATACTTTTGATACTATTTGATAAGTGACCAAAGACTTTAGTGGCAGTATAATTCACCCCTTTCTGTGCCAAAGTTAGATTTAATCTCGAATAGTGAAGATCATCCTTTCTCCTAGTATTGTAGTTATGCACACTGCTATTACTTTTGAATTGTGTTTGGTTGTTAATAACAAATTTCATAAGAGTATATATACTGAGAAGCTACTGTGAATATCCCTAGATCCTTAAATAACGTCTGCAGGATGATCTTGGGTGGACTCCAGCTATTATTCTGATTACATGCTTTTGTGCAATAAATACCTTATTCCTCAGTGATGAATGACCCCAAAATATGATGCCATATGCAAGCAATAAGTGAAAATAGCTGCAGTAAGCTAATTTACTAAGATGTTTATCACCAAAATTTGAAATGACCCTTATTGCACAAGTAGCTGAACTCAAACGTTTCAGCAGATCATCAATGTGTTTCTTCCAATTTAATCTCTCATAAATGGACACACCTAAAAATTTTGAATTGTCTACCTTAGCTATATGCTTCTGATTAAGGTCTATATTTATTAATGGCATCATACCATTTACTGTACGGAACTGTATGTACTGTGTCTTATCAAAATTCAGTGAGAGTCCGTTTACAAGGAAACACTTAGTAATTTTCTGAAAGACATTATTGACAATTTCATCAGTCAATTCTTGTTTGTCAAGTGTGATTACTATACTTGTATCATCAGCAAAGAGAACTAAGTTTGAGTTGACCTCAGTCGAGGCCCATGAGAAAGACAGGCCGCGGCACAGAAATCACTAATGTAGGCCTGAGTGCCCTCACTCACTTAACTCAGCAGACAAACTGTATTTTTAGACCTGTTAGCTCTCAACTGGGTGTATGTGTACTAACGAGAATTGCATCTTCTACTGGAATCTGCTATTATGAGGTCTCACTTATTACTCGTCATACAGTGAAATTGAAGATCAATTCTCATCATAAACAGCATTTATAGCATTTAGTCTCATCTGATTAACAGTCCTCATTTCATGCAAGATGTAGAGCCTTATGCAACAGATAATAATTTAGGCATGATTTTAATTTTATTATATCACATTACAGCCATAACAAATTATCAGTAACCTTGTGGACTTACTATCATTGTAGGACTAGTAACAGTAAGACTTCATAGTAGTTACTTCCAGTAGAAGATGCAATTCTTGTTTGTACATACACGTCTAGTTACTAGTTAATAGGTATATAAATGCAGTTTGTGTGCCAAGTTGAGCGAGCTCGGCCTACCTTCGGGATGTACGTGCCATGGTCTCTTTCTTGTGGGCCTCACCTCAGTGTGATTTCCAACATTTACTTTATCTGTAGTACAGAAGTCAGATTCTGCAATGTGTATGAAGTAATCATTAAAAATATTACTTAGCCCCTCTCTATTGGTAACAATATTGTTATTAGATATGTGTTATTAGATTCTAAAGGTGGCACGGGTAAAGTACAGGGAGCAAAAGGCTATTTACAATTTGTACAGAAACCACGTGGCAGTTATGAGAGTTGAGATGCACGTACTGGAAGCAGTGGTTGGGAAGGGAGTGAGACAGGGTTGTAGCCTCTCCCCAATGTTATTAAATCTATGTATTGATCAAGCAGTAAAAAAAAAAAAAGTAGGTATTAAAATCTGTGGAGAAGAAATAAAAACTATGAGGTTCGATGATGACATTGTAATTCTGTCAGAGACAGCAAAGGACTTGGAAGAGCAGTTGAACGGAATGGACAGTGTCATGAAAGGAGGGTATAAGATGAACATCAAGAAAAGCAAATCGAGGATAATGGAATGTAGTCGAATTAAATCGGGTGATGCTGAGGGAATTAGATTAGGAAATGAGACACTTAAAGTAGTAAAGGAGTTTTGCTATTTGGGGAGCAAAATAACTGATGATGGTCGAACTAGAGAGGATATAAAATGTAGACTGGCAATGGCAAGAAAAGTGTTTCTGAAGAAGAGAAATTTGTTAACATCGGGTATAGATTTAAGTGTCAGCAAGTCGTTTGTGAAAGTATTTATGTGGAGTGTAGCCATGTATGGAAGTGAAACATGGACGGTAAATAGTTTGGACAAGAAGAGAATAGAAGCTTTCGAAATGTGGTGCTACAGAAGAATGCTGAAGATTAGATGGATAGATCACATAACTAATGAGGAGGTATTGAATAGAATTGGGGAGAAGAGGAGCTTGTGGCACAACTTTACTAGGAGAAGGGATCGGTTGGTAGGACATGTTCTGAGGCATCAAGGCATCACAAATTTAGTATTGGAGGGCAGCATGGAGGGTAAAAATCATAGAGGGAGACCAAGAGATGAATACACTAAGCAGATTCAGAAGGATGTAAACTGCTGGAGTATGTACTGGGAGATGAAGCAGCTTGCACAGGACAGAGTAGCATGGAGAGCTGCATCAAACCAGTCTCATGACTGAAGACCACAACAACAAACAACCACATCATCCAACAGTTGTGATGTTACACACTTTGACTTTCTAGCATCATCAGAGATAAATTTGTGCAGTGAGGGAGGAAACACTTATGACTGGATCAGTGGTACTTGAGCTTAGTATCATTGAAGATGATATTAATTCTTTGAAGATAAAACGAGTTTGATGATACTGGCACTGTCAGTAGTGCAGTGCCACAATGTGAATTTTGAGTGGATATCAAGATCAGTCATAATGTTACAACACTGAATTACAGAGTCAAAATGTTTCCACTGTTAACACACAAAGCATTTTTGTGTCAAACCTTACAAATGAATTGTGTTCATTGTTATATTAAGTATCTTCCATGAGCTACATCTGTAAATAATGAGAGTTGAAATTAAAAGCATAAATTTTTAAGAAGAACAATATTAATTTGTCAACTGTTTGCTGGCCTTCATCATCCATAGTTCATGTTCCCTTTTCTCACACAATATACTGTGACATTTAAAAGGAGCAATGCTTTCTAAATATCATGCTGATTTGTGGACATAAGCTTCTCAGTCTCAAGAAAGTTCATGATATTTGAATTGAGAATGTGTTCATGAATTCTGCATCAAACTGATAAGGATATTGGTCTGTGATTTCGTGGATCCATTCTTTCACCCTGTATACATACAAGAGTCACCTGTGCTGTTTGCCAGTCACTTGGGACTTTGAACTAAGCGAAAAATTCATGACAAATCAAAGCTAAGCTAAGCTAAGCAAAGTGCCAATTCCATAATATACTCTTTGTAAAACCAAATTGGGATTCAACCTCGACCTGATGACTTCTCTGTTTTCAACCCTTTCAGTTGTTTCTCTACACTTGGGATGCTTACCACTATGTTATCCATATGGGACATTGTGTGATGATCAAGCAATGGTGTGTTTGTACAATTCTCCCGCATGAATGCTTTCTTCAACACAAAATTCAAAATTTCAGCTTTTATTTTGCTATCTTAAACTGCCACACCGAACTAGTCAATGAATGACTGCACAGAAGCTTTAACCCTAGACACTGATTTTACATAGAACCAGTATATTCTTAGATCCCCTGACATCTTTTTTGCTACAATGTGACTGTGGTAGTAGTTGCACACTTCACACACACATCTTTTCATAGACGCATGAATCTTTCGACTAATCTTTGCTTCAGTATTTTCCTGATTTCGGTATTAAAGCCCAGTAGGTCTTTCCCAACCTTAATTCACTTTATAGGCACCTATTTCTCCAGAGCACACCTAGCAATCTGTTTAAACTTTGCCTGTAATACCTCTACAACCATCATAAGGGAAATAAGCAATGTCAATTCATTGCCAAGTGATATACTAACAGCTGCTTACCTGCCATTTCTCCACTGGCCTTCTTGACTGTTTTACACACTGCTTCATGGGTCACAACAAACAAAATCAGTGATTTAAAAGAAATCTCTGAACATAACTGGGCAACCTGCCATTACTGTTGCATTTTTTCTCTCTTACTGTACATTACCTGTCACCTCAAAATCAGCAGTATTAGTACCAGAATTTTGGTGTTCAAAAAACATTTAATATGAAAGAATAACTGAAGTTAAGCTGAAACAGTTTTGGGGACTGGACAATGATAACTGTAGTTGAGTGAAAACTTAGTTACCAGTACATGGTTAATTTGTTAAAAAGTAATTTTCCAGTATTTTCAAGTGTAAAAGATAATGTCCATCTGAGATAAAAGTTTCTAATGTGATAAATATTGACCAAAGGACTTCTTTTAGTAGATAGTGCCATTCATGGAAGTATTGCTGAGTGTGTATACACAGATTTCACTGATGGAAGTACAAGTAAATACAGTGAAAATGCAATTTAAAACAACTGAGCATTGGCAGCATCTGTGGAATATTACAAACAGTAGTAACTTGGCAATAACAACATTCTTCTGAGGTGCAACATTTTCCTTTGGCATTCTATATTAATGAAGAATAGACAAGAAGAATTACCACAAAACTGGAAAACTTTGCCAGGGTTACTTCCTTCTTACAACAGAAGAAATAATGATTATTTGAAGAACTCTCTTGTTGAGGATACTGTTTCAGGTGGTGCCCAAATCAAAGGCTATGGGGCTCACATGCTGACTGAGAAATCATGGTCCATAGAGAGTGGGCAACAGGTTGACTGACACTCTGCCTGAGGACAGCTGGAATTGAGATCTTGGAAGAAAACAGTGGTCAAGTCTACCACTGAACATCAAACAGTACAAAATCCCTACATGAGACTTGTTCAGATTTGCTTCAGGTAACAACATGCACAATAAAATTACTGTAATTCATTAATTGACTAATATCAGGTAGGTACAAATATCCTGATATTTAACATGCTCTCTTGATTTATTTTTCCTTAAACAAAAGTTAATTTTTTATGAAACTGGGATACTGTTTGTGAGTGTCTGCTGTGTAGGGAAGTTCCAGACAGAGAACCCACAAGGACCTATTGTGGTGTCTCTCCTTGGGTCAGACACAATAGAATAACTTGTGAATGTATGAGCTAGTGTGAGGAGTGTTCTCTCACTGTAAGATAAAATCAAGAGCGAACCCAGTGTGGACATTCCAATCTGCATAAAGTGATAACATATTTTCCACAAAGGTTGGTAGTGGTTTTTGCATCCATTCTCAAACTATTAAGGGCAGTAGAAGCTTAGCAATCCCTATCCCAAGCCTTCAGAATTACAAGCTTCCTTGTTTCTTAAGTCAGTACCAACTATTCTGACATCTATTAATTCACTCTTACCCAATTCCTCAGTAAGTTGGTCAGTGAACTCATTCCTGGTATACTGATGTGTCTCAGTCATCATTCGATAACATATTAGCAAAGCCAGCCCTTAATTGTTTCCCAAGCAATTACCAGGTTTGCCAAAAGTATTGTTTCTATAATTATTTCTGTTAATTTCATTATTTAAAAAATAATTTGGCCTGACCTTTCTGGTAGAAGAAATTGTTAAAAAAAGGTGGAATTTTTGAACAGATTCAGTTAATTGAATGAGTTAGGTTTTAATTGTCATTTCTGTAACAAACATCAAACTAAGTATACTTATAGTATCTATTATTGTGAGGATATATAAAGACCCGATTTTTAGTCCCGAGACAATCAGACCATGGCCGATTTTTAAACGATACACTTATATTGGTTAGATCAACAACAATGCTTCATCTTAACCATGAAATTAGTGCAACACAAATAGGCATGTGTTAAAATAATGACAGTGTCTGTTCAATAGTGTCACACATACCATATTATTCTGCATGAACTGTGTGGTTGGGTTTTTACTGCTCATAGATGTTCAGTGGTGAACTATTGTAGCAGTATGCTGATGTCTGCCTGCAAACTATTAATGAAGCTTATCAAAAGTTAACCAATAGCAAACTGGACATATTAACTGTGTAATATTAGGGGGTTGTGAACAGTGCAGTGTGAAACGCAACTGTGCAACTGTAGGCTACATCATTTACAGTACTCAGTGTTGAACTTCCATCCCCAATTTCTCAGCCAGTATAACAATGCAATACTTTGACTCCAAGAACTATCAAAGAAGAAATAAAGCAGGCAAACGTCACAATGGGGTAGTGCTGGCTAATAACTTGGAGGTAGCACAATGAGCCACACCAAGACAGCAACTTTTAATTGTCATTGGTTCCGTTGGCTCCACAGTAAATGTGCTGCATACATTTGGCGGGGACTGTAGTTTGTAGTTACCAGTGTACAAAAACACATATTGAACACCACTATTAGTTCAGAAGGTGGGTGGTGTATGTAGAAAGGAAATTAATTGATGACACAAATTGTGACTTACCAGAAATAATGCACTTCTGCAGGGGGATATTTAGTCTCAGATGAAAAAAATAGTTAGAGAAATGGATATCAGCACACAAAAGGAAGGTCTATTGTCATCGCTTGGAGCTCCATGCACATGAAAACTGAGTGCCCTGAAAGGAAAACAGGAAGGATTGTGGGGGTAACCATATGCTACTGACAAAACTCACCATTACTGCTTCTTTTTCTCCTAATTCTTCTTTTTCTTCTTCCTCTCCTCTCTCACCACCAGTCTCCTCTCTGGCTGGTTGTTGGGCTCCTGATCGTCAGGGAAAAAAACTGATCAGTTTTGAGATACTGTCAAAATTTAGGCACAAATATATGACAAATAAAAGACAAACCAAGTATGTCTCATCATGGAATAAAATAGCACTAATTGAACAGCAGAAAACCCAAGTTGGAATATTAACAACATTCTGAAGAAGATGGATTGCTATCCACCATAAAGATGACTTGTTGAGCTGCAGACAGGCACAATGAAAAGACTTTCTTGTGTCCACCTGAATGAACATAAGTGTGTGTTTGTGTGTGTGTGTGTGTGTGTGTGTGTGTGTGTGTGTGTGTGTGTGTGTGTGTGTGTGTGTGTGACAAACATGATCCATTCTAAGAGTCGCCCAGTACATTTTCTTTGGGATTTTGCATGCCTCAGTGGTGTCAGACAGCCGTACCATAGATGCAACCACGAAGGAGTATTTGCTCAGAGATTAGACAAAAGTGTGGTTGCTGAAGGGGAGTGCAGCACCCTTTTTGATATTTGAAGGTGCAACAGTCTGGGCAAGTGACTGTTCTGGCCTTGTGACACCAACTTACATGGCCTTGCAGTGCTGGTACAGTGAACAGCTTCATGCAAGGGGAAAACTACAGCCGTAATTTGTCCTTAGGCCATGCAACTTTACTCTACAGTTAAACGATGGCATCTTCTTGAGTAAAACATCCCACACTTGTAAATGATCCCCATGTGGATTTCTAAGTAGGGACTGCTCTGGAAAATGTTGTCAGGAGAAACACAACTGATATTCTACATGTTGGAGGATGGTAAATTGTGTCCTTAAGCTGGGAGGGATGCCTGAAAATTTAAGAAAGTAAATGTATAGCTTAAAGTTAGAATATAATGGGAATTATTGAAGTTCAGTGGCGAGAGGAACAGGACTTCTGGCCAGATGAATACAGGGCTGGAAATATAAATCAAATAAAGTAATGTAGGAGTAGATGTAATAATGAATAAGAAAACAACGAACAACAATTCAAGCAAGCCACTGTGAACAACATTGTTAACAGATTATTGTAGACAAGATACATGAAGCCAAAACCCATTGCTGTATCCGAAGCTTACAATCCCACTAGCTCTGCAGATGGAGCAATTGAAGAAATGTGTGGTGAAACAAAAGAACTTATTAGGACAGTTAAGTGATACAGAAATTTAATTGTGATGGTGGATGGGAATACAATAGTAAGAAAAGAAAGAGGAGGAAAAATAGAAGGAAAATGTGAACTAGGGAAAGAAATGAAAGAGGAAGCTGCCTGGTTCATTGTTGCACAGACCACAATTTAATCATCACTAAAACTTGGTTTAAGAATCATGAAAGAAGGTTACCTGAATTATGGGTCCAGATTTTAAGATATATCAAGGTGCACATGCAGATTGACCAGAATATACTGATTATATACCGTAGATTGTAACTGAAGAAATGGCAAAAAGGTAGGAAATTATGGAGATGGTATGTGAATAAGCTGAAAGAGCCAGAGGTCATTGTAAGTTATGGACGGAGCATTAGGCAATTTAATCATCACTAGGACAGAGGAAAGGAACACAGAACAGGTGTGGACAAACAGTGGCCCACTAGTGGTTTTTGTCTGGCCTCCCAAGACAGAATTTTTTGCAACAATTTATAACTTTCCTGAACTGCAAAGTGGACTACTGCATGCCATCATTTTAAAAGGTGTGACCCTCTGCTAACCTCTGCCTACATAAGAATGGCTCCAAGCCAAAGTTATTGCCCATCCCTGCAGCAGCAGACCAAATGAGTATGGGTTATGAAATGGTGAAGGCAGCAGAAGATCAGTTATGTAACAAGACAAGGCTTAGTAGAAATCTTTTGACAACAGAAGAGAACAGAATTTAATTGATAAAAGAAAGGAAATATAAAAATGCAGCAAATGAAGCATATAAAAGTGAACACAAACATCTACAAAGGAGTGAGAGGCAGTATAAAATTGCTAAGCAGGAAAGGCTAGAGTTCAAATTTAAGGACTTAGAAGCATATGTCACAAGGTGAGAGATCAGCACTGCCAACAGGAAAATTTAAGAGGTCTTTGGAGGTAACATTAGCAGCTGTATGAATATCAAGAACTGAGATAGACAGAAACTACTAAATAAAGAAGGTAATACTGCAAGGAGTATAATAGAGGGTCTATACATAGGAGGTGAAGCTGTAAGCAACTTTATGGAAACAGAAGACAGAAGATGGGATGGGAGATATGATACAGCAGGAGGAATTTGACAGAGCAATGAAGGACCCGGGTCAAACCAAGGTCCCTGGAGTACACAACATCCAATCAGAATTACTGATAGCCTTGGGAGAGCAGCCTTGACAAAATAGAACTATTCCATCTGATGAGCAAGGTGTACAAGACAGGTGAAATACCCTGAGACTACAAGAGTAGTGTAATGATTCCATTTTCAAAGAAAGCAGGTACTGACAGGTGAGAGTATTTCATGGCTGCAAAATACTAACACTAATTCTTAGCAGAAGAATGGAAAAGCTGTTAGAATCCAACCTCAGGGAAGGTCTGTTTGGGTTACAAAAAACAACACTAATGACACAGGGCAATAAATGCTAAAGGAAAACACGCAAAGAAAGAGATGAAACAAATGCTGAGATGGTAGGGAAATTGAAGAACATGAGGGATGTTGTAGAAGGTGACAGCAGGTGGAATCTCTAAGGTGCTAGACATGATGATGCCCCAGCCCTGGTGCCAACCCATCCCAGTCCCCACACCGCAGTATGACTGTGACAACACCAGTGGAAGAAGACACATGGAAAGGTGAAACAAAATGGCACAAAGAACCAGGCAACATGTAGGGGAAAGGGGAGGGAGGAGGGCAGGAATCCAGCCCATCCTCACAGCTTTACTGGAGACGTGATACTGGCAGAAGTAAAGCTGTGAGAACGGGGTGTCAGTCATGCTTGCATAGCTCAGATGGTAGAACACTTTTCAGTGAAAGCCAAAGGTCCCGAGTTCGAGTCTTGATCCAGCGCACAGTTTTAATCTGCCAGGAAGTTTCAATAAAGGTATTATTTTTGCTAGTTTTTGGATCCAGTGGCTCCTCCTCCTGGCAGAAGTGTTCAAGGGGAAGGATGTGTTGTGAAGGATAAGGACTAGAGAGAGATTTAGGAAAAGACGCAGAGTTCAGAAAAGTCAGCCTGAACCCCAGGTCATGGGAGGCTTACCAGACAGAATGAGAAGGAAAGCCTCTTTCCTTCTCATGCCATCTGGTCATTGATCATGGGAACAAAAAGAAGGTCGTTTCTTCAAGTGCCACTTCTCAGCATCCTCCCACAGTGAAACGAACAGCAGTCTATCAATGATGGTGTCATCATGATTCATGGAGGTTGTGTAATACACTATAGTGCACTCAACAGCATTTGCCACTATTTCGATTCCTTTTTATTTTCTCTATAACCCTTCATTGAAGGTACCATAGAAAGTTTACTAACATTGTTTTTAAATCAATGCTGAATTATATAGAACACTTTTTATTCCATTTAAAATTGTGTTTTTGGAACAAATGTTAATCATGATGAAAATTATGATATATGTAAGTCCTTAAAATAGCACAAAACTACCACAAAAAACTATATGACATTACCTTCATTTTGAACTGTGTTTGAGAATTTTACTTTGAATGGATTCCAAGATAAGTCTTAGAATCAGGCAATTTTTTAATTATAGCAACTGTGACTCTTAAAGAGACTGGAAGTCCTTTCTTATCACAGTTGTGCATTTGTGGGAGATATTAATGCATGTCCACATTAGGCAACATAAAAATTAACTCCCACAGAAAGAACAATGCTTCCTGCAGTCTGAATTCAAATGTAACAGCCTGTACATGGCCCAGCCATTGGCAGAGAAGAAGATGTTGCATGTAATGTGCAATTTATTGTGATGGGAGTAAGTGCGGGACAGAAAAGTATTGTGTTGGAAAGGAATTGAAAGTGAAGAGAGAGAAAGACAAGGCACAGGACAAGGGGCAGAGGTGGACATGTGACTGGGACAGGAGCTAGTGAAGACTGACACATGGAGGATTCTGAGACTGAAAGCAATGACAAGGCAAAACCCTCTACTTATGTCAGGGAATCTGATATAGTAGCTGAGGGCAGTGATGAGGCGAGAATGCTTGGGAACTCAGATGCCAAGGATTATGAAGTGAGGTAATAGCTGAGTATCACTTTCTTAGCAGCATATTCTGCAACTGCGTAGTCAATTTTGCTCTTTGCGGCAATTTGAGATGGTCTCTGAACAGCTGTTTGGTGATCAAGTTCAGGTTAAACATGACATGGAAATTACAGCACAGCTGGTGTACAACATGACTGATTTTTATGAAAGGCCTTGCCTTTCATCTGGAAAGAATCACTGTCTGCTTACCACTGAAAAGATGAATAAAATAAGTACGAGGGTGAGTCAAATGAAAACCTTAAATATTTTTTTAATATTTTTTACTGTGCAGAAATGGTAGAAAGCTGTATCACTTTTCAATATAATCTCACCCACATTCATCGCAAGTCCTCCAGCACTTACAAAGTGTATAAATTCATTTAGAAAAAAATTCTTTGGTAGTCCACGCAACCCATTCATGCGCTGCGTGGTGCACCACTTCATCAGAACAGAACTTCTTTCCTCCCATTGCGCCTTTGAGTGGTCCGAACATATGGAAATCACTTGGTGATGAGGAATGGCACCATTCCTTGCTGGCTTTCTTCGTTTCCCATTGGTGGAAGTGAACCCAGGTTTTGCCCCCATTAACGATTCTTGCAAGGAAGCCATCACCTTCTCATTCAAAGGGCTCAAGAAGATCTTCACAAGTATCAACATGTCATTCCCTCATTTCAGGAGTCAGCTGCCGTGGGACCCATCTTGCAGACACTTTGTGAAACTGGAGAACATCATGCATAATGTGGTGTGCTGACCCATTAATCTGTAAACATGCTGCATTGTCATTTAGTGTCACTTCACTATGGCTTCAACTGCTGCAATGTTCGGCGGAGTCACAAATCGTTGTACCTGCCTGACCTAGACGAGGAGCATCTTCCACTGAAGTCACACCATTTGTGAACTTCCTACTACATTCGAAGACTTGCTGCTGTGACAAACATGCAGCCCCTTACTGGACCTTCATTCATTGATGAATTTCAATAGGTTTCACATCTTCACAAAAAACAAATAAAAGAATGCTGTTCTTCCCTGGTGCGAGTTTGCTGGCTATTTAATTCCTTAACAATTTCAGAAATGGGTGCTCTATACATCTAATTCTAACTACCCTCCCGTGTTCAAAGTCTTAATTCCCATCATGTTGCCAGAACCATGCTTGATACCATTTCACATGAATGACCTTCGTACAAATGACAGCTCCACCAATGTACTGGCCTTTTATGCCTTGCATATGCAATACTAATGCCATTTTTATATGTGCTTATCGCTACCCCACAACTTTCGTCACCTCAGAGTAAAGAAGTACAGTGTGACACAAGTGACTTCAATGTTTAGTTACAGCCTGATGAGATTTAAAACTGGTGCAAAGAATGGCACCTTGTTTTAAATGTTGAGAAATTAAAAACTGTGCACTTCACGAAATGAAAAACTTAGTAATACAATATTATCATAAAAATATGTTGAAGTTCTGTCATGGGTAAAGCTCGCAGCAGACTTCAATTTATTGGTAGTATACTAGGGAAATCCAGTCAGTCTACAAAGAAGATTGCTTGTAAATCACCCATCCTAAAATACTGCTGAAGTGTATGGGACCCATATCAAATAGGACCCAACAGGTGATACTAAACACGTACAGAGATGGGTGGCACTAATGGTCACAGGTTTGTTTGATCCATGGGAGAGTGTCACAGAACTGCTAATAAAATGAGCTAGCACACTCTTTAAGGTGGACATGAATTATTCCAAGAAAGCCTGCTTACTAAGTATTAGGAACTGGATTCAAATTATGCCACTCAGAACATATTACAACCCCGTATATACCAATTCCACAGGAATTCTGAGGAGGTGGTTAGATTAATTACAGCTTGCGTGGAGCCATTAAAACAATCATTCTTCTTGCACCCCATACACGAATGGAACAGGGGAAGAAACCCTAATAACGGGCAGTGAGGTTTACCCCCGTCATGAACTGTATAGTTGTTTGCAGAGTGTAGACGTGGAGTGTAGATAATGTTATCAGATGGGCAGATCCACAAACAGCATGGTGTCAAGTAACCACCAGCAAATATATAGTCTAACACAGGTGGCTTGAGGTGAATGAAGTAATGAATAAATGCCAAACATGAAAGAGAATTTTTACATTCTAGAAAATACGGATATTTATTTTCACTTCTAATGACCTCTGATTTCAGGAATGCAGACAGCTCTAAGAGAAATTCCCAACATGAACCATGAACAACATTTTTGTTTGCTTTTTCCTGGGATAGGAATATGAATTATCAAGTGGGTGACAAGTGCCACTTATGTAATGGAGAATCACCTCCCATTTGCTGAGTATGGAAGATCACATTTCACAAAATTCTCATAACAGAGACATTGCAGTAGCATGTAAACAGCTTACCTGCATTATCACTTCGTCTTCGCTTTCTACAAGAGACTGATGAATCGCTATCACCATCAGATTTTCTTTCCTGAAAGAAAATAAAGTTCAGCACTTAAATAAATTTAAATCAACAAAATTTGAGTGTAAATCAGTATCACAA
Organism: Schistocerca piceifrons; assembly: GCF_021461385.2. NCBI lineage: Eukaryota > Metazoa > Arthropoda > Insecta > Orthoptera > Acrididae > Schistocerca > Schistocerca piceifrons. Next base: position 811,319,529 of record NC_060141.1, read on the forward strand.
AGACTGCAATATGTCTACATATATACTCTGCAAACCACTGTAATAAGAATAGAGGAGGGCTCCTCTCACTATACTATTTGGTAGGGTTATGGGAGAAGACGTTTTACCATGGAAATAAAGTGTCAAACAATAGGCAGATGTGCAAAAACTACATCCTTTACTAGTGCTGGAGCAACTAAAGACAGTGTTTGGACAGTATACAAAGTCTCTTCTTTCACTTGCCTCTATCTTCTTGCCCCATTTCCATTTTGTCAACACCATTCACACTGGTTGGGAGAGATAGTTAACACCCTTTGACAGATGTGGAAATAGGAAGTGTGTGTCACCGCATTCCATAGGTCAGCACTGTTGGTTCAAGCAAACTTGGGTCAAGCACTACAAGGGAAACCAAGAAATTTATTACCTGCCTGTTGGAAGGGAGGCGCTTCCACAATAATGTCTGCTGAACTCAGGACCATGAGTTTAAAAAAAGAAAAAAACTGTATGAACATTAAATCATTTGATAAAGTGACGCACTAGATAAATGAAGTATGAAATTTTGGATGGAGACTCATCAACCCAAGTAAGAATAGCTTCTGACTTGGACCAGAGGACAGTGCTGGAACTCTACTCATTCTTATTTTATGTTAATGTGCTGACCAACAGTACTAATAGCAACCTCAGACTTTTCACAAATGATACTTACCAATAATGAATTATTGTCAGGAAAGATTTGCAGAAAAAACAATCAGATATGAAAAAAATTCAAAGTGGGGCAAAGATTGGTAACTTGATTTGATGCATAGAAAGGTAAAACTCTGGATTTCACTAAATGAAAAAAAGTCATACTTTTACTATATTATCAATGATTCAAAATAATTGTACAGTAAACTAAGACAATAATAATTTTCAGGAATTCAAAATGGAACAGTTTTACGAGGTCCATAACAGGTGGATGACTCCAATTCATCTGTGTGGCCAAATTTAGATAATTGCTAAAAGTGTGAGGGATCAGACCATTTGTTCAACTGACTGAATGTATACGAAGAAGGATGTCATGGATGGTTACAGGTTTGCTTGACTGATGGGAGCAATAATCCTGAGAAAACAGATACAAATTATCCCACGAAAGTCACCTTATGAGAATACAAGAACCAGTATTAGTGAAGAATCTAGAGATATTCTTCAGCCTCATGCATTTAGCTCCCTTAGAAACCCTGAAGACCAAATTAGGCTATTTACTGTATACATAAAGGCAGTTAATCATCCGTTATTCACTCAGTCAATATGCAATTGCAATGAGGAGAAATCCTAACGCATGGTGCCTTCCAAAATACCCTCTGAAACACACTTCAGAGTAGTTTAAGCAAACAAAAATATTTATGCACACACACACACTTCTTAACTGATATTAGAAGAGAGGAAAAATAAAAGAAAGTACTTAAGTCTCAGGAGATTATATGAAGAAAAATTATTTAAATACAAGACAGAATTAATCCTAAATTTTTCAGCTTATTTCAGTACTAACCATTTTGTCCTATTGCATATGAAATGCCGTAACACTAGAACCATGGCTGGGTCACTCGTGACCCACTTAATTTTTTTGTTTGTCACTCTTTTGTATTATTGCCTAGAGTGTTACATTTCTGTGACTTTTATGAAATAATGTAATTAGTGATTATACTTCATTTCACATTTTATGGTGATAACATGAAAGAGAAATATGAAGATTCACCTAGAACTGCGGATGGGTCAGTTCTGACCCGCCCAGTGCAGTCGCTATAACAATCGCATTTTTCATGTAGTTTCATGCCTATCGTTAGAGTGTGTTCGGTCAATAATCGCGAAACTCATTTTTACTTCACTTCTGGCTGACATTCCAGTTTTCAGCAGGGGATGAGAAAGACAGGTTCAAACAAGTCTGACCTTATGAATATGTCATGGCCACATTTCTATGCACATAACGGACATTATAAATGCTCTAAATGAGATTTTAGATAATGAATCTGAGGGTGAACCACTGGAGTCTCCATCTGAGGAAGAATTTCCATCGCCAATAGTTCCGGATTCTACATCAGAAGACGATCTAACTCCTGAGAAGGTATGTATGCTGATGAGAAAGGTATGCTTTTTTATGTGTGTGTTTTATAATGATTTTTGTTTATGTATATGTTGCATAGACAGTAATTTGAATTGCAACACTTATGTTTATACATTGTTTACTGCTGAAATTTTACAAGTTATATGTTACATTTATGAAGGTGTTTTTTTGTTCTAATATTACACAATATATTCAATATTAAATCACGTTCTAATATGTGAAACTACTATTACAGGAACAGCTGCCACAGAGACTAAGTCAACTCAAGGAAGTGGATGTCCTGAAGGTCAGTGTGGACAACAAACTGCCCAGGGTTCTGGACTACTTCAGTTTCCTTCAGGTAGAGATATTGTAGCACCTGATGGAACAACCTGGAAAGTTGGAGTATTAGGTGACTGTTCAGCTGGAAGATATTCACAACAGAAAGTTTTCAAAGATAGGACAGGATCATATCCACATGCAAAACAAAATGTGAGTGAGACCTGTTAGAGTGCACAGCATCTAATGATAATGGACAAAGTTTTGAAACATATTCTAAAATGTACAGAAACTGAAGCACCTCGTGTACTGAGATCAGATGAATGGACTATAAAAATTAAAGAACTGGAAGCTTTTATAGCTATATTGTACGTCCATCCTGCTATTGGAGCTAAGAGCTTAGAACTGGACACAAGTGGTCAGTGAAGTGGGGAAATAATTTTGTGAAATCAACAACGGCTCGTGACGGATTCAGAGATACAATGCGTTATCTCAGATTTGACAATAGATCCACAAGATCACAACGACTAAGAGAAGACAAGTTTGCTTTGGTATCAGAAATCTGGAGTGAGGTCATTGCGAATGCGCAGTCTAGCTACATACCGGGTCCATATATAACAATCAACGAACAGCTTTTTCCTTCAAAGTGCCGTTGCAGATTCACGCAGTTTATGGCCTCAAATCCGGACAAATACGGGCAAAAGTATTGGATGGCGGTAGATAAAGACTTAAAATATATTGTGAATGCTATCCCTTATATAGGAAAGGATGATACTAGGTGGAGTGATGAGCGTCTTGGTGGCTTTGTTGTAAAAAAAATTTATGCAACCTTACCTCAAAAAAGAAATAAATGTCACATGTGACAATTTTTTCACCTCCTTAGCACTCTCTGACACACTGAAAGCTAATTCTACGAGTCTTGTGGGCACAATAAATTGATCTCGCACGGAAATGCCAGTCTGTATCAAGAAGGCAAGAGAACAGTTATAAAGCACAGTATTGTTGAAAAAAGATGATACCACACTTGACTGTTTATCATTGTAAGAGCAACAAGAATGTCTTGATTCTGAGCACTATGCATCCTTATGTGACGACTGAGGATGGTATAAAAAGAAGCCAGATACTGTTACATTTTATAACTGCTCTAAATATGGAGTGGACATGGTCAACCAAATGGCTCGCAAATAGTCTGTCAAAGCACCATCGAGACGTTGGCCTGTTCACACATTTTACAACTTGCTGGATTTGGCTGGGATAAATGCGTGGGTATTGTTCAATTCTCTAAATGATAAAAAATTGAAACGCAGGGATTTCATCCTGCAGCTGGTGGAGGAGCTTGCTGAGAAGTACGCAGCGACTAGAAAGACTAGCGTCCCTCTCAGACCTGAAGATATTCCTGACAGACAAAAAAAGTGAATGTTGTCTTGTAAAGTCTAACTGTGAAGGAAACAAATCATTTGTAAAGTGTCACATCTGCAAGAAAACTGTGTGCAACAAATGTACATCAAAAGACTATTATTTGTGTTCATTATGTAACGGTAGCCAGTAAAAACACTCAGCATATACATGTAAGTTTTAAAATATTAAGTTATAATTTGTGTAAACATGGTTTATTTTTGTTAATTTCATTCTAAATATCATAGTGCTTCTAACAATAGATTGATTAGCAGTAACAATAACCCATTGACATAGGGGAAATAAAGGAAAAAATCGTGGGTCATTAGTGACCCAGCTGTGGTTCAAGGTACGTCCAAGTATCAGCGGTTCTAGTGTTAAAGCACTTCATTTTTGTTACTGCACAATGGGACTACATACTTTTCACAATAAACCCACATAGATTCATTATATTCAGGAAATTTGCATCTCTGCCTTACTTCCAAGTGACAGACATGGTCCAGTCTCATATCCTTTGGTGGCACATGGGCTGTTGGTACTCTACTGTTCTTTGCTTGGATTTTTGATCCACTTCATTGCTAGATCTCCCTCACTTTGCTGCAGTGGTACCTATCTGGCATAAGAATTCGTAAACCTCTACACAAAATTTGCTTCCACTCTGGGACGAAGCAAGAAAATCCCGAGACCCAAAGAGCCAACACAACTGCTGGCTCACCTTGCATTCATGAAAATTACAGAGAGCATTGGTGATACTAATTGGGCTATAATCGCCCATCTCTAGAAGGTGCTTACGTGGTTTAAGTACTGGGACAAATATACTTTCTTGCCATTGTGATATGAACTGGCCCTCACTCCTGATGCTGTTAAAGATGGTAAAGCTATGACACCAACAGTACCCTGATAGATGTTTAATCACTTGGATGCGGATGTAGTCTCGTGTTACGGCTGTATCGGGGCAGTGGACTAAGACACCGACAAATTCCCACTTGCTCAATGGAGCATTACATGGCTCCAGTGGTGTGTAGTGAAAGATAATTGCTTTTTCTCCATCCACTCTTTCAGGAGACAAATGGCAGGTTAATAATGCTCAGATGCAGATGCCCGGGCATAAAGAAGAGCAGAATGTTCAGTAATGGCACCTGGGTCGGTGCAGACAGTGCCATTCAAGGTAATACGAGGCACATCTGTAGGTGTCTGGTATCCATAGAGATCTCTGATCTTAGCCCAAACCTGACAGGAGAGGTACATAGTCTTATGGTTTAATGATTCGATTTCCAGCAAACTTATTTCCGTTGTTTTGTTAGGTGGCAGGCCCGAACATGAAGCTGCTTACAGGTGATAAGGTGCTTTGTGAGTGCTGCTTAGAGCATTGGAGAGCCAACATACAATCTCTAATGGCCTCTGTAGCATTTTATGACCACCAAGGTACTGTCTACTTTTGGGGCAGGTCCACAGACAGGGGATCTCCAATTCAGCTGCCAAAGATTGAGTGCAGTCATATTCTCAGCTGCCTCATCAATATTTCCATGCAGCAGGAAGCCAAGGGTGACAGGAGATGTGAAAGTACCCTGGTCAACACTGTTTGAGAGCCCATCTCGGCAGAGAAGACATCAGGAAGTGGTCACCACATGTCATCGTGGACTCTCTTGGGGATGGATGGATGGATGGATGGATGGATGGGAGAAGACAAGGAATGCAGATACGAAGGTCAATAACCAAGAAAGTTGCATGCACCAAGCTGAAGTCTGTGGGGTACCAGAAATCAGTAGGCAAGTGTCAGGTTGTGGCTGTACACTTTCATGGTCTTTGCCATGGCCAATGATTGTAGTGCCACCCCAAAAAAAGTTATGGGCATTGAAATCCCCAAAAAGGTGGGGGAAGCTGAGAAACCAATGATTACAGTATATTCTGACACACTTTACCGTTGGGGGTGGGGGAGGTTAACACTGCAGTAGGTGATATTCTGAAATGCCCTTACTCAAATAGCCACAACCTCTAAAGGTGTATTAAGAGGCACAAGTTCACTACAAAGAGTGTCCTGAATATATGTGCAAACTCTGCCTGACACCCTGTCGTAGGTAGCACGTGTCTTATAATACCCACCCTATCAATGAAGGGCCAGGGTCTGCATTGGTGGATAACGAGCCTTCTGAAGGGCAATATGGAAGGCAGGGGAAGTGTTTGAAAGATGTCATAGCTCAGCCTGGAGGTGGAAGAAACTGCTATAGATCCACTGGAGAATAATAATGTTGAAGTACTGTGGGGCCGTAAAGCGACCAAGGAGGTGGCTATGCCTTAGGGTCACGTGCTGCCATAGCTTGAGGGGCTATAGCATCAATATATACAGGTTCTGGGTTCCACTACGTGGTACCAACCGGGCCTCATGGGACATCAGAATCTCTTCCTTGGTCACAGGAATGGAACAGGCGCGATTTGGTGGTGTGGGGGCTACCAGAATTTTCTTGTTTGAGGACTTTCGATACTTCTTCTTCTTAGAGTGTTTTCAGACCAGTGGAAACCCTGGAAGCAACTGTCCCATGTCCCAAGGGACCTCTTTCTGGCTAGGCAAGCCAGAGGAACATGACTTGTCTGGCTGGGAGGTGGGGGACCAATGTCCCTGATGGGTGGGAAGTCCATGATTTTCAAGTAGGTGAGGTGGAAGTAGCAGGAGGAGAGTTGCCAACTATGGGGAAGGGGGGGGGGGGGGAGGCTTGGTCAAGCAGCCCTGAAGCCCCACTGTCTGAGATGAAGCTGGTGAGAGTACTGTTGCCAAAGCAGGCAAGGTCATGACAGCTGCAGCATATGACATTTATACGTGCTGGGTGCAACCACTCATACTTGTTTGGCTCTTGACAAGTTAGATCATCCAGGGTATCGTATTCTTATCTTCACTCTGGAAAATGGTGCATCCTGGTGAGCAGGGGGGAATGGTGCATTCCACAGTTGACATTTTAAGCACTTTATCGTGGAAGGGGGGGGGGGGCATACAGTTTCACATCACATATCAGTATATAATCACCTTGACCTTTTCAGGCAATTAATTGCCCTCACAGGCCAAGATGAAGGCACCTATAGCAACCCATTGTCCGTTGGTCCCCCATGTTCATGATGAACGCAGTGTACACCCCTCACTCCAAACTGGTGCACAGCTCATCAGACTGCAAGAGCAGAACTTGGCGGCAAATGATGCCCTGAATTATATTTAGAATGTTATGGAGGAGTGACAGTCACCTGTATGTCACCCAGCGTGTTGTAAGCAAGCAACACCTGTGACTGGGCAGGGTATGCTGTTTTGATCAAAACTGACCCACTTTTCGTTATACAGATGACTGCCACTTCCACAAACTTGTCTTGTAAGTTCTTTTTGCGGCCAACAAGGAATCCCCATCAGTCCTTATGCAAACCATGTTGTGGAGAGCATCTTTCTCTGCTTGCCACTTAACCCTATGGTTCTCCCATGGTATAGCCAAGGAAGGGAACATTTTAAGGTTGTACCTCTCTGGATTAAGAGAGGTCTTCCATAGAGACTGCTGGGCTGTATGACTGCCAGTGGAAGATAACTTCATCTACTACATTTGCAGCTCGTCTGCTGTTGTGACACCACTCTGAATTGGAACTCTTCCCATACACGCCACCCAGCCTCACCAATGGCTACCTGGCCAGTAATGCATTGCGAAGGGTGCAATGATGGAAAGGCACAAAATTTGGAGCATCCACTGCATTGGGTGACCTCCTCTGCACGATATGCACTTCCGGAGAACTTTGGAAATAGGTGGCTAGTCAAACCCAAGAATAGGGACTATGTTTTTATTTAATGAGAAGTTACAGAAAATGTCTGAAGTGAAAACTCGATTCCCTACCATAAAACAGATCCCAGCAAAGTGTGCACCAAGAAAACCATCTGATAGGTAGACAGGGGGGGGGGGGGGGGGTAGTGGAAGTACAAGCTTGTAGCATGGAAAGGAAGTAATGCTGCAAAGGCTGGGGACCCATGACAGCCGTGCACTTATTCACTAGTTCTGTGAACCCCCTGGAGGGTCAGATAACCAGTCCTTCACAATACCTTGCCAACCGAGTATGCTGCTGTATTTAACTGATTTTTGTGGAACAAACTGTTACATAACTAAGTCATCAGACAACAATTTAGCTACCCATTGCGTTAAATGAACCAGCAAGCCATCTGAATGAAAACCAAGAATAGTCCTCTCTAAATAAAAACTGTGACTGGCGAATGATCCCATTATGGTTACAGGAAGAAAATTTCCTGGACTTGCAGAGAACTGATAATGAATGATCTGAATGGAGGTAGTGTTGTAACGCTCCACAGTGAAATAGGTTTCAATAATTCCACACATTAGATCTAACCACTTCTTTTTACTCAGGCATGTCGTATACATTCCACTCAAACAATAACTCTGAATGACACACCACCAGAAAGTTTAAAACAGTTTAACACTGACGAAAACACGTACGAAACTGGTGCAAGATTACGAAATGTCCACTGCCACACTAACAGCAGTTGAGAAATGGTCAATTGAAGGGGATTCCGAAGTTGCAGTCATTCATTAACATATCGACAAAGTGCAGAGTTATCTACTACACAATTAACAATTCAAGGTGTTGAAAATAGGAGATGGCATAGAAATATCATAAGAATGAATATTGTCTTTTCAAAATTTCGTAAACATTCGTAATTGCGCTAGTGGTGTGTTGGAACGAAGTGGTGTCATCATTGTACACACCTGTATTTAATGTGTAACTGTCTAAAGTTTCATTGCTGTAGGCCCGTAAGTTATTGCTCAGAGCTTCACCGAGTATAATGTTTTGTCGCACAGTTTGTGAATTTCGAGATGGCAGAGTTAGAGGAGCAACACGTTGAGTTACATTTTGCGTGAAACTCTAGAAAACATTTATAGACACGCACAAGATGATGCAGAAATTCTACGTTGTTGAGCGCTTAAGCCGTATTCTGTTTATCACGCGGTTTAAATATGCGAAGACGGAAGTTTATGATGACGCCCGTTCAGGATGCCCTTCGACGTCTACCGATGACGCTCATGTCAGGAACGTCAACGAAACTGTGCGTGGCAGTCTAAGACAGAATGTCCGAGAGACTGCAGAAGAATGTAATATTTCAGTTGGATCATGTCACAAAACTCCGACACTGCATCGTGTTGCCGCCAGGTTGGTCACACGGCTATGGAGTCAAGACCAGAAAGACCTTCACCTCTGAATCTGTGAAGAGCTTTTGTATGGCGCAAATGGGAACCAGATGTTCATTGAGATAATCTTAACTGATGATGAGACGTGGATCTACGTTTATGATATTGAGACGTTAAAACAACGAAGATTTGCAATGATAGGCAAGGCAAGAAAATTCGAAGACGACACTTCACGCGAACCAGCAAAATGCATACCAAGACTGCTTCTGGAAGTAGAAACAGCATTTGGAGCGGTGTATCAATTGTGCAAGAGAGTATTTAGAAGGAGACCAAGCACAATTAGTATAAGGTAAGCGCAGAAACTTTTGTGGAAAAAGTTCCGAAATTTTATCAAGAGACGTCGTTCATTGATCATGACGAGGCGTCGTACTTTGGCCATGAAGAGTAAGTCTTATGCAAGGTGAACATCATGTTCGTTTAGTATTCAAATGAAGTGCAAAAAGTAGTTCACTAAATTTTGGAGCATATCAAAAAATTCAACCGAGTTTTTGTTTGATAATTTGCTGCAATGACAGGGTACATTGCCTCGTGCGAGGAAATCAGTATCATCATAGTAATTGGTACACAGGTGGCATGCACAAGAGATTGAAAGGTTTATGTCGAAAGCATTGTGATTTCTTTTCTCTGCAAGAAAAAAAATTATGATTTTTATTTACAGTTCAACTTGCAATGGGGAAAAAATACTATGCAAGTTTTGGTTGCCAACTGAGTGGCGACAAACATGAGAGAAGAAGATTGGATTACAAACGGAAAGAAGTCGTCATATCAGGTAAATGTACCTGCACACGAAGCTGTTGTGGCAGTTGGAAACAGATTTGGCACCCAATGATAACCACCTATTCCAACATCTAAGGAGCCGAGTCCCGACCACCACCACCACCACCACCACCACCACCACCACCACCAGGCTAGCTCGAGACAGTTGCATCCCCTGGCTGTTGTCCTCTAGATGAACAACGTTGTTATTCCCGCCAAGGATAGGTTCGGAAATCTTACAGCCACACTTGGGGAATGGAATCTCCTCACTGGAAAAATGCACAAAGTATACGGACATAAAACGGATAGTGACGTACAATTGGTGCATTTATATCAAAAATACCCTTCTTCTGTGAAGGCAAGAAATCGTCTCCGTACCGACAAACTACCTACACACACGTACATACACCGCAAGCCACTGTACAGTGCGTGGCGGTGGGTACCCAGTATCACTTCTTGTCATTTCCGGGCTGTTTCACTTGCAAACAGAGGGAGCTGAAAACGACAATTTGCTTGCATATGAGCCCGAATTTCACCTGTCTTAACTACATGATTCTTGGGCAACATGTATATTTGGCACGACTAGAATCGTTCTGCAGTCAGTTTCAAATTCCAGTTCCCTACATTTCCTCGTAAGTTTCTCGAAAAGAACGTCACCTTCTCTCCAGTGATTTCTGTTTGAGTTCCCAAAGAATCTCTAATATTCTTGTGTTGTTCAAACCTACCCGCAACGAATGAGCAAACCGCTTCTGAATTGCTTTGATATCTTCCTTTAATCTGACCTGGTGCAGATCACAGACACCAACAGTATTCAAGAGCAGGCTGCATCAGTGCCCTGTATGTCGTCTCCTTTACTTTCCCAATAATTTTCTCAATAAACCGAAGTTGACCATTCGCTTTTCCTGCCACAATCCTCACGTGCAACGTTATGCAGAGATATTTAAATGACGTGACTGTGTGAAGCAGAGCACTACTCACACTATATCTTAACATTATGAGTTTTTTTTTCATTCTCATCTGCATTAACGTACACTTTTCTACTTTAGAACGAGCTGCCATACGCCATACCAACTAGAAATTTTGGCCACGTCATCATCTATCATCATACAGTCATCCTCAACACCCTCCCATACTCCAAAGCATCAGCAGCAAACAGTATATTGCTGCTCCCTGTCCGCCATATCATTTGTGTGTATAGACAACAACAGCGGCCCTATCTTGCTTTCCTGGAGCACTGCTGACGCTAACCTTGTCTCTGATGAACACTCGCCGTCGAGAACAATGTACTGGGCTCTTTTACTTACGAAGTCTTCGTGCCACTCGCATACCTAGGAACCTATTGCACATGCTCTGACCGTTAACAGTCTATTAGTAATGTTTGTAGAATCCTGTACTCGTTCCTTTCACCAAACGTGAGATTCTGTACAAAACTGAGGTTGCGTGTGAAAACTTAATTGACGTCAGACATACGAAAAGTCCTCCTCTGAATGAATTAGCAAATCTTACAAATGTATATCACAACACACGAGCGGACAAGCTTACAAGGGGAGGTTCCCATCTAAATCTAAGACAGATGGCGAACATGACGGAAGGGAACTATGGCTGTCTCGCGTTCTCGACCAGAACTGCCTCACTATAAGTAACCAAGCACCTAAATTTTCATCCTCTTGTTCTCTTGTCAAGTCTCTGAATAAACACCATAAATGTATTTTTGGATTTCGCAGACGTTTGCAGCTTGCTTACACACTAACGAGTCTTGCTTACTCCAGCCCACAAAATCGCCGCTTTGCAGTAAACAAAGATGTAAACAGCATGTTTCGAGCCTTCCACAGTGCCATCCATTTATGTGAATTAATCTACTGCTCGATTTGTCAGGTTTCCTCCACACAAGCCATCGACAGTTCACTTCCGCGTGTTCAGATGAGTCATTTCCAATTCGTGCACAATATTTCGACGACCGACATGATCGTCCCCTCCCAGTGCCACGAGTTTAGTCGTCTCACGTCCTCGCCACCCCGACACAACCCTATGAAAATGATCTGGTCGGTCGTCAAAATATCTTACACAAAACGGATTGGCGGAGCACACAGAAGCATATCGTTAACTGTCTGTATGTAAACGGCGTGCAGGTCCTCAACACGACAAACCTCGAGAGGCCCTCAGGGAGATCGCTTATGAGGGGCAGCGTACGCTAGGAATGGCTCTGTGATGTTACACCGACGCTTTGATTAAACGGATACTTCATTTATAATAAAAGGTATTTCGAGGCTTAAGAGGTGCAACCAACCGATGAGCAACGAAGTTATTTCCAAGCCATTCTGATGAAGAAAACAACACATTGGTTCTTCCTTTAGGATGACAGTTCTCGTATCAAAGTGACAAAAAATCGAGGTGTTTTGGTGGATTTGGACCACCACGCATGTGTCTGTGGTAATAGACTTTATCCAAACCCTTATGGGGATCCATAGTCCTGTTTCTCTTTCACTGTGTGTGTTCGTTGGGGGTGGGGAGGGGGGGGGGGACGAGTCACACAGTGAGGAGGAAATCTCAAATGACACCCATTCGCTCACTCCAACCTCACGTTGACACACACAACCACTCGATCTCACAGGCCTTTCATACAACAGAGCAGGTGAAAGGTGCTACACCTGGGAACAGAAGTAAAACTACAGAAGCTGAAAGAAAGGTACGAGGAATGACTCTGGCTGACCAGTTACAAAAATCGTGGGTGAGGCAATCGCCCAGATAACACGTTAAGAACAACTCCCTAAATTTTTTGGAGAGAAGTCGAGCAGATCTCTGAACCTTAAAACTCTTGCCACATTCGTTTGCATGTTGCTTGAAATAGAGGGCACGTCTGTCAGGAAATCCGCTGCTGCCCTCTCCTCTGAAAGTAAAACACAGTCTAATAAAATGTGGTGGACGGTGATCTGTACGCCACAAGCAGCTCATGTCGGAGGGTCCTCTCGCCTGAGCAAGAATTCATGCGACAGAGGTGTGGCCTGTGTGTAGACAAGTAAGGAGAACCTCGTCCCGCCTATGTGGATGGAAGGTGGTACACTGTGGCCACATAGTGGTCTTCACTATGAGCAGCTTGTCAGCTATCAGTTCCTACCACTCCTCTTTCCGTCGATGCACGACTCTTCACCTCAGCAGTGAGACAATAGCATGCAAGGGGAATGACATACGAAACTAACCAAGGACTACAACACGACGACTCCTCGGCTGCTACAGCCGCTCTTTCGTTCCCCACAATACCCGTGTGCCCTGGCGTCCAGCAGAGTGTCTTCCTTTAAAATGTTTAGTGTCTTCTGGGAACTTGCCTTCAGGTGTGGTAACCACAATAGTGTGGAGTCAAAAATGAGGCATAGAAACTGCACAGGCTTTAAAAGAGAGAATGGTGTTCCACATATGCAGTTCAAGTAAATTAAAAATACGACATGGAAACACACACACACACACACACACACACACACACACACACACACACTATTCTCTGCAGAAAATGTAAAGGCGGTGTTTGCAGCCCGCTCCTAATCAATCAATCCTTTCTACTTTCACTTGCAACTGACGATTTGCTGTTGCAATACCGAAGGAGGAACAGAACACTGCAAAATCATTCACAAATAACGAACATTGTATGGCACTCCTTACCATACATATGATACTGTTTATGGATATGGCGAAGATGGTAGCAATTACAACACTGCCTTGAGCGACATCCTCCTGCTCGAAACTATTCGACAACATGTCAACGACTTGGAACTGAAAAAAAAGTGCTTCAATAAAAACGACCGCATAAAGAAAGGGAGACCACCACAGAAGCCCTATTAGTGGGGCTGCCTTACAACATGGTGTCTCCAAGACGTGTCGTATATTTTACTGATAAAGAATGAGGCTATTTGCACAGGAAACCCTGCTGTATAGCGGTCTCTTACAGGGTCTCGTTGCCGACAATGGATAGCTATCTCCTGAATCGACACTGAGAGCGACTTACGAGCTGCCTTGTATCTAACACCCAGACCAGACCACCGTTAACCATTCGCTCCAAGGTCTTGCCTATACAGCTCGTTAAGTCGACGCTCCCAGTAACCACTGGGAAACGTTTGGTACTTTCCCAGTTTGAGAAGAGGCACCAAAATTCCCTCCTTCCATTTGCTGGGAAAGTTGCTTGTCTGCCTTATCAAATTAGACCACTTCGGAGGACTTCCTTTGACGCTGGTTGCAAGTTTTGCGGCATGCTGTACGGGTTTCGTCGTGAGTGGGCACGGTATCACAAGCTGCGAACAGTGCAGTGTCCAACTCTCTCACGCAAAGTAGGCAATTTTAGACCTCTTAATTGCCAGACCTTGTGTCCAACTCAGCGTTTTCCATGGTGTAGCGGTAACGACAGAACGTTGTATCCCGGCTGACAGTGGCACTAGTCAGCGCAAATTGCTCTGCCATTGTCTGAAAAAATGTCTCCAGATGATGTCACAGCCCTGCAGGAGTCACAGTAGCTGTTAGCTCCGCCACTATCACAGACCCAGGCAGCACATAGCAACCCTAATTGTGAACATAGGAGACACTGTACTTCTTCAGCAGTGAGGCTGAGGACTACACTCAAGATCATCATGTACCACAACGAATACCTATTGAGTATAAACTTTCCATTCTTATGAATGAAAAACCCACTTAATGTGTGTGTGTGTGTGTGTGTGTGTGTGTGTGTGTGTGTGTTTGTGTGTTTGTGTGTGTGTGTGTGTGTGTGTGTGTGCGCAGTTTGTGTTATTGGAAGAGTATACCAGCCGCCAAACAACCTCTTCTTGCTCCTCCTTAGTCTAGACGACATGAAAGTCAGACTATTTCCTTCCTGTCTCCATTAGCCAGTCTTGACAGTCTTATTTTTGTTTATCTTGGTAGGGTTTCGGAGCCACAACCACCAAGGTGGTAGAGGCAGTGCTGGATGGTGGGCCAGTTCAAACCTTTAGAGGTTCAGGGAGTTCTGCAACATTGGTAACTGCTGCCTTGTCTGGCGTTCTGGGAGGAGGTATGGGCTACGAAGTAACTCCAGCACCCAAGTGCATTGAAGAACACAGCTGGTAGTAGTAGTATTAGCAATAGGGATCTTCATTCATGTAGCAGCATCGGTTTTCTGGTTTGGATGTTGAGAACTGAAGTAAAGGAGGCAGCTGCATACGCTTATAGATCTTTTTGGCTTCACCATATGGGAGGCACTTTGATGTTTTTATCTTCTGCATCTTCCTTTCTTCAAGGGAGACACTGCAATCCATACTCCAGACCGGGAGATCCCTGGAGAAATTTACAAACTTCCAAAGAGATGAACGACCGAGCGAGGTGGCGCAGTGGTTAGCACACTGGACTCGCATTCGGGAGGATGACGACGTTCAATCCCGTCTCCGGCCATCCTGATTTAGGTTTTCCGTGATTTCCCTAAATCGTTTCAGGCAAATGCCGGGATGGTTCCTTTGAAAGGGCACGGCCGATTTCCTTCCCAATCCTTCCCTAACCCGAGCTTGCGCTCCGTCTCTAATGACCTCGTTGTCGACGGGACGTTAAACACTAACCACCACCACCACCACCACCAAAGAGATGAACAAAAGACTCCTTTAAGGGCAGTCTTACAGCATTTGCCCCAAGTGGCGTCTCTCTTTCAGGAACAGTAGTTAGTCCGAAGTGCTGGTATTTAAAACGGCGCATTGTGTTCAAGGTAAAAAAAATCCACACATCTAGACTAAGGAATACTGCCTTAACATACTCTGGAAGTTTCGTGCTGTTGATAGTGTAAAAGAGTGATTGCACTGTATCACCACACACCCATTCAATTAGGTTTATCACACCAACAATACCTTCCTGGCCTCACCCACTCTCCAGTTCATTTTCTATTGCATACTCTACAGGGCATTGTGCTGGATGTCGTTCACTTGTTGGGAACTAGACGTTTCTACCAACAGCATCCCATTTGGTTAGCGTTTGACAGATTTTAAGTTCCAGCAAAACCCTCCAAACATCTTTATACGCAGAATAGTGGAACTTTATCAAAGCTACTCTTTGCATTTAACTATTGCAAACACATTCAGACAACCAGCATGCATTCTGTTACTGTTAACAGAGCCTGTTGGACTGGCTGGATGAACCCTGTTATTAGACTGGGTGTTGGTACCTACCAATGGCCCATCGATTCCACTGGAGGGGGAAGATAAAAATTGGAAGGCTCCATCTCGGTCCCAGGAAGAACTAGTTAAATAAAAGTCTCTAGATAGAGCCCTGTGTGCCTAGGTAGACTTTATACAACTGAGGCAGAGCAGGTCCCTCAGAGGTTGCCCGCTAACAACTATTCCATCTCCACAGCTGCACATCTCTTTGGCGCACAGCCCACCTCAAGACTGAGGCGCTATTTATAGAGGTTTTCACCATCCTCATAACGTGTGTGGTCAAGCCAAGATCCCATTACCTGTGATACACCACATTCCACCATCGTGCTGTGAGATGAAAATAATCGAGCAGCACTAGTCAAATAGTGCATGCAACAACAGTTACGAGAATATGTGGCCAGTGTAGGTGAAGCAGAATTACTCTCCAATCAAACAATATTATTTACTTTGATACATATTTTGAGATTCTGTTAGGGTGTGTTGCTGCAAGGATGCTGAGAATGTCAAAATGTGTAATTTACACCTTAGAAAATCCCGGATGGGGCAACAATATGAGATAGGATAGATTACAACTCACCACATGGAAGAGATGTTGAGCATCAACCAAGGGCATTGTAAGAACACAGAACTTAATCCTCCATAAAATGATGAAAAAGAAAAACCATGCACACACACGGGAGGGTAGTAAGGCCTAAACGCGGAGAACAGCTATCTCAGCTGATGTGGCTGTACACACGAAATGTGTCATGGGGATGGAGGGCAGTATGAGGAAAGGGTGGTGTAAGATGCTGCAGTGCTGCCTATGGGAGGAAGCACATATAGTGTTGTGACAGGACGGTTGGATGGGGAAAGGGGGAAGGGTTGGGGAGAGTAGCAGAAAAGGAGAAAAAACTGTACATGTGCACGGGGGGGGGGGGGGGCGACAGTAGGCGTGTGTAGAGCTGGAATGGGAGCAGGCGTTGGGACAGAAGCAGGTGTAGATGAGGCCCTAACAGTGACAGCGCAGTGACTGTCGAAGACTAGCACATCAGGTCAGGCAGCCATCTCAAACTGGACGGTCCAGCTGCCTCTCAGCCACAGTCTAGCAGTGGCCATTCACAGTGACAAACTGCTCGTCAGAGGAGATGCTCACGTAGAATGCGGTACAGTGTCTAGTTTTTGGGCGCAAAAACAACCGGGGTCATATACGCACACGTCAAAACTATAGAACACGAAGACAGAGGTGTTAAAAATGACTAAATGTCAATCCCAATTGACATAATAGAAGACAGTGAAAAACAGGGACGTGGAGAAGGAGCTACTAAAGTCACCATACAAAACGGAGGTCCAAAACTAAAAATTAAATGCCTTTCGTCATATCGCTTTCACGGACAGAAAGTAAATCGCGGTCCACAGCCCACGCGTCAATTGCTAAAACGGTCGATAAATCAGACGGCAAGTGGGAACATAAACGGTTAAGAAATGGACTTTCAGCATGGAGGAAGCGAACAGTTAAAATTTGGGCGCGGTGTAACAAGTAGTGGGGGAGCGCCACTTATAAAATGACGATGGCTAAAAAGACAGTGCCCAATACGCAACCGAGTTAAAATGACTTCCTCCAGGCGGCAGAGCCGAGAGGAGGTCGCCCATGCCACTGGGAGAAGCTTAATAATCTTGAGCTTATTCCTTTAAGGAATGACCAATGGCGATGCCGAAGGGACGCTACCTCCTGATGGACAGCAACACTGTGATCACTGGAGGGATTATAGAAACTAGTGGGCTGAGGTAAGAGGACTGCAGCTTTTGCAGCAGCGTCAGCAGCCTCGTTTCCTGGCAGACCGACATGACCAGGAATCCACAAAATTCACAGTGGCTCCAACACGAGTGATAAAGTTGCACTAAGGGATGGGCGGTGTAAAACGCACAGAGACTTTGAAGGGCGCCTAGTGTGTGTGAGCACGACAATTTAATAGTCTGTGACGCCAGATGTGCTCTGTGGCCTGATACAAGGCGAAGAGCTCGCCTGTAAATACTGAGCAGTGTGTCGGAAACCGACAACTAAAGACGTGAGTGCCAATGACGAAGGCACATCTGACCCTACAGTCAGTCAGAGCCATCAGTGTACACAAATGTACTACCGCGAAATTCCGTGCGAAACTAACGAAACTGAAGGCGACAGAGTAAGGCTGGAGTAGTGTCCTTACGAAGTCAATGAAGGCCGAGGTTAACAAGGGCCACTTCACGAAGCGAAATTGGCGAAGCATTCACACCCACTGGGGAAGTTGCAGGTAGTTTGAAATTAAGCTGCCGAAGCAAGCGCCGGAAACGGACTCCAGGAGGTAACAGGGAAGAGGGATGTGCCCCGTACTGGCGATCGAAGTAGAATAGCATTGGTGGCCACGCATGGCAGACAAACAGCATGCCTGAGGAGAAAGTCATGACGGTAGGACAGTGGTAGTTCAGCAGCTTCAGCATACAGGCTCTCACTTGGGGTAGTGTAAAAGGCGCCAGTGGGCAAATGGATAACATGATGGCGGATGTGTTGAGATGGCGTAAGCGGCTGGACGTGCAGATGCAAAAACAAAGCACCCACAGTCGAGTTTCGGATGGAAAATGGATCGCTACAAACGGAGGTTCGATCAGCATGCCAGGAGAGGTACCTTTGAGGACACGTAGGACATTGAGGAACCGCGTAAGACTGGCTGCCAAGTAAGACACATGAGAGGACCAAGAGTTTCCTAGCGAGCATGAGCATCATGAATTTCGTAGTTTCAACTAACGGAAGGGCAACATGCCCAAAATGTAAAGATGGTAGGAGAAACCATTTGCGCCGCCAGAAATTCATACCGACGGGTTTGTCAGTGGAAAAACTAAAACTATTGTAAGTGCTCCAGGAGTACAGACGATCGAGACGTCGTCGATGACGCCGCTCAGTGACAGGTCCGTGAGAACTGGAATAGAAGGCAAAGAGGGAGCCGAAGATGTCTGGTGGGCCACAGGCCATTATAGGGTAAATGGCGATAGCTAATAGGATGATGCTCAGGAGAGAACCCTGAGGCACACCGTCTTCCTGGATAAAGGTGTCCTACAAGGCAGAACCCACATGCACCTTGAAAACTCTGCCTTCTAAAAATTCCCGCCGGAAACGGGGCAGGCAGCCACGGAAGCCCCACATGTAAAGAGTTCTCCAGCAGGTGTCGTAGGCCTTCTCCAAATCGAAAAACACGGCCAAAGTCTGGGATTTCCGCAGAAAACCATTCATGACACGGGCGGACAAACTAACGAGATGGTCAACTGCAGAACGCCACACTCTAAATCCACACTGTGCAGTCGTTAGTAAATAATGACACTCGAGCCAGGCGTGATTCATACGTCACCTTGCAAATATTGTCAGTGGGAGAAATGGGGCGTAAGCTAGAGGGAAGGTTTTTATCCTTACTGGTCTTAGGTATGAGGGTGACAGTGGCTTAATGGCAATGGCTAGGAAATGTGCCCTCTGCTCAGATGCGGTTGTACATGTTAAGTAGGAAACGCCTGCCTACAAGAGAGAGGTGCTGCAAGATCTGAATTTGCACAACACTGGCCCTGGGGCGGAGGATCGGGATGAGCTGAGAGCACGATCTTGCTCCCTTATAGTAAAGGCGGCATTGTAGCACTCACTATTCTGAGAAGGGAAAGGTATCGCCAGAGCCTCCTTCGCTCATTTCTGGTGGAGGAAGGCAAAGTGATAGTGGTAAGAGCTCAAAAGGTCGGCAAAATGGCGACCCAAAGTATTTGAGATAGCAGTAGGGTCCACGATGATATCGTCTGCTACTTTCAAGCTAGAAATTGGCAAATGGATCTTGGTCCCAGACAGTCGTTTGAAGTTGGTCCACATGACAGAAGAAGAGGTGGGACCGTTAAAAGAACTAATGAATGCAATCCAGCTAGCTTTTTTGCTTTCCCGAAACACGCGACGACACTTTGCACGCATCTGATTTTAATGAATGCAGTTTGTCATCATAGGATGGCAGTAAAAGCGTGGAGAGAACATCTCCGTGCGCGAATTGCGCCGCGGCATGCCTCAGTCCACTAAGGGACTGGGACACGACGTGGTGAAGAGTAATTGCGAGGAATGGAATGTTCTGCAGCAGTAAGGATAACATTTGTGAGATATTCCACCTCGTCATCACAGCTGGGGAAATACTGTTCTTTGGAGGTCGCCAGGGAGGAGTAAAGCCGCCAGTCAGGCCTAGTAAGATGTCATTTCGGTGTGCACACAGGTCAGGTAGGAGTCAGCAGACTGATAGCACATGGGAAATGGATGCTCTAGTAGGTGTTACAAAGAGTGGACCACACAAGACGATGGGAGAGCTGGAAAGTGCAGAAGTATAGGTCCATATGAGAATATGTGTGGGAGGAGCCAGAAAGGAATGTGGGTGCTCCACTGTTAAGGCAGAAGAGGTAGAGTTGGTTAAGAAGGTCAGTCAAGAGGGAACCTCTCCGACACGTTCTGGGAGAACCACAAAGGGGATGGTGTTCATTAAAGTCGCCGAGTAGCAGAAATGTAGGAGGTAGTTGCCCAATAAGCTGAAGGAAGTTTGCCCTGGTGACATCAAACGACTAAGGGATGTAAACGTTACAGGGGGAAAAAGTCAGGTGAGGAAG
Source organism: Schistocerca piceifrons (assembly GCF_021461385.2). Taxonomy (NCBI): domain Eukaryota; kingdom Metazoa; phylum Arthropoda; class Insecta; order Orthoptera; family Acrididae; genus Schistocerca; species Schistocerca piceifrons. Next base: position 811,340,021 of record NC_060141.1, read on the forward strand.
ATAAAGGGGAATTGCAACAGCTTGAAGATGGGTAGACTACGAACGTCATCCCCTACGAGCAGCATGACAGCCCAATGAGATGGATTGCCGACCCCAGGGGGAAGGTCAAAACGACCCAGGAAGGAATATCAAAGCTTCAAGTGGTCGAGAGAGTGCGATTTCGTGTGCTGAAGGCAGCGTACAAAGCGTACAAGGGGATGCTGCGATGCTAAAAGCTGCCGTAAATCCTCTTTTTGGGACCGAAGGCCACGAACGTTCGAGTGGAGGAGAGTCACGATGTGGACGAGATGGAGTGTCACCTCGGTGGCTGCCGAGTGTCAGCCTGCGAAGAGTCACTGTTTCAGGGCACAAATGCAGGAGGATCCCGCTCCATGGGGTGCACAGAAGCATTGGCTTGCTTGTGCTGTCGGTCTATGGAGTCCAACGCAGAAAAACGGTTGGTGGTGCGCACAGGCAACACTCAGGCCAGCCAGGCTAAGGTGTCACATAGCAATACTGTCGAAGAGGATCGCAGAGTTGGCGGAGTGGAAGATCGTTTGCCTTTGGTGGACTACTTCAAGCCTTTCTGGTTAGCAAAGGGACAGTTGGGTGTTGTTTGGCTGGATGGATGTAGGAAGTCTCCATGGGAGTACTACTCCTGCCCTTTCTGGCCTACCAGTTGTGTAACTGGTGGCTTCGCCCCTTGAGCTGAAAGTTTGATGTCTTGTTGCACATCTGAACGGGGGGATGGCGATGCTACCGTGACGCTGGGCTATTTCACAACCTCAGAGCTGAATTTGAGGTCGCATGTCTGTGTGGGCATGTCCTTCATGAATCTAGACGTACTAAGAACAGAACTATAGGTACCAGACGGGAGAGCACAGTATTTGCGACTAACCAATAACTTGCGAGTGACTGGGTAAGGTACTTTTTCCCTTACACAGATCTCTTGGGCAGCCCACGCATCAAGGAACACAGGAAAATACAGAGAGGCGGCGGCACGGCCGCCATTGCACTTGATACAGCGGGGAGGAGGAGGCAGACGATTGCCCTCATGCACATCCCTACAACAGATTACACACTTGGCTGGGTGTCGACATTAGGTTCTAGTGTGGTTAAAACGAAGACACTGGTAGCAGCACATCAGGTTCGAAATGTACTGTCTAATTGTTATAATTTCATAGCCTGCTTTGATCTTGGACAGAAGTACCACTATATCAAAAGTGATAAAAATAGTGCAGTTGGGCATTAGAGAGGAGTCTACCATTTTTATAACTCGATGGATGGAAATGACACGCTGATCAGAGAGATAAGATTGGATTTCAGCCTCAGTTAAACAGTCATGCAGCCTAGTGTAATTAAAGCCACAGGAAGAATTCAGAGGTCCAAGGGCCTCGACACAAACAGGGTTGCTGTGGAGAAGTGAGGTGGTAAGCGGTTGTTGCGATTGAGAATCAGAAGCAGCAGGGCTCAAAATTGCATCAACACCTTTCTGAACAATAAACGGATTTACCACGGCGAAGGACTGACTGTCTTCAGTATAAGAGACCATGAGGAACCGTGGTGCAGCTGGAAGGGATTTTGAATCGTTAGCCTCATACCGTTTACGTTTCATAGACGTCGACTGTGAAGATGATTTGTCCACAGCGAGAAAATCCCCCAAGATTGCCAGCATCTCCGGTGGCACGCTCCTTCACAAATCGGGGCACCTGCCCTAGGTGACTGTTCGCACCTCCCCAACACCTGATGGAGGAATCATACGGCAATTTGGGAAGGTTGCAGCTCAGGCAATCATCCCTCTCTGGGCCTGGCCTGTACCATGGGGTACGTGCCAACTCTACCTGCCGACACGGGGCTGAAAATTACGCGTTACCCACTCATCTGTTACATATCAGACGCGTGAGCCAGCCTTCGGGAGTGCACAGGGAGGAAGAAGAAAACGAGGACCCTCGAACACCCAAGCGGAGGAACGAGAGGAGAAGGTAAACAAAGAAAGGAAAAGGGAACGAACAGATAATGTGGAACATTCCCAGTAATACCCCAGACATGTTCCGCAAGGGAGGGGAAAAAGAATAGCGAGAAGACATACATGCAGCACAGAAGGGAGAAAATGCTGCAAAGGCTGGGGCCCCATGGTAGCCGAGCACGAACCCGCCAAAAAGTGGCAAGCCCCACTGGGGGGTGCGGCACAATGGTTGGAGCCGAGTCAGTAAACTGTGTGGCCACGTTCAAGGGTGGCCCTGCCTCTGACACTGTAGGAGATACCCACGATGAGACAAAAATAGGTGACAGTGGTAGGATACACGGGACAGGTCTCACATCTATGTATGTTCTATTGATACGTGATGTGTAGCAAGGAGTAGGGTGTTGTGTTCAAATAGGGAAGGATGCCGATACTGCTTAGGTCGGGTGTGAATTGGAATGCTGCTGTTGAAGACGTGGGAAATATTTCACATTTTCAGGCACTATGAGAAGTAGTCGAAACTTTGGAAATCAAAGGCTGTACAGTCACATCCTCATACAAACCACCGGACGTTGATCTCAAAATCAATCTAGCAGATAACTTTTATAGTCAACACACGCAAATAGTGACTGGTGACTTCAACTGTCACAGCACCACGTGGGGGCTATGAGCATGATGATGAGAATGGTATTACAATAATGGGCGGAAGGCAACCATCTGAGCCTTATACATGACCCTAAGCAACCTGCATCTTTCATAAGTGGCAGATGGAAAAGCAGATACAACCCCAATCTGATATTTTGCAGCGAGAACATCTCACAACAGTGCATAAACCTGTCTGCAATCCTACTCCAAATACACAGCACAGACCGATCATGTGCGAAATCTACGCAGTAGTTAGACCACAGACAGTTCCGTTCAGAAGGAGGTTAAACTTCAGGAAAGCCAACTGGCCGAAGTTTACAGAAACGCTGGACGCTGCAATTCCCAATACTGAACCTTCACCTGACTCATATGACACTTTTGTGAGGGCTGTAAGGAGGTGCTCCAGAATTGCAATTCCTTGGGGTTGTCGAACATCATACATTCCTGGTCTAACTTCAGAACTCACTGCCCAATTTACAGAGTATAAGGTGCTATTCTAAGAAGATCCATTCGACGAGACAATGCTACTGGCTGGGAAGAAACTTATTGCATCTCTGAAAGAATCCAAAAGGGATTCTTGGGTTAAAACGACGGAAGAACTTGATCTCATCAGAAACAGTCATAAAGCGTGGAGATTATTGAGACGCCTCAATAATGGCCCAACCAGATCCACATCACACTGCAGCATTACTGCAGATCAGATAGCAAACCAACTGCTCATGAATGGGAAAGGAAGCCATAGAATCAAAGTTCCGAAAGTACAGCAAGAGGTCCAAGAACAAACGAGGAATCTGACTCTCCCATTCCAGATATCTGAATTAAACAAGGCTATTAAGGAGAGCAAAATTGGTAAAGCATCCTGTCTAGATGACTTCCGTATGGAGCAACTCAAGATTTTCGGTCCAGAAACAAGAACGTGAATCCTGCAGCTTTTCAACAACTGCATGAACCAGTGCCATATACCAAAGATCTGGCGAAAGAGCAGGGTGATAGCTCTTCTGAAACGTGGAAAGGAAGCAAATCATCCCAAGAATTTCAGAACAGTTAGCCTTTTGTGTCACCCTTATAAACTGTTCAAACGTATGATTCTGAATAGAATCCTACCAGTAATAGACCCTATTCTCATACCTGAACAAGGAGAATTTCGACCAAACAGAAGCTGCACAGGGCAACTTTTGAATCTGACTCAGTTTATAGGGAATGGCTTTGAAACCCGTCAAGTAACTGATGTGGTCTTCGTGGATCTCACAGCAGCGTATGATACTGTCCATCATCGGTTACTCCATGCAAAATTATACAATATGATCAAGAGCGCCCACCTCGTTAGACTACTCAGCACCCTCCTCCAAAATCGCAGGTTTTTTTGTTGAATTTCAAGGACAACACAGTCGCTGGAGAGCGCAGAAAAATGGCCTACCTCAGGGAAGCGTCTTGGCTCTACTTCTCTTCAACATTTATACCAACGACCAGCCATTGACCCCAGGCACAAAGAGATTCTTATATGCAGATGACCTAGTCCTTGCTACACAGAGCTCATGCTTTGGAAGAGTGGAAAGAAACCTGACAACAGCACTTAGAACATTGTGAAACTATTACAAACGAAACCAACTCAGACCAAACCCTTCGAAGACACAAGTGTGTGCCTTTCATTTAAAAAACAGAGAAGCTAATCGTGAGCTACATATTGCATGGTCAGGCATCCAACTACATCATCATCATCATCATCATCATCATCATGTACCTAAATACTTGGGAGTCACTCTCGATAGATCTCTGACATTCAAAACTCACTGCAAGAACACTAAAATTAAAATCTCCGCTCGAAACAACCTAATTCGCAAACTAGCGGGGACACAGTGGGAATCACATCCACAAACTATTCGCTGTTCTGCAATGGCACTGTGCTGTTCTACTGCTGAATATGCTTCTCCAGTCTGGTACAGGTCATCTCATGCCAGACAAGTAGACATTGCTCTCAACGAAACCTGCAGGTTGATCACAGGTTGCTTAAGACCTGCCTAAACTGATATGCTCTACTGCCTGGCTGGAATAGCGCCACCATGGGTACACAGAACAGTGGTTGCTAACAAGGAGAGACTGGAAGTGGAACAGGACAGTGCCCATCCACTGCACGGACATAATCCACCACAGCAACGGCTGAGATCGAGAAAGAGCTTCCAGAGGAAAGAGCTTCCAGAGAACATCCGAGAAGCTAACCATTTCACCAGAGAAGGCAAGGCTGGTGTTATGGAAGAAGTCGACGCCTCACCTGCAGACGCCAGAAGCTGAAGAACTACCACCTGGACGCAACAAGAGCTGGCTGGTATGGAAATCTTTAAAAAGTTTACAGTCAGGAATCAGACGATCCAGAGACAACCTGAAGAGATGGGGCTTCATAACAGAAGATACGTCCTGTGATTGTGGACAAGAACAAACCACAAGCCACATGCTCCAGTGCCTTTTGTGCCCTACATCCTGCACGAAGATTGATCTCCTGCAAGCCACTCCAAGCACCTTGGAGGTTGCAAAGTACTGGGCACATGTAATATAAATACAATATTTACTGACGTGTGTGACTAGTGTAGGTGTTTGTTTGCAGCCAAGACAAGATTTTAGAAAAGTAAGCAACAGAATCAAAATTCAATGAAGAATGGACAGAGCGAGTTCTGTTATAATGTTGCTACGTAAATTCTTCAAAAGAAGGAACTTAATGATAAGTACTGACTTATCTAGGAGAAAGGTTCCAAGATAGGGTTTGACAGTATAAAAGTCTAGCGTACATTTTTTGCTATTGTACGTTCAGAGACAAGTATTTATGGGATACGCTGAAGCTTTTTCCTAGTACAAAAACGTAATAAAATCAATATGGAAAAGGAAAGAAAAACTAAATAAGTATTCAACTTGCGCCATTTATACAGACACATTTCTGGTATAGGAAGTAACACTGCTATGCGGTAGTACAGAATCTACTGTATTTCTACAGTAGATCGGTTTTCCACTTCCATATTCTGTAGCTGTTAGTCAGCCTATGTAGTGGAATTAACATGCAGGCAGTTTTCACAAAACGTAGATCTCACAGCCTTAACCATAAAGTTAGTAACAGTAAATTACTCAATTTTAAGGAAACAGTACCGGAAGATATTTGTTCAAAACAGCGAAACTGCGACATCAAGGAGTGTAAAGGGCAGATCAAGAATGTTGGTTGTTTCGTTGGTTGATTGGGAATGGGCTGGGGTGGCAGGAGGGGACCAAAAAGCAACGTCATCAGTCCTGAGATCTAAGGTGGCAGAAACAGAGAGAGACAACACAAAGGACAGTCAGTCAGTCAAGGGGAAGGTGAAATGGGCAAAGAAAGAGGTTAAAGGTATGAAAGGGCAGCAGGGAGAGGAAAGATCAGGATGGGGTGGGCGCAAACAGAGAGAGCAGGACCGTCACAGATACGCAATGCGCTTTGGGGCATCAGCTCCACCATTCATACCATATCATACACCACACCATACCATACAGAATACCGTAGCATGTGCAATACCATGATCGTGACAATGTGGGTAACACCACGAGAAGATCAAAAAAGGGGAATCAAAATGGCAGAGAAACCAGGCAAAATGCAGGGGAAAAAGGGGAGAAGAACCCGACCACTGTGGAGACAAGGCCAACGGCTCCATAAGCAATATGAACGCTAACTAATGGCCTCCAGTTCCAGACGAATATTCGATGATTTGAACACCGGAAGAGACCATTTTCGCGAAGAAAACCGAGGACAGATGTTACCATATGAGGATCATCTGCTAACACGCAGGACAAGGAAGGTTGGAGGGGATATGTAGTAAGAAGGGCCGAAACGCAGGGGCAATCCAGCAAAATATGGATCACGGTGGTGGGGGGGGGGTCCGCAACTACAAGGTTAGGAGGACTGGGAGTTGGGCTCACTGCTGGGTAAAAAACTACTGGTCAACCTAGTATGGCCAATACGAAATGGCAGAGGGTGGAAGACGCCCAATGGGAGAGTTGAACGAGCGAATGCCATCCCCAGGGAAGGAAGGGGGAGAGGTATCGACGCCATAGGTACTAGTAGGGAGTTATTCCCCAAATGGTTTATCTCACGCTACAGAGAGAAAATTTATAAGTGGAGGTCAAACTCCAAAGAGGGACCAGAAACACTAAACAAGGAAGGATCAAAAAGAAAAAGCAATGGCAACAAAACTGGAAGGAACACAGAAAACCAGATGGCTGGCCAGGTCAACATACTGTAGGTATGAAAACTAAGGGGGGGCCAGAGGGGCCAGAGTGGGAGGAGTTACGACAGGGAGGAAACGAGGATAAATGCAGAGCGGTAAGGAAGATAGGGCTGGTATAACTATGGGTCCTGTGTAAGCCATGCATGAACTTATGGTAGAACCCCAAGCCTCAGGGAGGGGGGGGGGGGAGACCAAATATGGAAAACGTGTTTAATGAACAAGAACTAAGTACACACATCAAAATAGATTTGCACCACCTTGGTTCCTAGAGTTCCAGAACATGTACAAAAAATTGGAAGAGAGATCAACATAAACATCATTCCCCCATTTTATTGCTCATGAAAACTACACATAGCATGTTGTACCGCCATACAGCGAGACCTTCAGAGGTGGTAGTTCAGATTGCTGTGCACACTGGTACCTCGAATACCTAATAGCACGTCCTCTTGCACTGATTCATGCCTGCATTCGTCGTGTCATACTATCCACAACTTTATCACAGCACTGTTGGTCCAGATCGTCCCATTCCTCAATGGCGATTTGGCGTAGATCCCTCAGAGTGGTTGGTGGGTCACGTCGTCCATAAACAGCCCTTTTGAATCTATCCCAGTCATGTTGGATAGGGTTCATTTCTGGAAAATATGCTGCCACTCTAGTCGAGCGATGTCGTTATCCTGAAGGAAGTCATTCACAAGACGTGCACGATGGGGGCGCGCATTGTCGTCCATGAAGACGACCGCCTTGGCAATATGCTGCAGATATGGTTGCACTGTCGGTCGGAGGATGGCATTCACGTATTGTACAGTCATTGCAGTGCCTTCCATGACCACCAGCGGCGTACGTTGGCCCCACATAACGCCACCCCAAAACAGCAGGGAGCCGCCACCTTGCTGCACTGCCTTGGCAGTGAGTCTAAGGCGTTCAGCCTGACCGGGTTGCCTACAAACAGGTCTCCAACGATTGTCTCTAAGGCATATGGGACACTTATGAGTGAAGAGAACGTGATGCCAATCCTGAGCAGTCCATTCTGCATGTTGTTGGGCCCATCTGTACCGCACTGCATGGTGTGGTTGCATAGATGGACCTAGCCATGGACTTTGGGAGTGAAGTTGCGCATCATGCAGCCTACTGGACACAGTTTGAGTCTTAACACGATGTCCTGTGGCTGCACAAAAAGCATTACTGAACATGGCGTTGCTCTCAGGGTTCCTCCGAGCCATAATCCGTAGGTAGCGGTCATCCTCTGCCCTTGGGCGGCCTGATCGAGGCATGTCATCGACAGTTCTTGTCTCTCTCTCTCTCTCTCTCTCTCTCTCTCTCTCTCTTGATCTCGTCCATGCCCAAACAACATTGCTTTGGTTCATTCTGAGACGCCTGGACACTTCCCTTGTTGAGAGCCCTTCCTGGCACAAAGTAACAATGTGGAAGTGACCAAAGCGCGGTATTGACTGTCTGGACATGGCTGACCTACACACAACATGTACCTCCTTCCTGGTGGAATGACAAGAATTGATCGGTTGTCGGGCCCCCTCTGTGTAACAGGTGTTGCTCATGCATGGTTCTTTACATCTTTGGGTGGCTTTAGTGATATCCCTGAACAGTCAGACTGTCTGTAATACAACATCCACAGTCAACGTCTAATTCCAGGAGTTCTGGGAACTGCGGTGATGCAGAACTTTTTTATGTGTGTACATCGACAATAAGATAAAATATTAGCAACCTATAAATACTGTCAAGTATTATTGCTTTTATAAGTATTGTAGATAACAGAGCATACATAAAAGACACCGAAAATACCTTTAACATCTGTGTGTCCTACCACTATGTTTTTCATTTTTCAACGTAACTCATTGACAAAGAAGGTCAAGTGAAAAAATGTGAGACAACTTACACTTTTGAGCAATATGATACGATTTCCTAGCAATTATGAAGAAAATACAGAAGTACATTTTCCAAGAAATTAACCATGTAAAAGAAATACACTCACTAAAAACTTAAATACAAAGTAATGATGTTCCACAAAGGCGAGAGAAGATGCCATGCACTATTTTGAAGATTGTGATATACAGATTCATTTTCCAAAACCTTTGGAAATTCTACACAATGAGGTAAATGTAACCAATCTTCAATGTAAAATTACATTTTCAGTTAGTTTCATTGAGCAATATCAATGCTGCATATTTTAGTTGTTAAATATCCCCCCCCCCCCCCCGAGAGTGACTGAATAATCTACAAAAACACTTACCTCCTCTGCTAACTCCAAGGGTAACATCGTTTGTCTTCTCGACCTTTTATGTGTATGGAACTGTAAGAAATGAATAAGCACACATTGTACAACGTAATAATGTAATTTACTAGTAATGTCAGAAACATAATTAACCACAACACTAAGAATATCCCTGGTGCTAATAAAACAGGACTTCATTTCTAAAATATCTGAAATTTGCAGGATTTCACAGGCAAAGCGCCCTCTTACAAAGTCAAGAAACTGAAATATCACAGGATCCGTCGTTTGAACTAAACCCTAGCTGCTCAGTCCTCAAAATGTTAATATGCATTTCCTTTTATTGCTCATCTTAATACCGGAGGAAAACTCATTTCAAAACGAAAACCACCATAAAATATAACTTCAGTGCAAAATGAGGTGGAACTTTTGTTACAATTAATGAACTATTTACTGACGTGTAAAAATTATGCTACAGTACACAGGAATCTGGTTCCTTGAGTCATCATTTAATTACAAAAATGTTATGCACTAATGATACTGAAAATTCTATCCCCAAAAAGTGTCACATGTGAGTGAAATAAGCTTTGTCTGGGGACAGGATAGCAGCGTATGTTCCAGATTTAATGGGACAGGCATCTACAGAGAACAGGATCTAAGGGGACGCGATTTAAAGGGCAACAGTATAGCAATGCATGTTTCAGGGAAGATAATCTTACCACTTATTGAACATCCAGCGTCAGATTACCCACTTCGCCAATTTATATTCAAGATAACTCCCCTTCTCACAGGAAACCACTGGCATTTTATCAAGGTCATCCAGGGGAACTAACCGCACTCCTTAGGCAATTGTACGAGTTATATTCAAGATCATGACGTAACTCGATGAAGGTTATTTGATATATTCTTAAAACTCGCACGTAACTACTCCACGTCTCTCAGCCAATTGGAGCACAATAAAATAGTAGGAAACCAAGCTGGACCAATAAGATCCGAGCTCACATTCGTCCCCCTCCCACCCTCCCCCTCATTATAACCCTTAATAACTAAGTCGACTGTGTAGGCTTTTCCATTCGAAGTCTGAGCATTACTGGGAAGAAACTCATGTTTGCTGCAACTAATAATTATCTAGCGGCAGGGTTTGGATGTAACTATTATAGTCCCTACAACAAACTAACCAACAGATTATAAACAATTTTGTTTTTATAATACATTTTTACTGTCTTTTGCTTATTAATATTTTTCATTTTTATTTACAATGGTATGTATTTGATGTACACACAATGCGTCTATTTACTACACCATGTGATCAAAAGCATCCGGCCAACCCCAGAAACGTATTTTTTCATATTAGGTGCGTTGTGCTGCAACCTACTGCCAGGTACGCCATATCACCTATCTCAGTAGCCATTAGACATAGTGAGAGAGCAGAATGGGGCGCTCCACGGAACTCACGGACTTCGAACATGGTCAGGCGATTGGGTGCCACGTGTGTACACGAGATTTCCAGACTCATACACATCCCTAGGTCCACTGTTTACGATGTAACAGTAAAGTAGAAATGGGAAGGGACACGTACAGCACAAAAGCGCACAGGCCGACCTCGCCTGACTGACAGACACCACCAACAATTGAAGTGGGTCGTAATGTGTAACAGGCAGACATCTATCCAGACCATCGCACTAGAATTCCAAAATGCGTCAGGATCCAATGCAAGTACTATGACAGACAGGAGTTGAGAAAACTTGGATTTCATGGTTTAACAGCTGCTCAAAAGCCACACATCACGCCGGTAAATGCCAAACGACACCTCACTTGGTGTAAAGGGAGTAAAAATTGGACGATTGAACAGTGGGAAAACGATGTGATGAGTGATGAGTCACGGTACACAATGTGGCGATCCGATGGCAGGGTGCTGGTATGGCGAATGCCCAGTGAACATCATCTTCCAGCGTGTTTAATGCCAACTGTAAAATTCGGAGGCTGTGTTGTTATGGTGTGGTCGTGTATTTCATGGAGAGGGCGTGCACGCCTTGTTTCGCGTACCACTATCACTGGACAGGCCTACATTGATGTTTCAAGCACCTTGTTGCTTCCCACTGTTGAAGAGCAGTTTGGGGATGGTGAGTGCGTATTTCAACTTGATCTAGCACTTGTTCATAAGCCACGGCCTGTGGCACAGTGGTTACACGACAACAACGTCCCTGTAATGGACTGTTCTGCCGAGAGTCCTGACCTGAATCCTATAGAAACCTTTGGGATATTTTGGAACGCCGACTTCGTGCCAGGCCTCACCGATCGACATCGATGCCTCTCCTCAGTGCAGCACTCCATGAATAACGGGCTCCCATTTCCCAAGAAACCTTCCAGCGCCTGAATGGAGAAGCTCTCATCAAGGCTAAGGGTGGGCCAACACCATATTAAATTCAAGCATTGCCAATCGAGGGCGCCAAGAACTTTCACGTGACTTTCAGCCAGATGTCTGGATACTTTTGATCACATAGTGTCATTTGTTAATCTGCACAAATGAACCGTATGTTATGATACAGCAGCCCTCATCAAATCTCTATATACTGACCGTTTATGGAGCCGCACCAATGCCAAAAAGCAGGCACACTAATTCTCTATCGAGATAACATTTGAGACCACACTATGCACACCATTAGCCCGCCACTGGGCGGCATCTGCATCTACACAGTACTCGCATATGTTTGATATCAGTGCCAACAAACTCCACATTCTGTGATCCATTCACTTCATCATTGATTACGCCAATAACCTACTTGTTTTCTGGTATTATTTCAAAAGGATTATTAGCTGCGTGTCCAGAAGTGTTCAGTTCTTCAGGAGTATCTAATTGTTTCACATGGATCCCTGCCTTTAACCCAGTAGATTAAACTGACTACATCCATACAATGTAACTTGGGATTGACGAAATTTGGCTTCGCAAACTCATACTGAAAGCGGTACATGTGGAGTTTGGAGAGGTCCACAACACACATACCAATCTAGACAGACTTCATGGACTGCATTGGAATCTAGGACATCTCTACAGTCTTTCATTAACATGGAAATCCATGACAACATTGCTCGGAGTAGTTTTTGCGCGTGATTCTAACATTCCATACCAAATCTGTGGCATTACTTAATGTTTCTACAGGGCAGAATACGAGGTGCATTCAAGTTCTAAGGCCTCCGATTTTTTTTCTCCAGACTGGAAAGAGATAGAAACATGCGCATTGTTTTAAAATGAGGCAGCGTTCATTGTCAATACGTCCCAGAGATGGCAGCACCGTACAGCAGATAGAATTTTATCGCCAGCGGCGAGAATGAGAACTGTTTTAAATACTTAAAATGGTGACTTTTCCTTACTTTAACAGCGTGCAATCATTCGTTTTCAGAATTTGGTGGTGTGAAACCAACTGAAATTCATCGACAGTTGAAGGAGACATGTGGTGATGGAGTTATGGACGTGTCGAAAGTGCGTTCATGGGTGCGACAGTTTAATGAAGGCAGAACATCATGTGACAACAAACTGAAACAACTTCGGGCTCGCACAAGCCGGTCTGACGACATGATCAAGAAAGTGGAGAGAATTGTTTTGGGGGATCGCCGAATGACTGTTGAACAGATCGCCTCCAGAGTTGGCATTTCTGTGGGTTCTGTGCACACAATCTTGCATGATGACTGAAAATGCGAAAAGTGTCATCCAGGTGGGTGCCACGAATGCTGATGGACGACCACATGGCTGCCCGTGTGGCATGTTGCCAAGCAATGTTGACGCGCAACGACAGCATGAATGGGACTTTCGTTTCATCGGTTGTGACAATGGATCAGACGTGGATGGCATTTTTCAATCCAGAAACAAAGCGCCAGTCAGCTCAATGGAAGCACAGATTCACCGCCACCAAAAAAATTTTGAGTAACCGCCAGTGCTGAAAAAATGATGGTGTCCATGTTCTGGGACAGCGAGGGCGTAATCCTTACCCACTGCGTTCCAAAGGGCACTACGGTAACAGGTGCATCCTACGAAAATGTTTTGAAGAAGAAATTCCTTCATGCACTGCAACAAAAACGTCCGGGAAGGGCTGCACGTGTGCTGTTTCACCAAGACAACGCACCCGCACATCGAGCTAACGTTACACAACGGTTTCTTCGTGATAACAACTTTGAAGTGATTCCTCATGCTCCCTACTCACCTGACCTGGCTCCTAGTGACTTTTGGCTTTTTCCAACAATGAAAGACACTCTCCATGGCCGCACATTCACCAGCCGTGCTGCTATTGCCTCAGCGATTTTCCAGTGGTCAAAACAGACTCCTAAAGAAGCCTTCGCCGATGCCATGGAATCATGGCGTCAGCATTGTGAAAAATGTGTACGTCTGCAGGGCGATTACGTCGAGAAGTAACGCCAGTTTCATCGGAAAAAAAATCGGAGGTCTTAGAACTTGAATGCACCTCGTATAATGCTCTTTGTTCCCCGGCCGTGTCCAGAGAGCCCACTCCCACAAAAGGGCTCCATCCCAAAGTTAATATATTGGCACCTCACTTCATCATGCAAATGGACGAGATATGCCAGTTCTAGGGCCAAGATCTTTCTTTCACCAGCATCCCCACCTGGTTCACGGATCTTATCCTTTAGTCTGGCAGTTTCTCCTTCACACATTCATTGGGACCCTGGAAATGGCTGGCTCTGTTGTGCGGCGAACCCACAGAGGTGGTTTACATCTAGGTAAATGATTTTAGATAAATCATTATATCGCCTGTACTACTCGTCACTCATCCATGAGTTACTCATCTTGGCGTACTGTGCAGTCACTGGGAAAGTTTCCCATGAATTCTGCGTTCATAGAAGAGCAAGATGCCAACACCAGTCAACTGTTCAATGCTGACATATTCCGTTCAATGCTGACATATTGCGTGTACCGAATCCCACGAAAGACCTGGCATGAAGAAATAGAAAGCAGAACTACTGTAAAATGTACGTGAGGAAGCGTACATTGCTATTAGTCTATAATCTAGCATATTCTCCTAAACAATGGACGCTAAACTCCAGACGAAGATTCCCATTTTGCTCATCCTCCACTTCCATTATTGCAGTGCCCATTAGTATGCCGGACAGTGTGGTTATGTCAGGCAATGCCGTTTCATAGAGTGTCTCCAACAAATCCAGGATTTCATGTGGACAGACCCCCTTCTTTATCACAAACTGAAACCTTGCATCATTGGAATATGTAGTCTGGTGATATGCATGACTTCCTGAGGCGACGTTCACGAGGCAAAGCGGTTCCACGAATTAAAGCAATATATTTGATGTGGTTCTCTTGGAAGATGAAATATTCTTTCCAATGGTAGCAGGAGTGAGTAACCCTATCACCTTTCAACCCAGAATCAACCAAGTGTTGAACGAGTAAGTGGGCATCACGCCTACTCAAATTCTGAAAGAGGATGGAGACGAGCTTCATAGTTGGCTCTAAGTTGCATCAGTTGTGAGATGCACTGTGGAACCTCCCCCATATATCACTAGGGTCTCTCCAAGGACTTTCGTCTTCTCTATGCAATGGCAGCCCACCAACATGACGATCGGTTGCCTGCTCATACAGGGCATCATTGTTCTACGAGTCAGTCACGAAAATGTTGTTGCGATAAATCCCATCAACTTCCATACTAGGTTCTCGAGCTAAGCCAACCACCGTCTCACAGGATTATTCCCGACATGTGAATTAAACTGGTGATACGAGTCATACGAGTCATACGAGTACACAAGTTCATATTCTGTTGAGTATGGTGGTAAATGTTCTGTGACGACTGTATGGGTGGCAGTGGGGTCATAATCGCAAACGTGTCACAGGAGCTAGGAGGCACTAAGTCTGTATACGCAATGAAGGAACATTGGATCTGGTAGTGGATGTCCTTGACCTTTAAGGACAGCAGGCAATTCCACACAAGGCTGTTTCTGGCTCGAGCAAACTATGAGGTGTCCTCCTAGATAATATCTCTTTGTGAAATATTTGACGCATCTGTGACAAATGTCTTGTACCAAAATGTTTTGATAAATCAGGAGCGACATTCTTTTGATTCACAAGCAGTGTTGCTTCCCAATATTTAATAGTTGCAAGAAATCTACATGTTTGGGGTGGCAAGGGAGCAAATTTTGAAAAGTAGAGTGGTCCAACTACTTTATGCTTTACTATCTTTTTTTGCAATGTGTGTTCATGGTCATCTTCTGGCTTTCTATTAACTCCAAGTCTGTAAATATAAACCGAATGTTAAGTGTACTCCCTCACGAATTTTGAAATGTTGGGGTTGGTTTGTTTGGGGGAGGAGACTAGACAGCGAGGTCATCGGTTTCATCGGAGTAGGGAAGGTAGTCGGCCATGGCCTTTCAGAGGAACCATCCCGGCATCGTCGTCGTAAATGCGAGTCCAGTGTGCATTTGAAATGTCCTGGAGTTTTATTAAGAACGAAATGGCTTGGAAATTATAATGGCCATGGCCATTAGACATATTTTAATTATTACAAAGGACTGCATTTGTTGGGTAATTTCTATTGCCAGCCAAAAGTGACCTTGGAAAGTAATATTCATCCATCTCATCTTGAGTCTGGACATTAATGTGTCCTTTTTCGTTTACTGGCAATATCTTTCAGAAGGAGGATGAAACTGGACCTCACCTCCATTAAGTAGATCAGAGATATAAAAGCTTGTACCGAGGTGTACATGGATGAATGCATTACCTAACCTCCATTCCTGAGCGCTGAAAACAGTGATTGAGTATGACTCTTGATACACTTCCAAACCCGCCTGCTATTTGGCAGCCATTTCTCACCCAAATTTGGTTGATGGTCTTCTCTTTAGCATCACTACTGTCCTTTGTAGGGTGCTCGAGCAGAGTTCAGAACTGTGTTACACATCATGGAAGTATACCACATGTAGTTACTATTTAAGAGAGCATCCTTTCCATAATGGTTTCACAAGCATTGTGGGAAGTTGCTGGGTATTAGTAGTCCACATTCGAGTTATCAATGAACCTTTGTGAAATTATGTCCCAGAAGTGATAGCAACCATAATATTTAAATGCAGTTGCAGGGCGTATTTGGTAATCTGTTACAGAGTGGGCAGGGGTATAACTGTTGCTACATACAGAATAATGTCGAAGCCAGGTCCAATGCAGTGTAGGTCAATGATAGGGAAAGCGACAGTCCAGGGTAGAGCTGCATTGTCGAACGAGTTGGTATCACCAGTTAGTACCACGATGATGATGGACCTGGCGGTAGTGGTGTTTGTGGGCACAGTTTCCGTTTGTTCTGTTTTAGGGAAGAAAAACACCTAGGATTATATGCGCCCGTGTCAGAACTGTAAAACACGAAGACGAAAAAGGAGTTAAAAACGACTAAACGTTAAGCCCAATCAACGGAAGGAAAGCCAGCTAAAAACATGGACTTCGAGAAAGATCCATAAAATACGCCCTAGAGACAAAGGAGGTCCTGAACAAAATTTCTGAACTGAAGATTAAATTTTCTCTCCATATATCTACGACAGAAAAACAAAACGCGGTTGCCAACCCATAAGTCGTTCGCTAAAACGGCCGATAGCTCAGACGGCAAATATAAATGAGAATGCTGGCAGTTTAAAAAAAAAAAGGCATTCTATCAGGAAATGTTGAACCGTCAAAGGTTTAGGGCAATCAGCACAGTAGTGGGATCCCCACTTAATTTGCGATGGCTAAAAATATAGTGCCCAATACGCAACTTACAGAAGATGATCTCTTTCTGGCGAGAAAGCCGAGAGGAAGTCGAAGCTGCTGGGCATGTTTAATTCCCCATGACCAGTGGAGATGCTAAAGTGACACCAACTGCAGACAGACAGCAACGCCAGAGGACGGTAAGAATTTGCACAACGACCTGCAGAGAACTGATGATTGGTGCAGGCTCTGGCAGTTGAACATAAATGAATGTAACATGTTGCGCATACGTAGGAAAAGAATCCACTGCTGTACAACTACACTATTGATGACAAACAGCACGAGACAGCATCTGCCGTAAAATAACTAGTCTTAACTATCCAGAGGGACGTTAAGTGGAATGACCATATAAAAAAAGACATGGGGAAAAAAAGCAGACACCAGACTCCGTTTCACCCGAAGAATCTTAATGAAATATAACGGATACCCGAAAGAAGTGACTTATAAGCCGCTTTTTCTCCCGATTCCTGAGTATTGTTCATCTATCTGGGATCCCTATCAGGTAGGAATGATAGAGGAGATAGCGAAGATCCAACGAAGAGCGGCACGTTTCGTCACCGGATCGTTTAAATAGCGAGGGCGCATTGCGGAGATGCTAAACAAACTCCACCGGCAGATGTTAGAAGAGAGGCGTTGTGAATCACGAATAGAGTTACTATTTAAATTTCGGGACAGCACTTTTCAGGACAAGTCAGACAAAATTTCACTGCTTTTTTTTTTTTTTTGGTTGGGTTTAAGGGCGCTCAACTGCTGAGGTCATTAGCGCCCTGTTGTTAGAGCACATGGAATCCGTTAAAACTCAAGGGGATGGGGGGACACCAGAAGGACCTGAAAAAGATGCAGATAAAATAAGTAAAAAGGTTAAATGTCTTTGGACAAGCCAGTTAAAGTTATAAAACGCAGAATACGAGCAGCTGCTCGAGCGTCATCAGCTAAAACATCCGGTAAAGTAGATGGCAGGGACAGGACAACACGAAATTGACTAAAACGGGGACACGACAATAAAACATGGCGCACTGTTAATTCCTGACCACAAGGGCACTGCGGGGCCGGGTCACCGGAGAGCAGGTAGCGGTGGCTAAACCGGCAATGCCCAATCTGCAACCTGGTCAGAAGGACCTCCTCACGCCGAGATAGTCGGGAGGATGTTGTCCAAGCAGTTGGGAGCGGTTTTACTGCCCGGAGCTTGTTTCCTCGGAGGGATGACCAAGCATCCCACCACAACGACACAAGCCTCTTACATACATCCCCACGAACGTCAGATGACGGGACACAGTGGGAGGCTGGCCGAGGCAGGAGGACTGCAGTCTTGGCTGCAGCATCCGCAGCCTCATTCCCAGGCACGCCCACATGTCCGGGAACCCACAGAAAGCTGACAGAACCACCATTATCAGCGAAAGAATGGAGGGACTGCTGTATCCGTTGAATCAAGGGATAGACCGGATAGGGAGCTCCAAGGCTCTGAAGAGCACTGAGTGAGTCAGAGCAGAGTACGTACGATGAATGGCAGTGGCGGCGGGCATACTGAACGGCCTGATGGAGAGCAAAAAGCTCGGCCGTAAAGCTCGAACATTGGTCGAGGAGCCGGTATTTAAAGGTGGCGGCCCCGACGACAAAGGCACAGCCGACACCATCGTCAGTTTTGGAGCCATCGGTGTAAATAAAGGTGTGATCGGCAAGGCGAGCACGAAGTTCGACAAACCGTGAGCAATACACTGCAGCCGGAGTACCCTCCTTCGGGAGTGAGCTGAGGTCGAGATAAATATGGCCTGGAGCCAAGGTGGTGTCGGGCTCTCACCGTCTCTGAAGGTGGCAGGGAGGGCAAAATCCAATTGTCGAAGCAGGCGACGAAAGCGGACTCCGGGGGGCAGCAGGGCAGACACATACAACCCGTACTGACGGTCGAGAGAATCGGCGAAGAAGGACTTGTAAGAGGGGTGGTCGGGCATAGACAACAGCCGGCAGGCATACCGACACAGCAGTACGTCGCGCCGGTAGGTCAATGGTAATTCGGCAGCTTCAGCATAAAGACTCTCGACAGGACTAGTGTAGAAGGCTCTGGTCGCAAGACGTATCCCCCGATGGTGGATGGAGTTGAGCTGGCGTAAGAGGGATGGCCGAGCGGACGAGTAGACGAAGCTCCCATAATCCAGCTTCGACCGGACTATGGACCGATACAAGCGAAGCAGGACAGTGCGATCCGCTCCCCAAGATGAACCGCTAAGAACTCTGAGAACATTAAGGGAACGTGTACAATGGGCCGCCAAATAAGAGACGTGTGGAGACCAAAACAGTTTCCTGTCCAACGTGAGCCCTAGAAACTTAGTTGTGTCCACAAATGGCAGAACAAGAGGACCGAGATGTAAGGATGGCGGAAGGAACGCTTTATATCGCCAAAATTGATACAAACCGTCTTCTCTTCAGAGAACCGGAAGCCATTTGCCACGCTCCATGAGTAGAGGCTGTCTAGACAACGCTGAAGGCAGCGCTCCAGGAGGCATGTTCTCTGGGCACTGCAGTAGATCGCGAAGTCATCGACAAAGAGAGAGCCTGAGACATTAGGTGGAATGCAATCCATAATTGGATTGATCGCAATGGCAAAAAGGGCTACGCTCAAGACGGAGCCCTGAGGCACTCCGTTCTCCTCGAGGAAGACGTCGGACAATACGGAACCCACACGTACCCTAAACTTTCGATCCGTTAAAAAGGAATCAATAAAAAGGGGCAGGCAACCGCGTAGGCCCCACCTGTGCATAGTGCGGAGGATACCTCCTCTCCAACAGGTATCATAAGCCTTCTCCAAATCGAAGAACACGTCTACCGTTTGGCGCCTTCGCAAAAAGTTGTTCATGATGAATGTCGACAAGGTCATAAGGTGGTCAACAGCGGAGCGGCGGCGACGAGAGCCGCATTGGACATTAGTAAGTAGTCGTCGAGATTCAAGAATCCAGACTAACCGAGCATTAACCATGCGCTCCATCACCTTACAGACACAGCTTGTAAGAGAAATGGGGCGGTAACTAGAAGGAAGGTGTCTATCCTTCCCGGGTTTGGGTATAGGAACAACAACAGCGTCACGCCAACGCCTGGGGCTTGACCGTCGGTCCAGACGCGATTGTAGGTACGAAGAAGGAAGCTTTTTCCCCCGGAGAAAGGTGTGCCAGCATCTGAACGTGAATGGCATCTGGCCCCGGAGCAGAGGACCGGGACAGTGCAAGTGCACGTTCGAGTTCCCGCATAGTAAAGGGGGCATTGTAAGTTTCCAGATTCAGCGAGTGGGAGGAAGGTCGCCGAGCCTCTTCTGCCTCTTTCCTGGGAAGGAAGGCAGGGTGGTAATGGGCGGAGCTTGAAACCTCCGCGAAAAAGCGGCCAAAGGCGTTGGAGACAGCCACAGGATCAACAAGGACCTCATTACCTGAGGTCAGGCGAAGTACCGAGGAGTGGGCCTTAATGCCCGACAGCCGGCGCAGGCTACCCCAAACGACGGAAGAGGGAGTAAAACTGTTAAAGGAGCTGGTGAAAGAGGCCCAACAAGCTTTTTTGCTGTCTTTGATGATTCTACGGCATTGCGCTCGGAGTCGTTTGTATTCAATACAATTCGCCTATGTAGGATGGCGGCGAAAGGTGCGTAAAGCACGTCGTCGAGCACGGATAGCGTCCCTACAAGCCTCGTTCCACCAGGGGACGGAAACGCAACTTGAAGAAGAAGTAGTACGAGGAATGGAACGTTCGGCAGCATTGATAATAACAGCCGTGAGGTATTCAACCTGACTGTCACAACTGGGAAAATCGTGGTCCGGAAAGGTCGCCAGGGAGGAGTAAAGTCCCCAGTCAGCTCTCAGTATGTTCCAGCTCGAAGGACGTGGGGATTGGGTGTGGTGCAGGAGACGAACGACACAGGGGAAGTGGTCGCTCGAATAGGTGTCAGAAAGGACATACCACTCGAACCGACGGGCAAGAGTGGTAGAACAGATCGAGAGGTCCAAGTGGGAGTAGGTATGAGTAGAGTCCGAGAGGAAAATCGGGGCGCCGGTATTGAGGCAGACAAGATTGAGATGGTTGAAGACATCCGCCAAGAGTGAGCCTCTTTGACAGGATGCAGGAGAGCCCCAAAGGGGATGATGGGCATTGAAGTCGCCGAACAATAAGAACGGCGGGGGAAGCTGAACGATCAGGTGCATCATGTCAGCCCGACTAACAGCAGATGACGGTGGAGTGTAGATGGTACAAACTGAAAAAGTAAAAGCAGAAAGAGTAATGCGGACAGCTATTGCTTGGAGTGGGGTGGTCAATGGGATGGGATGGTAATAAACATCGTCCCGAACGAGCAACATGACCCCACAATGAGCTGGGATACCGTCCACAGGGATGAGGTCATACCGCTCCGAGGTATAGTGGGTAAAGGCAATACGGTCAGTCGGGCGCAACTTGGTTTCCTGGAGACCAAGGACGAGCGGACAGTGCAGGCGGAGGAGCAGTTGTAATTCCTCCCGATTAGATCGAATACCTCTTATGTTCCAATGAAACAACGCCATCGCTAGTCAAGAAGTTGGGGGAACGAGACGGGGGAAGAGCTGGTCACCTCGAAGGCCGCGGAGGGCCAGGTTGCGAGGGAACAACGCTACAACCGACGGGAGGCGGATCCGGTTCCATCGACTCGTCGCCAGCTGCGGCCGCTGTCCCTGATTGTGTAGGAGGGGCCGCATCATTTGCTGACAAAAGGCCGGCGGAGCGCCTGGCAGCAGAGCGTCCCGGCGAAACTGAGGACGGCCGGGAGCAGCGACTCATGGATGAAGTGTCAGACGAAACGCGCCGGGGTGGAGAGGGGGATAGAGACTACTTCTTGGAGGCCTTCTTGGAAGGCCGAGGAGGCACAGGGATGGTGGCCTGGACCCGAAGAAGGTCCTCATGCACGGGGTCCGTTTTGGAACACCGGACCTCGGAAGCTGGGGTCCGGAACATTTCCCCGATGGACGCCTGAGAAGAGGATCGCTTCTCAGGTGGCGTGGGGGGGGAAGGAGGAGGAGGAGGAGGGGTGGCCCCTGGGGCAGAGGGGGTGGGGGCCATGGTGGAGGAGGATTTGGAAGGGAGGGATTTGGGAGGTGGAGGCAGAGCCCCCTGATGGGCGGAGGAGGCGGAGGGGGGACAGGATAGGGGTGAGGATACCGCAGAAGGAGTGGACACAACTGAGGCAAACAAAGTGGTCAATGGCACGGGATGAAGGCGGTCATATTTCTTCCTGGCCTCAGAATAAGAGAGCCGATCCAAAGTTTTAATTTCTTGTATCTTCTTCTCCTTCTGATAGGCGGGGCAGTCTGAGGATCTAGGCGAGTGGACACCAGGACAATTAATGCACCTAGGTGGTGGGGTGCATGTATTGTTCCTCA
Source organism: Schistocerca piceifrons (assembly GCF_021461385.2). Lineage (NCBI taxonomy): Eukaryota > Metazoa > Arthropoda > Insecta > Orthoptera > Acrididae > Schistocerca > Schistocerca piceifrons. Next base: position 811,362,198 of record NC_060141.1, read on the forward strand.
CGAAGAGGACGTCCACAATCGCCACAAAGGGGCTCAGCCTCACACCGTGACGACATGTGCCCAAAGCGCAAACACCTAAAACAGCGCATAGGAGGCGGGACGTAAGGTCGCACGTTGCACCGGTAGCACATCACCTTGACCTTCTCCGGGAGAACGTCCCCCTCGAAGGCGAGGATAAAGGCCCCGGTGTCGATGCGACTGTCTTTGGGGCCGCACTGGACTCGCCGGACGAAATGCACGCCGCAGCGCTCCAGGTTGGCCCTGAGCTCCTCATCAGATTGTAGCAGGAGGTCACGATGAAAAATAACCCCCTGCGTCCTATTTAGTGCCAGATGTGGGACAATGGATACTGGGATGTCCCCTAGGCGGTCGCACGCCTGGAGCGCCGCCGACTGTGTGGCGGAGGTGGTCTTAATAAGAACGGACACGGATCGCATCTTGCTGAGAGCCTCGATTTCCCCGAAGACGTCCTCAATGTGCTGAACAAAGAACATGGGCTTGGAGGTGGCGAACGTCCCCCCATCAGTTCGAGAACAGACCAAATAGCGGGGGAAGTACTTCGCCCCAAGCCGGCGGGCCTGTCCCTCCTCCCATGGAGTGGCCAAGGGGGAAAGGGCAGGAGAACCAGAACTAGAAACGGTACCTTTTCTTTTGAAAGACTCGGCCGCAGAGCGACCTGATACGTGTTGACGTTTCATCTGCGAAACGTCCGCCCCGATACCACCCACTCCGAACAGGGGCTCTCCCCACGGGCGCCACCCAGCCTCAGCAGGGGCCACCTGGCAGGATGACCATTGCCGGGAGTCCTGATGCCCCAAGGAGACGGGAATCTACTCCTTGGCCGACGTGGGGAGGGTGCAGCTCAGGTATCAGCAGTACGATCCCTGTGTTGTCAGGGGGCTACAACCTAGAGGGTAAATGACGACCCCACCACAACGGGCTGGCTACTGTGCTGGATTTCTGGTGCCATGGAAAGTCCATCATGATCGCTGGTGCAGATGGAGATGCATTATGGGCGTAACTTGGGCAACCCATCAGGCGTTTAGGCCCAATTTGAGGAATAGTGGGTATGGTTACAACGCCGGTGCAATGCTGAGTGCCAAGGTCTTAGTGCACTTAGGACCAGTGGTACACCATGTAAGGTGTCCTTCCCCAAAAGGCTCGTACTTCTGTAGAATTTTGAAAAATGGAGGTCAAACCCCAAGGGGGACCATCACATAAAAGGCCGAAACGGTTGAAACTCCTTTTAGTCGCCTCTTACGACAGGCAGGAATACCTCGGGCCTATTCTTACCCCGGACCCGCAGGGGGGACATTTCACTGCCCCCACATCCATGTCTCATATGGATTATGAGGAGAAAATTCGAGAAATTAGAACCATACACTATTCGCGAGTGGAACAGGGCTGTATGGATCAGATAGTGGTACAGAAAGTACCCTCCACCGCACACCATTACATGGCTTGTGGAGTATGATATAGATAAAAGATCATATGAGGAACTGGAAGAACTAGCAGGCCAAGGAATGAGGACTGAAGCTGTGGCACAACAGCGTCAGCACCTCGTTTCCCATCAGACCGATGTACCCAGGGACCCACATAAAAATCATAGTGGCTCCATCAAGTGAAACCATTCCTGGACTCATTGCACTAAGGGATGGATGGTGTACAGCACATAGAGGCTCTATAGGGCACAGAGGATAGGAGCACGTGACGTTATTCGAAAGCCTACATCGCTGCATGTACTGATACTGGCTGAAGAGCTCTATTGTAAATACTGCGCAGTGTTCCAGAAGCCGATACTGAAAAACGTCAGCGCCAGTGACGACGGCACACTCGACACAAAGGTTAGTCTGAGAACCATCAATATACTTAAAGGTACCAAGGCGAAGGTCTGTGACGAGAAACTTTTGAGAATATAGAGGGTCTGGAGTAGTGTCCTACTTATGAGAGTAGAGGGAGTCTGGAGTAGTGTCCTTTGGAAGAGAATGAACTACGAGTTGAACACGGGCAACTGCACAAAGCCAAGGCGATGAATACTTAACACCCACTGGGAAAGTAGCAAGTGGCATGAAGTTATGTTGACGGAGCAATAGCCAAAACAGACTCAAGGAGGCAACAGAAGAGGGATGTGTCCCTTACTGGCGTTCAAAGGAGTCACCGAAGAAGGTGGCATAGGATGGATGGCCGCACCATGGCAGACAAACGGCAGGCGTATTTTCCGGGGAGAAAGTCACGGCGGTATGACACAGGTAGTTCAGTTGCTTCGGCAAACCATCTCAGTCTGGCTAGTGGAAAAGGTGCCACTGGCGAAGCGGGTGCCACGGTGGTGGATAGTACTGAGACAGTGTAAGAGAGACGGACATGGAGATTCATGAACGAAACACCTGTAGTCTAGTTCCAAACGTACAAGGAACCCCTACAAACAGGGGGGTGATCCGTTCCGCCAAGAAACTACCACTGCAGATGAGACTTTCAGCGGCAAAACTATTTTGTACAGATCGCCATATTGCACTGACCTTTCAACCACGCAAAAGTGGTCTACAGATCGTCAAATACATCCCACATACTCACCGCACCACAGTGCAGCACCAGCGGAGGAAACTGCCGCTGTAAACGCGGCCCATGACTGCAGCCGCGGAAGGGCTCGTCAGCCAGAGAGAGGCCAGCCGGCCGTGGACGAGGACCGCAGTGGTAGCAGTCCGAATGCTATCAACATCCCCAGCACAAACACTCTTTATGTTGAATCTTTTCAAATTCCTGCAGAGTGTACATGCGACACACACACACACACACACACACACACACACACACACACACACACACTCCTGAAGGCGACTCAACGCAAACTGGGTTTTAGTCCACTATTCACCCAACCAGGTGGAGCCGCAAGCCAAATCGTCGTAACCCGGAAGCTTTCTCGGACTCTGAACTGGTGTACAAAGGCTGGGTCGGTTCCCCTCAGCACAAAGGCGTTACTGTTTCTGGCCCCTACCTGCTTGCCTGCTATACCCATCTCCAGACTCTGGGATTACAGGACCATAGTTTTCCAGAATATCATTCCATTTTCACGATAATTCTCCACATCAAGCACAGTAGTATTCTACCGATCGCTTGCACGCAACAATTCCGAAGATATGGACTGGAAATTGTTTCTCTAGAAACCTGAAACTTTAGCAAGGTGGAGCATACTGTAAGCAACTGAGTAACTTTAAACATGTCCCGTCTCCAAATACCGTTACGTGAGAACTCAAAAAAAAAGAGGAAACTGATGTTTCCACTCCCGAATACCGATGTTGCTGAGCTAACAGATTCCAAATCATCCTTATAATTTACAAAGTCAACTAAGATGTTCCTCACATCTAAAGAAGCAGCAAACGGGTCTTCCACCCGTCTTTCACCTGCTAGATGCACACAACACAATCGTTGTTTTCTCAACAAAATAAAGATAGGAAATATGCAGAAGCAGTTACCGGACAATTACATGGGAGTGAATAATGGTCCGGCGCAAATACACGTCCATATAAAATAATCCAATTTCCACGAAGAAACATGTGATCACGAAGGCTGCCCAACATATACAGGGTATTAGTTCGCTATTTAGCCGTCTAGAGGGCGATACGGACAGGTCAACTACATTCCTGTACCCCAACCGGTCTCTCACTTTGGACGGCTCCTGCTGTCTGCTGGACATGTGAGTAATTCCCGCCACAGGCCACGCACCCCCGCACAGAATCATCCCAGGAGCCGACCACACACTCGTACGTATCTCATCACTACATTTAGAATTAAATGTTACGATTATGGTCTCAATACGACAACATTCGACAGTGAGCGAAGTATCAGAAATACCCCTTCTGACGGCTGTGGCTATGAAAATAGAAATATCTGTACCACTGATGACTTTACGTACTTCTCCAAGTAAAAAATAAATAAAATCTTCCATTCCCTTTGTGGCTTACAAACCCATACCTTCCCTTACGACAGGTCACATTCATTTTCTTTGCGTGCGGGCACGCGCTTCCTCTCTTTATAAGCCTGATGCTCAAAGTTCACCCATCATGCATTCCCTGCTACTACGTACAGGGCGTTTATAAGTAAATATTGGGGTTTTAACGCTTTAAAATATTTACTATATTTAACTTACGGTTATAAATGATATGCCATATGAAATAGCAACTCAAACAGTTGTGTTTGGCACCAGTGTGCATGCGCAGCGCGCAATGCTTCCGCTGCAATCCGCTAGACGAGCGCTGGATGTGTGCTGCATGACAAGTTCTTGGTAAAACTGAGTTGCTCTTTCATTTGGCGTATCATTTATAACTAAGTTTAATATAATAAATATTATAAAGCGTTAAAACCCCAATATTCATTGATAAATACCCTGTACAATACTCTGTCAATTAACTGATTGCTTCCGACACAAAATAATGCTGACCGAAAATCAGCGATGAGTGGACATGTATCATTAGTTGTTCTTGTGAGTGGTACCATTGTGTCTTAGGAGGAGAGATGTTCAAATGGTTCAAATGGCTCTGAGCACTATGGGACTTAACATCTGTGGTCATCAGTCCCCTAGAACTTAGAACTACTTAAACCTAACTAACCTAAGGACATCACACACATCCATGCCCGAGGCAGGATTAGAACCTGGGACCGTAGCAGTCGCGCGGTTCCGGACTGAAAGGAGAGATGTAATCGCCTTACAAGCCGCAAGACGTTAATAACACTTTCGCAACGACTATGTTACTGTCACAAGGGGTTCTACAGGTGCGCACAAGCATCGGTAATGATATCTGTGTTAAAAACTATACAAGCCTTATAAATCGAGGTATGGCATTACCTCCGAATAATGTGGTTTCTCCAGACAAACACCGCAACACTGAATATAGACGGTGATTGCCAGAGTGTATATTATCAGACCAACAGTGTGGTTACACGAAGCCGATTGGTTTAAGCTCTTAATAAAAACGCCGATTTTTGAAAGCGATTCAGCTAAGGAACGACGTATGAACCCGATATTTGCTGATCGCCCATGCAGCCAGTATTTGTAACGCATTCTGTCTCATTGCCACGTCAGGGTTTCTGCGATATACCCACTGGGTTATAGTGTTGGTTGACTGCGAAGGATCACAAACAGTAGATGGTGTGCTGATTGAGGTCGTAAGAAATGTACACTAGCTTTTCAGATCACTAGTGCTACGTTTTCCGGTAGAAATGCTGTCTATGAATTGGAGTCAAGTCATTCGATTCAATCACATTCCTACGTTGCATCCTATGGACGAGTCTTTTAATCATATTTCTGGCACTTTCATATCTCGAAACGAGTCACCTTTTCGAACCTGCTCCAGTAAAATTTTAGATTGTCCCTATGCATCCTGCAACTGCCCCATCAGACTCTGCACTGCCACCCTGCAGCTTTGTGCATGTGATCGTTCCAATTTAAGTCAGAACTGAGCAGAAGTTGGAGAGAGCTATATCTACAACATTCTGCAGCCCATGTACAAACAGGCTAAGCTGAGTTAGTGCAACAGCATTGTGTTTTGACCTTTTGATGGGGATGGGAATATGTTGTCGTATAAAAGATAGAATGGGAACTGGGAGAAGGACGAGGATTTTGCTACTGTATTGTGGTGCGTCTCCAAACTACATACAGGTGCTGCACTCTGAAGCAGATCCGTGTACCTCAGGGTCCTTTCACGCCTATCACCCCAGCATTTTATCATCGTTGTTCTGTACCACCCAACAGAGAAAAATTAGGAAATGTAAAACCTCTGCTAACTTCATCCGATTACGAACTCGATAAGAGTTTTACCACATCTCTCTTCCCATATATCGGAAACAAATACCATCTGCGTGATGCCATCGAGTGCACGTGGTGATCCTATAAAAAACACAGGTATTGATCCACAGACCAGTGTGAAGTGTCAACGCCCGTACTATAGGAGGATAACCATATCCCACAGACTATACCGTCAGTCGCAAGAGAGGCTTCCTGTGTCGTCGTTTGAAACGTTCTTTTACCACTGTAACCGGCTTTGTACACTGCCATACATTCTGTTTTTACTGCCACAAGTTCGAGGTCTGTGTCAGTTTCTAAACTGACGTTAACATGTTCTGATTCGTTGTCTCTCACAGAAAACTAGACATCGCTTGGTGTAAGTCATATTGTTACTACTGAAGACAGTCACAAAGTAAGAAAACTGGTAGAGTTTCACAGTGTTGTGGAGCCTTTTCAAACTGCTGTCCCAAGGTGACTGACAACCTCTACATTTAAACTCATCTGTCACAGTGATGGGATAGCTGGTGAAACTGTGTTCCGTTTCGATTGATTCCTCATGTTGCAGTTATGTATGTGATCACTGTTTCGGTGCTAGCTGCCACCCCTCCACCAAGACTCTTGCTCCATCTCAAACAAGGGACATCAATCAATCAATATATGGCAATCAACAGTTTACCGGTGGACGGGTGGGATGGAAAAGACACCGTCGATGCACTGGAATAATAGGCATCACAGATAGTGTGAACAATTTTACAGTCATCTAGACACCTACCAATTTTGGGACAGTATGCTTCGCAGTTTCAGTATCACTGCTAAACCGCCCCTTCTGTACTTTCCAGGTACCATTGCGAATGTAGATAGATGACTGCAGTACCTCATTCTTTTGTTAATTCTCGAATATATACATCATCTATGTATACCAGACAGCGATCTACATATTTCTAGCACTTTGAGCATAGTTTCTAATTTACGATCTGTCTCTATGCGGATGGGTGTCACAGGGCATTCTCGCAATCTTAGAATAAAGTTTGAAAGATCCCTCACACTATCTTCGACTAACCCATCCTGCAGCACCGTTACTGATTAAACCTGCAAATGACCAGGGGTAGAACAGTACATCCCGCATCTTGTGGATCAATGGAGCTTGCAAAGTCCGCACCCATCCAAGTGCTAAGGTTTCTCTAGATTCCCCCTATGTCGAGGTGGTTAGAACCCCTTATAGATATATAGTAGTAGATTTGAAAGTGTTGTGATGTAATAGACGATTAATAAGAACAAGAACCGGGCCGTTATTATGCATGGTCAAGCTCCAGACAGATGGAGTTTGAAGCATTTTACGTAAATCAACTGCGCTATCAATTCTGAAGTATTGTCCTAGTGTCTGTGGTTAGTACCAGGAGGTTAATCGTTTGAGAGAACGAACACATGCACTCCTATGGCTACACGGTTCTGCACTTTAAGTAGGTTATAATGTTAGATAGCTAGAGTTTGCGACCTATCAGTTGTGTGGAATGAAGCACTGTTAATATTCTAATGTAAGAAATATATTTCCTGCACATGGCACACCTGCAGGTTTCTCTACAATTAACTATGGTAACAAACTGTAAAATGGAAACACTACTTCCTTAAAACAACAGCTCTGTGTGATATACGCACAGTCTAGCTTTCCAGAGTCGTTTATCGTCCTGTGTTCACATCCGATCATGGTTCCGAAATTATACTATGCTCGCATCAGTCCTGTGTAGAATGATCATTAATAATGGAGAATACCTCTTACAAGGAAACAGATAAACGCATAGCAGCGGTGTCTGACATATGAAATTACACGTCATGCCGCCACTAACTCTGTAAACAGGACATTCGTGAAGCAGATGGTTAAAGGATTGCAGCGCCTTACGAACACTTGTTGCTAACTTGTAATCATTTTTGTCACGAAATTGAAGTCTCGATTTTTCACTCAAGATGCTACAAGGGAATGGAGTGTCATGTAAATCTTCGTATGTGTATAGGGAAGTGTCGAAACAGAGTGGTCACGTTTCATCATACATGAGATGGAAGTCCTCTGGTGACAGACAGGTTTGCTGTTAACGATCGCAAGTAGAGAGTGCTCTACGTCACACGACTGATGCATCCTGACAGAACAACGGAAAAACTGACCTGCAGCAGCATCTATACACCCCCCCCCCCCCCGCACTAGAATGCATCATCAGTCAGCCATTAAATCATACCTCCTTACAGCTCCATCTCAATTAATCACCCATCCACTTTGTTATCCCTTAAAGCAGATGCATGTAAGTTTAGAGGCAGATGTTTTCTTGGAAAGCGTCAAATACAGCGGTCAGCTCGTGTGTATCACTGTTACTTCAGTATACATACATTAGAAAGATGCCTCCACAGAAAAAGAAGTGACTGTTCCGTAGTTCCTGGTGCTTCCATGTCAACGTATCTCCGATTCCTCTTGCTGTCACATACTCGTTCCTACATACAAAAATTGTTCTACACCAGCCAAAAGACACGGAAGTACTTCGTCAATTTCCCCACATTTCAGTGTATTTTTCCTCAATTTATATGTATTTTCCGTCATTTTCGTAATTCTATCGATTTTATGTCAATTCTACCCATGCGATCATGACATCACTTCTAAAATTGCTCGTAAATGTGAAACACCTGCAGCACCTAGCGCAAATGCACTGTTTTCTTCTGATCGGGTGGCATAGTATATTACTGGAGTCGTTTGCATCCAGTCGCATCTGGGAGTAGGCATTAGGAGTGATTTAAAATGGAATGACCATATAAAATTAATCGTCGGCAAAGCAGATGCCAGACAGATTCATTGGAAGAATCCTAAGGAAATGCAATCTGTAAACGAAGGAAGTAGGTTACAGTACACTTGTTCGCCCACTGCTCGAATATTGCTCACCAGCGTGGGCTCCGTTCAAGACAGGGTTGACAGGAGAGAGAGAGAGAGAGAGAGAGAGAGAGAGAGAGAAGAGAAGAGAAGATCGAACGGAGAGCAACGCGCTTCGTTACAGGATCATTTAGTAATCGCGAAAGCGTTACAGAGATGATAGATAAACTGCAGTGGAAGACGGGTTTTCTTGTAGTTTCGAGAACATACCTTTACCGAGGAGTCAAGCAGTATATTGCTCCCTCCTACGTATATCTCGCGAAGAGACCACGAGGATAAAATAAGAGAGATTAGAGCCCACACAGAGGCATACCGACAATCTTTCTTTCCACGAACAATACGAGACTGGAATAGAAGGGACAACCGATAGAGGTACTCAGGGTACCCACCGCCACACGCTGTCAGGTGGCTTGCGGAGCATGGATGTAGATGTAGATGCAACCAGGCTATATCACCACAAGCGACTGTACCACCACACCATACCGTTGTATTAAATCGTGTCCTGCGCCAGACACCATCATTTGAGCATCCTGCACAGAACTACCTACCACCAGACACACACGTACCGCGAAGACAGATCGGAAGAAAACCACAGGCACCGTATTTAGTAGTCTCAGCACGAGGTCGGTCGGTCGTCCACAGCGGAGCGGCCGGCCAATGAACACGAGTCAACCGCCCGCCCGCCCGCCCGCCCCCCACCCCGCCCGCCCCCCCACCCCCCCCCCCCGCACGCACACACACTGGCCTGATGCCAGCATCTTCCACGGACAGCGGTCGCTCTCTGAACAGGTGTACATCGTGTACACAGGCAGGGCTGGTTTCCCTGGCACAAAGACGTCCGCTGACGGTACGGTTTCAGATCTGGCCGGCTTGCTGCTGTGGTTTCTGAACGAGTTGCGTGCGATCATCTACGAACTCTCGGATCACAAGAACATTTAATTTCTGAACACTGTCGATGAGAAATGCTTTGTCAATCCCGAATTAATTCACCCATCTCGAAACCGATATCAGCTGCAACATACGATTTTACACAAAAAAGAAAAAACTACGTACTTGTGACACTTTTGTGCTGAAACCATCGAGAAGCATATGATAAATTTCCGGAATGTCATGTATTTTCACGAAGTTTGCAAGAGTATACCATTTATGCGACTGTTCTCGATACCGACCACATAGCACTTTGCTACAGATCGCTTGCACAGTGTAATACCGAAGATAGAGATTGGAAATTATATTTGTAGAAACCGTAACATAACAAAGGTCGTTATGTGGGACGCGCTGCAAACCACTGAGTAACTAGAAACTCACCTCATCTGCGAAGATCTTTACATGTAAACTCTAAACTAGAGTAAACTGGTAGTTCCACTCTTATTTTTCAACGAATACCTATGTCACTGATTTAACAGATTCCAGATCATCTTTGAACTTTATGAAGTCAACTAAGGTTTTAACACTTGTGACTAGAGAACCAGCACATGTGTCTTCCACCAGTTTCTCACCATCTAGATGCACACAACAAACATAGCTATGTTGTCTCAACCAAATGGCATTACAAGCAGTCAGCCGGTCAGTTTACAAATGGTAGGCATAATTATCCGGCGCAAACACTAGCTCATGTTGAATCTTGTCAAATTTACAGGGAGAACATTCGCAACACGTGCGATCACGAAGGCTGGCCAACACCAAGAGGCGATGCTGACAAGATTCACCGTGCGCAGGTCAGCATCGCGCACGGGGAATCTTGACTGCGCTCGCAGCCTACCACGTTGTGACAGGGAAGCAGACTGCCTCCCGCCGCCGCAGTGTCTCAAAATGCTGGTCGCACTGATCTGCCGCAGAAGACAGGAGCGAGGGCTGTGTGGGCGCCCGCTGCTGCTGCCCACTACTCGGGCACTCGCGGGTGCTGAGGTCAAGGTGGTCAGACGACCACACGACTACCGGCAGGGCGCGCATCGCTGAAGGAGCTCCAGGTTCAGCATAGAATTTCTCGTTGTTTTAAGTGACCGAATGTTTGCTTACGATAATGTTGAACCAGTGACAACTTCGAAATTTTTCCGTAATTCGCTCCATCTATCTGGAGTAAAAAAGTCTCGCATTGGCAAGATTCTCTTAAAAAACTACCAAGGCGCTAATAAACTCATTGTACGTTATAATTCGAAAGTGAATGATTGTAGGTCTCTTCTATAATTTACTGAATTTCCAACGAATCGTGAACAAGGGAAGATCGACCTAAACAGAACTAAGCATATCGCAGGTGCGGAACACCGTACCATTCGCTTGTACGACGTGTGGTCAAAAAGTAACGGTGATTTTTGGTTCGCTTGAAAAAACTGTTGTTAATCAACACAACCTTGTGCCCTTCAGATTACTCCCCTTCATGCGCCAGCCCTTTTACCGATCTTGGAAGCACTTCTACAACCCGCTTTCCGTTATGCCGTTCAACTCCGACAACGATTTTGTTTCTACCTCATCAGTGGTGGCAAAACGTCGTTGAAGTCTCGGGGGGCAGGGGGGGGGGGGGGGCATGCCCGGCGAAAACGTTGGCTGGGGCCACATAAATGATCTCTTTTTTTGCCAAAAACATCACGTATTCCTTACTGACCGTACGACTCTTGATGCGCTATCTCATTGTAATCTAAGAACTCAGTGAGAAGAAACCTCACATCTGATCGCGATTGTCGAATTTTTTCGGTGTTTGTTCTTCAGGCAGTTTCCACTGATTTCTTCGATTACAATGGGGTAGTGCATCGTGAGTCGTACGGTCAGTAAGGAACACGTGATGTTTTTGGCAAAAAACAGGACAGTTTAGCTCCTATACCCATTATTTGTTACCTGTTAATCTTTATTTAGAAGTTATGTATCGCTGACTTCATCCACCAATTTCTGAGCGACGTCTAAGTGACGTTGCTTTTGGCGGAAGTTCAATAATTTTAGAAAAACTTTCCTGCTAGACGTTTCAAGCCCAAAATATCCGGAAACAATAATACTTGGCATGAGCCGAACGATATGCCGACGTCGTCAGAAACCTCTCTGTTGGTAATTCGGCGGTTTTCCAGAGCCGTTTTCTTTGCTTCTTCCACATGTCCAATATATGTGCTAGGTAGTGCAGAACGGTATTCGTCTTCAATGTCTCCCCCAAGCCCTTTGGAACGCTTATACCACCGTACACACTTGTCTTACTTATAGAAGATCCGCAGTCAACGTTTCGATTGCGGTGCTGCACGTTATTCCTCTTTTCAAGCAAAATTTAATTCAAATTCTTTGATACATCATCTTGAAAAGTAAAAATTCCCCAGCATTCTACAACACTTTTAACCTTTTCGATTGCCATCAAACAAAACATTCAGAACAGCTGAAAATACGGACATACATAAGAAGCATGTGTAACAACAAGATGAAAGAGTTTGAAAACCGAATCCATAAAGCCGGCGAAATCAGAAAGTTCGTTATTTTTTTATCAAACTTCATAAAGAGGTATAGTTCTTCGAAAGAAGAAGATACTTTATCACAACTCTCTAAACATTCAGTGCTTAAGAATAAATATGGCCATGCGCTTGGAAAAAAGTAAGTATTTTGGCGCTGGTCGGACGAGTCATTAACTATTTATGTTAGCTCAGTTACGAGGCAGCAGATCTAGTACAGAGCGGTGGTTCGAAGGTTGTCTGATCCCTTCGCAGCATTTTTTTATATTTTGCAGATCGGCTGAAATAATTCTCAATAGATCATATTTACGAGTATTAATATTTTGGTAACGGTATGAAAAGGCAGCGCAAAGGAAAATTAGCAATAGGAAATAAATTTCCGGGGAGGTATATGCAATTGGATACTTATTTTATAGTTCATTTACACGTGCTGTGGTAATATTCGAAGTGAAAAGAGGGACGCAGTAATTGTCTCTGCATCTTGCACGTGTCGTACACGCCACATTCTTTCGACTTGGGCGACATGGTTGCCTTGAACTTTCTACAGAGAAACGAACTTTGTTTACATTCATCGCACAGTTTGCAAACAAAGTGCTACCCATTATTTCGCCCAATTTTGATGAGGATAGTTGGTGATGTGGAATTTTTTTTTTTGGATTTGTTAGAGTGCACAGAAGCAACTGAGGTCATAAGCGCCGGTGTTGTTGAAAAAAAATGTACTGTGATGATGTCTTCTCGGTCTATGATTTCTTTTTCACTCTGGATTGGTCGATTTTAGTTCACTGGGACCATAGTGTTTGCGTTTAGCTGCTGAGCGCTATTAAACGCCAGAATGAAACTGATGGAATACCAAGTCCTGTACATTTCAATTACAGTCCTTTCTCGGAAACTTATTTGCAGTATCAAATTTTCCTTTATCTTTCCTTTTCATGCCTTCCATGAGAATATTAATAAACGTTATGCATTGTGCATTATTTCGGTTGCTTTGCAGTGCCACATGCGTAAACAAACACTGGAAAGGAAGACAGTTTTCACACAGAGACTCGACCCTGCGACCCTCTGATCATCGTTGTGTATCCCTTCCGCTATGCCAATCGTTGCAGACGGCCCATGCATCCGCCGACCTGCGCTAAAAATGCAATTTTTTTCTAAACGCTTGTCCACAGGGAGCTCCTCTTTCCTTCTTTCATTGTTAAGCACTGTATATACCGTAAATCTGGACGGAATCTGTGACGAGTAGGGGCGGTCCCCTGATAAGATTTTATTACCGTCAGATTGCGTCATCTGAAAAATTATAAATCCTTCGAACAAATAAACAACAAAAATTGAGATTTAGCAAACAGCGTAAAGAAGTGAAAACTTGTTACGCCTTCACTGTCGGTACGCTTTATTATTCCAAGAACCGTACGAAGAATTTCAAGAATGCATCCACTATCATATAAAACGATTTATTTTGGATTAATTAATTTAAACGCGGTCGTACAAGTACCGAAGACGAAGTGCGCTCCATCAGCAAACTGAGGTCACCACAGAGTAAACCGCTGACAAATCCACGATACTGTAATGCAAGACAGTCGAATTAAAATTCCTGAGATTGCTGAGACTGTAGACGTCTGAACTGAGCGAATGCATAGTATTCTGCACTGAGAGTTTACTACGAAGAAACTGTACGAGATGGGTGTCTCGATTGCTCACTGTTGACCAAAAGCACATCCGGCACAGCATTTCAACATAATGTCTGGCGATGTTCGATCAGAATCCGCTAGACTTTTTACGCCGACTTGTGACTATTGATCAAACCTGAAACGATCGGACCATTATACTCCAGAGTCGAAACAGCAGTCAAAACAATGGAAAAAGGCTGCTGAAAGTGCACCACAGAAGTCAAAGACCATTTGGTCAGTTGGTAAGGTGATGGCCATTGTTCTTTTGTGAATTCCAAGGAATAATCATTTTTCTGTTAAATTTATTATTTTAAGCGATTTTTAAAGAATTTAACAGCTATTATATAGTTAAAATAATTTTAAAATGAGATATAATGAATGTATATGACGTTGGTAACACTGGTGAAAAACATTTGCTGACAAAAAACCGTCGATTCTGTTTTTATGTTAACAGATGATGTTTTGTTAAGTGTCAACCGAACTTCACTTTCCCGTTTCCTGTGCATGTGCTCAGTACAATGTGTAATCGTGGTTGTAAAAACTCTGTCGAGAGTTTGTTATATTCGGGTCGAATTTGTGATTTAAAAATACAAAAGACACGTTACAGACTCTGTGAAAATGTTTATCTATCATACTCTGGATCTAAACTTTGTGATCAAAACAAATCTTGGGGGGGGGGGGGGGGGGGGATGGGGGGGGCGTGCGTGCGGTTTTGAAGATCTGAGAAAATGGTCCAAAAAGGAGAGAAAAGTCTTTAGATTTATTCTTTCTATGATATCGAGGGAGCCAAGAAATCATTCCGATAACTGCTACTTTTGCAGTGTTGATATTACTGGTTATAATTCGAAAAACAAGGTTATAAGCTACCCTAACCTTCTGTCCGCCATCCGACCAGTAGGGCATTTTGTCGATTTGCCGGTTCCTGAACCACCAGATGATTTAAATTCTATTCCAACATAAGTATTTTCTGATGTACAATCCGATTTACATGAACCAGATGATGATTAATTCCACTGTAATACACAAAGTCTAGAGATTAACGATTTGGTTAGGGATCTGGGCTTAACGAAAGAAAAAGCTGAATTGTTGGGCTCTAGATTAAATAAAAGAACTTATTGGCAGATGGAACTAGCATATACATTTATAGAAAGAAAGAGCAGCAATTTCCCAAGTTTTTTTGTTAACAAGAACGTGATTTAGTGTACTGCTCAGACATTCCCAGTCTAATGAATGAGTTTGGTATTGAATACAAAAAGGAAGACTGGAGGCTGTTTTATTACACAATGGTACCATGTACACCTGTTTGACATTTTGTGCATATGAAAGAAAGCTACGAAAACCTAGAAATAGTGCTAAATAAAATAGGCTATTCTACTCGTGGTTGGATGATATGTGGCGAAGTAACATGCATGCCCCTTAGTCAGCAAGGTGGCTTTACCAAATTTACATGTTTATTGTGTGAATGGGATAGTAGGGTTAGGGATCAACACTGGTGCCGAAAGAACTGGCCTGTGAGGGAGTCTGTAAAACCTGGTGGGAAGGACATTCTACGCAAAAATCTTTTAGATCCATAGTTCTCCTTCCACCTTTACGTATAAAGTTGGGCCTAATGAAACAGTTTGTAAAGGCTTTGCCTAAAGATGGACCATGTTTTAAGTATCTCTGCCAAAAGTTTCCACACCTTTCAGAAGCTAAACTGAAAGAAGAAGTCTTTGTCGGATCTGACATTAGAAAATTGATGTCTGATGTTAACTTTGAATCCACAATGACCTTAAAGGAGAAAGAAGCATGGGTATCATTCAAGCAAGTCGTTACAAAGTTCTTAGGACATGAAAAGTTCCAGAATATGTTTCTATTATAGCTAAAATGTTGAAGAGGTCTAAAACTTTAGGATGTTTAATGAGCCTGAAAATTCACTTTTTGAACAGTCACCTTGAATACTTCCCGGACAATATTGGAGATGTTAGTGAGGAGCAACGATAGCGTTTTCACCAGGACATTAAAGTGATGGGAAAACGCTACCAAGGCCAACATTATGGGGGACTACTGTGTCACTTCACCGAGAAGTTCAGCAAGCGACTCATCGCAGAAAATGCTACACAAGAAGCTTCAAAGAAAAATGAGAAAGAAAATACAAACCAATTCCAGCTGACAAGTGAAACTTCTATTGACACGTATCATTGTTTTAAGTAGCTTACTGTAAATATAAACCATGCTTATGTTGTAGCAAAGCGTTTCATTAATTTCCCCGTCACCGTATAGAATACGATTATTATACTACATAGTAAAAAGCATACTGCTCGAAAACTATGGCTGACACAAAAAACTAAGGCTAGATTTGAATTCAGCTCATAAAAATCTCGTGTAAAGATCAGCTCTGAAAGAAAGAAACTTTTTAAAAATTTTTTCGTTGGCCTCTGTAATCTTTTACAACGTGCTACCACTGAACAAAGATTTGCGGCTACACGAAGAATTTCCAATTTCGATGTTTTTTTTATCTTCACTGACAGGATGGTTATCATGCAATGGCTTAGTTATGTACTTCAAAATGTACAAAAGACGTTGATGTAAATTTCGTCTCGCAAGATCGCTCAAGGCAAACAAACATGGCCTTCGATATTTTCTATTCGACACTGTAGTAGACATTTGTACCTTCACCGAAACACGGTTAAAACGGAACGAATCGTTCGCACGCCAGGGCTACTCTGTCATTAGAGATGATAGAGACAATGGCTACGACAATGCAGCGTTGCTGGTAAAACAAGGCAGCCACCTTTCCGCTGTCAGTATGGGCACTCAGCATGACCCATTGCAAAGGATGGGTATCCGCCTGCGGATCAAGGACCTCCCTCTGAATTTGATCTCAGTACACAAAGCACCTAATGAAAGCCTTTCCAGACAGCAGTTAACAACAATCACTGCCTCGTTCGAAAAACGCCTTCTGCTCCTAGGAGACTAACGAGGGCTGCAGAAATGCCGACACAATGGGGGGGAAAATGATAGTGGATGTACTAGATTGGGAAAACCTTACAGTACTAAATGGCGGCTCATCCACACGAGTAGTCCGACCAAATGAAGCTCTGACGGCAGTGGGTTTTAGCATAGCATCAACTGCACTCTGTACCAGAACAACATGGAAAGTAATAGTGGATACTTTCGGTGCGGATCCATTGCCAACTCAAATTATGAAAAACGTACAATTTATGGAGACTGTCAACCGCGCAATCAGACGGAAATTTAACACAAACAAAGCGAACTGGAACCTATTCGAAATACTACTGGAAGAAAAACTAATCTATAGCCTATACTGAGAATCATGAAAGAGTCTATGACGTGTTGGTGTC
Source organism: Schistocerca piceifrons (assembly GCF_021461385.2). Classification (NCBI taxonomy): domain Eukaryota; kingdom Metazoa; phylum Arthropoda; class Insecta; order Orthoptera; family Acrididae; genus Schistocerca; species Schistocerca piceifrons. The sequence continues at coordinate 811,379,315 of NC_060141.1, forward strand.
GCTTATCGATGAAGCAGCGGTAGTCTCAACACCTGAAAAGCGACATATGCGGACAACTACTCGCCAATCACCCTGATTGTGGGGTTCAGAATATGACGCAGTCCTCTAGGAACGCAAGGAGACATTAAGAAAATACAGAAGTATCTCTAATGACACAAGCTTTCTTGCCATTGAGAAAGCATAAGCTGTTGCCAAGAAAATATTCACGTAGGAAAAACTAAAAATCGTGACAATTTCTGCACTCCAGTCGGCGAAGAAACTGTATTAACCTGGATCTGGAATGAAATACAGAACAATGAAACCTATCAGACAAGAGACATCCGACTTTTAGAATCGTTCTTGTGCATGATAGCTCCACCTGGCGTAACAGACAAGGGGCGAGGTGGAAAGAAGAGAGGAGAAGCGGCATTACACAACCCTTTTCGCTGGAGGAACTCCAGACTGCGCTCTCGCAAGGGAGGGTTACTGCTCCTGATACGGATCCCGATTATACCGACTACCCAGGTTACGGCACATCCCACACAAGGGGAAACTGCTGCTACTCAAATTTTGCAATTGTTTATGGACACAAAAGATCAAAATCGACTCGCTGAAAACACGTCGTGCCGTCGCCATCCACAAGTCGGGAAAAAGGTCTGATAAACGTGAGTGATATCGGCTTTTCAGCACACTACTGTGTTCGGCGAAGGTAATGGAAAGGGATAATACGGCGCTTAGAATGGCGGTGTAAAAACAAGCTATTACCGGAAAAAATACTTTGATTTTGAAAAGCAAAAGAGACAACTGACACTTTCACTGTTGGTTATTGACATACAGCTAAATTTCTCTCTGTCGAATTATATGATAGTTGCGCATTCATAGATTTCATTAGAACATACAACAACGTGTTCTAGTCAATCTTTGGGAAAAAACTGAAGAAACTCCAGATATCAAAACCACTCGTGCCCAACGTTGTATGCTTCCTGTGCAACAGGAAGCCAATCATTCTGCAACACGGAATTACTCTGGGATGCAAAAAAACTAGCAGAGGACTCCCCACAGGGATGAGTCTTGGCTCATCTTTTTATTCAGTCTCTATACAGCAGACCTTCATGACCTCTTTGCCAGTGACATACAATATTACAGTACGCAGATGACGTATGCACATATTTTGAAGCCAGTGCTCTTTAGTCCTGACATCTGAAAAGCACGATGTGATAGTACGTCTGCATGAGTGAATTGTAGGAAGTGCCTTCGGAATATGATAGCAAGTCCTCTCTTTCGATAGTCGTCTCTTTCGATTTTTATTCGACTTAGGATTCCACTTCCCGTAACGATGCAACAGCAGCCAAAACAACTAAATACCTTGGGATGATTGTTGTTGATAAGTTTATATGGGCCCTTCGTATCTGACGTGTAATTACCAGATGTGAAAACGCCTACAACTGGACTATGGTGGGCCTGTGATCGGTGGAGAGCAACGTCTTTATACCGGTCCCTTCTAAGGACACAGTGATTTGATGCCATGAATGAGCATCAGACAGCACGCTCCAAACACTAGACACTGTGGAGTATAAAGCCTCGCGTACAGTTAATGGAGCCGGCCGCGGTGGCGGAGGGGTTCTAGGCGCGTCAGTCCGTAGCCACGCGGCTGGTACGGTCGCAGGTTCGAATCCTGCCTCGGGCATGGATGTGTGTGATGTCCGTAGGTTAGTTAGGTTTAAGTAGTTCGAAGTCTAGCGGACTGATGACCTCAGATGTTAAGTCCCATAGTGCTCAGAGCCATTTGAACCATTTTTGAACAGTTAATGGGGCGTTTATGTTAAACTCTACGAGCGCATTACTGGTTCAAAGTAATGAACCACCATTAAGGTTGCGGCGAATATTTCTCTGCGACTGTTTGGACGAATATTAGCACTTTGACGAAAAATTTTGTGTGTGTGTGTGTGTGTGTGTGTGTGTGTGTGTGTGTGTGTGTGTGTGTAAGTAAGATGTGGGATAAATATCAGTTTCCACCGGCCGCGCTTGAATTTATGCAGTTTAAGTTACCAGGCATGGGAAAGTTGTCTTCTACCGCACTAACGTCGACTTTGCAGATTGACGTCAGGTCCAGTTCAACATGTCAAAACCAGGACCCATCAAATGCAACGGCAATGGAATTCCTGTCTCACCACCACGGCGCGTGCGTGGTGTATACAGAATGGGTCCAAGTCTAAAAATGGTTCAAATGGCTTTGAGCACTATGGGACCTAACAGCTGAGGTCATCAGTCAACCTAGAAATTAGAACTACTTAAACATAACTAACCTAAGGATATCACACACATCCATGCCCGAGGCAGGATTCGAACCTGCGACCGTAGCGGTCGGGCGGTTCCAGACTGAAGCGTCTAGAACTGCTCGGTCACACCGGCCGGCGGTCCAAGTCTAAAGAAGTCGCTGCTAGTGCTTATTGGGTACCCCAAAGCAAACAACACAGCCTACACAAGCTGGGTCCACACTACACGATTATGGCAGCCGAGCTGAATGCTATTTTGGAAGCCCTATAATTCACACAGACGTAGACAGCAAACATAGTCTGCATCCCTGATTTGAAACGATCATTACAGTTGCAGCAGTTGCAGACGTTGTTTCGCGTGCAGAGGAACTATCACAACATTGTGATGGTATCGATGAAAGGCCACTCTTGGATACCTGGAATTAAACAAGTAGACGACCGTGCAAAGCAAGTATCTCTACATGCTGCTCATGGAGCTAGTATATATATATATATATATATATATATATATATATATATATATATATAAGCCGTTGAGGAGTGGAACAATCTGGACCAATAGTGAATTGATGAAGTTGTGGATAGTATGCCACGAGGAATACAGGCTGCATCAATGCATGAGGACTGCTACTGGGTATTAGAGGTACCAGTGTGTACAGCAATCTGGACGACTACCTCTGAAGGTAGATGTGTCGTATTCATGAGCAATATAAATGGCGGAAAAGAAACTTCCTGGCAGATTAAAAGTGTGTGCCGGACCGAGACTCAAACTCGGGACCTTTGCCTTTCGCGGGTAGGTCATCTACCAACTGAGCTACCCAAGCACGGCTCACGCCCCGTCGCAGGAGAGCTTCTGTGAAGTTTGGAAGGTAGGAGACGAGGTACTGGTAGAAGTATAGCTGTGAGGACGGGACGTGAGTCGTGCTTGGGTAGCTCATTCGGTAGAGCACCTGCCCGCGAAAGGCAAAGGTCCCCAGTTCGAGTCTCGGTACGGCACACAGTTTTAATTTGCCAGGAAGTTTCTTATCAGCGCACACTCCGCTGCAGAGTGAAAATCTCATTCTGGCGGAAAAGATGTTTAGGTTGATCTCTGTTCAAATTTTCTGTACAGGTTGTGGTGATGCAAAACTTTCTTTGATGTGTGTATTACTCTTGTGCGCATATAACAATTATTGTTTATTTTTACTTGCCGTTTAATCCCAGTTACATCCAGTTTCTTGGAACATTTGCGCCGGTTTCTGTAGAGCGAATGGGCACGACGTTGCGGACGTGTGACTGTCGTGATACGTGGTATCAGGATAATCCCTGGGCAACGTTTGGTATTCAAAGGACGTTTACATGGCCCATATTTCACGACAGTGTGTGTCCGAAATAGTGTTCCCTGTAAGAGTGCAGCAGTGTGGATGTAACACGTGGCATTTTTACGGTATGGCTTCGCAACATTTCCGTGTGAAGGCGATGATGCAGGCAGTTTCCAAGGTGTCACCGCTGTCACCCAACAACGGTGGAGAATACCTGTTGTGGCCCAACACACGGAGACAGCGCCGCTATGCTATGCCTGCCCAGGTAATCGGAGCGCTGACACAGGTATTATTTCGTGTCAGGCAGAAAAAAATGGCGCATGTTGTAGACCCTCTTGATTTGTTTACGTACAGGAACGTAGATGAGGGCAAACCAGAGATATCCACGAATTTCATGAATGTGATTGGTACATCTGCGTCCAGATACATAAAGTATTACACCTAAAGACTTTAGTCTGAGAAAGGACAGTCCCGCTGCTACAATTGCTACTTACCTGCAGTAGTGAGCCATAAATGTATTTTGCATAGGTTCTTTAGATTTCTGAATTTTCCTGAATTTTCTTCATATGTTTTCTTCTTCATATACACCAGCTTGCCAATTGTTCTTTTATCCCAGGCTTTTTGTAAATTACTTTCCACGTCCTACAGATCTTGTAGACGAATCGCATTTATGAAGTTATAGTTGGCTCACTCTACTTGTGAACCGCAATAAAGCATCTACATAAAGATTTAATTGGTATTTCAAATCATATTAATGAATTGCATGAGCCCTTGCACAATTGTTGCAAGATTTTTTTTTTTTGTGGTTTTAGGGCGCACAACTTCAATGGTCATTAGCGCCCTGACTACGTTAAGAATGCACCGCGAGGCACAAGTTTAGAACAACAACTAAAAGGGAAAACACGATAAAAGACTGACAGGCATAGGATTAAAAAACAGCATCGTCAAATGTCTTTAGAGAGGTTTGTCAAATTGATAAAACGAAGAATGCGAGCAGCTGCTCGCGGGTCATCCGCTAAAATGGCATCTAGAGTACATGGCAGGCCAAGATCAAGACGCAGTGTGTTAAAATCCGGACAGGACATTAAAATGTGGCGGACCGTCAGCAATTGCCCACATGGGCAGAACGGCGCCGGCGCAGCCGTCAGCAGATGGCGATGGCTGAGCCGGCAGTGTCCAATGCGTAACCGGACCAAAACGACCTCCTCCCGCCGAGAAGGGCGGGAGGAGGACGTCCAAGCCGCGGGAAGAGGTTTCAAGGCCCGAAGCTTGTTGTCTGTAAGTGCAGCCCAATCGGCATGCCACAGCGATAAAATGCGCCGACAAATTACCCTGCTACAATCCGACGAAGGGACACAACAAGAAGCTGTCCGAGGCTGGAGGACCGCAGCCTTGGCCGCAGCATCTGCAGCTTCGTTCCCAGGGATACCGACATGGCCAGGAACCCACATGAAGCTAACCAGAGAACCGACGTCCACCAGCTGCTGAAGAGAGCGTTGGATCCGGTGCACGAAAGGGTGAACCGGATACGGATCACTGAGGCTCTGGATGGAGCTCAGGGAATCGGAGCAGATGACATAAGCAGAATGTCGGTGGCGGCAGATGTAAAGAACAGCCTGGTAGAGGGCAAAGAGCTCAGCTGTGAAGACCAAACAATGGCCATGGAGCCGGTATTTGAAACTTCGTGCCCCGACAATAAAGGAACACCCGACCCCGTCATTGGTCTTTGAGCCATCTGTATAAATGAAGGTCATATTAATGAACTTCGAACGAAGTTCAACAAAACGGGAGTGGTAGACCGAACCGGGGTAACTTCTTTTGGGAGCGAGCTGAGGTCAAGGTGAACGCGGACCTGAGCCTGGAGCCAAGGTGGCGTGTGGCTCTCGCCCACTCGAAAGGTTGCAGAGAGTGAAAAATTAAGTTGTTGAAGGAAGCGACGAAAGCGAACTCCAGGGGGTAGCAGGGCAGAGACATACAACCCGTATTGACGGTCGAGAGAGTCGTCAAAAAAGGAACGATAAGACGGGTGGTCGGGCATTGACAGTAGCCGACAGGCATACAGACAAAGCAGTATATCGCGCTGGTAGGTGAGTGGCAATTCGCCAGCGTCAGCATGAAGACTCTCTACGGGACTAGTATAAAACGCTCCGATTGCGAGTCGTAAACCCCGATGTTGTGTGGAGTTGAGGCGGCGTAAGATGGATGGCCGTGCATAGGAGTATACGAAGCTTCCATAATCCAGCTTGGAGCGGACGATCGACCGATTTAGACGAAGCAGGACGGTTCGATCTGCTCCCCACGACATACCACTGAGAACACGGAGGACATTTAAAGAACGGGTACAACGGGCAGCCAAATATGACATGTGGAGACCAGCTAAGTTTCCTTTCAAATGTAAGACCTAAAAATTTTGTTGTCTCCACGAATGGGAGAGCAACGGGACCGAGTTGTAAGGACGGTGGGAGAAACTCTTTGTAGCGCCAGAAGTTAATACAGACCGTCTTCTCGGCAGAAAAACGGAAGCCATTGGCGACACTCCAGGAGTACAGACCGTCAAGAGAACGCTGAAGACAGCGCTCCAGGACACGTGTACACTGCTCGCTGCAATAGATGGTAAAATCGTCCACAAAAAGGGAGCCTGATACATCAGCTGGGAGGCAATCCATTATTGGATTGATCGCTATGGCGAAGAGAGCGACGCTCAAAACTGACCCCTGTGGCACTCCATTCTCCTGGTGAAAGGTGTCTGACAGGACAGAACCCACACGTACCCTGAACTGTCGATCCATTAAAAAGGAACGAATAAAAAGAGGGAGGCGACCGCGAAGGCCCCATGTATGCATGGTGCGGAGAATGCCCGCCGTCCAACAGGTGTCGTAAGCCTTCTCCAAATCAAAGAACACAGCCGCAGTCGGGCGCTTCCGCAAGAAGTTATTCATAATGAAGGTCGACAAGGTAACCAGATGATCAACAGCAGAGCGGCGCCTACGAAATCCACATTGTACATTGGTAAGTAGGCGTCGAGACTCGAGCAGCCAAACCAAACGAGAGTTAACCATTCGCTCCATCACTTTACAGACACAGCTGGTAAGCGAGATGGGTCGATAACTGAAAGGCAAGTGCTTGTCCCTCCCCGGTTTAGGAATCGGGACAACAATAGACTCGCGCCAGCATGCAGGAACATGCCCCTCAGTCCAGATGCGGTTGTAAGTACGAAGAAGAAAACCTTTACCCGCAGGAGAAAGGTTCTTCAGCATCTGAATATGAATAGAATCAGGCCCTGGAGCGGAGGACCGTGACCGGGCAAGTGCGTTTTCGAGTTCCCGCATGGTGAATGGGGCATTATAACTTTCACGATTCGAAGAGCGGAAGTTAGGTGGCCTAGCCTCCTCTGCCTGTTTGCGGGGGAGGAAGGCAGGGTGGTAATGAGCGGAGCTCGAAACCTCTGCGAAAAAGCGGCCGAAGGCATTGGAGACATCCTCCGGGGCCACAAGGACGTCATTCGCGACCATCAAGCCAGAAACTGGTGAGTGGACCTTAGTGCCAGATAGCCGGCGCAGGCTACCCCAGACAACAGAAGAAGGAATAAAACTGTTGAAGGTGCTTGTGAAAGCAGCCCAGCTGGCTTTCTTGCTTTCTTTAATAATACGACGACACTGTGCAGGTAATCGTTCATAAGTGATACAATTCGCCACTGTAGGGTGGCGTTTAAAGGTGCGTAAATCACGTCGACGAGCACGTAAAGCGTCTCTACATGCTGCGGTCCACCAGGGGACCGATACGCGACGTGGAGAAGTAGTAGGGTGAGGGATGGAATATTCAGCAGCAGTGAGAATGACTTCCGTGAGGTGGGCGACCTGACGATCGCAGCTTGTGAAGGTTTGATCCTGAAAGGTCGCCCTGGAAGAGAAGAGCCCCCAGTCTGCTTTGGAGATGTTCCAACTAGATGAGCACTGGTAGGGGGTATCCTGCAGGAGATGGATAACACACGGGAAGTGGTCGCTCGAATATGTATCAGAAAGTGCATACCACTCAAACCGGCGTGCAAGTTGGGTAGTACATATAGAGAGGTCTAAATGGGAATAGGTGTGAGATGTGTCCGAAAGAAAAGTAGGGGCGCCAGTATTGAGGCAGACAAGAGTGAGCGGGTTGAAAAGGTCTGCTAACAGGGAGCCCCTCTGGCAGGATGCCGGAGAGGCCCAAAGGGGATGGTGGGCATTGAAGTCTCCAGTTAACAAAAATGGGGCAGGTAGCTGAGCAATAAGCTGCATCATGTCTGCCCTGGTAACGGCAGATGACGATGGCGTGTAGACGGTACAAATGGAAAATGTAAAAGCGGGGAGAGTAATGCGGATGGCAACTGCCTGCAGGCCAGTGTGCAATGTGATGGGATCGTAGTAAATATCATCCCGGACCAGCAACATAACCCCATCATGAGCCAGAATACCTACCACAGGGGGTAGGTCAAAACGCACAGAGGTGTAGTGTGCCAAGGCAATTTGATCGCATGGGCGTAGCTTCGTTTCCTGGAGGTCTACGACGAGCGGACGGTGCAAGCAGAGCAGCAACTTCAAGTCCTCTCGGTTGGAGCGAATGCTGAGAATATTCCAGTGAATAAGTGCCATCGTAAGAAGAAAAGGGAGATGAAAGAAGGGGGTCACCTCGAAGGCCGCTGAGGGCCTGGCTTCGAGCGAGCACTGCCGCCGCTATCAGTAGGCGGACAGTCATCATCCATTGGGTCTATAGGTTCATCGGCCATCTTGGTAAGATGGCCGGTAGGGGGAGCTTCCTCCGCCGGTGAACGGCCAGGTGTTCGGCTACCAGCGGTGCGGCCAGGCGAAACGGATGACGGCCTGAGGCAGCAACCGCTGGGTGGCGCAGGAGAAGAAATGCGCGGTGGCGGAGAAGGAGAACTGTGCTTCCTATGAGCCTTCTTGGAAGGTCGTTTGGTGGAAGTACCGGTCCAAGGCTGGGAGGTCGAGGTACGTAGGAAGTCGGCACAGGACGGTTCCTTCTTGAAGGCCCGTGAATCTGACTTCTGGGTCTTCGTCTTAGCAGATGCTGATGAAGGGGCTGGTGTCTGTGGGGTGATGGGAGGAAGAGGAGACGTCGACCGCGCGATCTTAGCACTGGCCGAACGGACGACCGTGGTGCTGAAGGTCAGATCGCATGTCTGGATTGCCACCTTCCTGGTAGTCCGAGGAGAGGCGAGGACAGTACTGTATTTCCCCGGTGGGAGCAGCGTGGGCTTCCTACTAGCCAATAGCTTGTGAGCAGCCGAGGTGGACACTTTCTCTTTGACCCGAATGTCTTGGATACAGCGTTCGTCCTTATAGACAGGACAGTCACGGGAGGATGCGGCATGGTCACCCTGACAGTTCACACAACGAGGAGACGGAGGTGGACAGTCACCCTCATGGGCATCCCTGCCACAAGTGACACATTTAGCCGCATTGGAACAAGACTGTCGAGTGTGATTGAAACGCTGACACTGGTAGCAGCGCGTAGGTGTCGGGACATAGGGGCGAACAGAAATAACCTCGTAGCCCGCCTTGATGCGCGATGGCAGCTTAACACTGTCAAAGGTCAAGAAAAGTGTCCAGGTCGGTACAAGGTCATTGTTGACCTTTATCATGACCCTATGGACAGCCGTCACGCCCTCCTCAGCGAGGAAAGATTGAATCTCCTCGTCAGTCAATCCGTCGAGGGATCTAGTATAGACTACACCACGAGACGAATTCAAAGTTCGGTGAGCCTCCACCCGGATAGGGAACGTGTACAGGAGTGTGGCCCGAAGCAGTTTTTGTGCCTGAAAGGCGCTCTCAGTTTCTAGCAATAAGGTACCGTTACGGAACCTGGTACGAGATTTGACAGATCCGGCTATGGCATCTACGCCCTTCTGGATAACGAAAGGGTTGACAGAGGAAAAATCCTTTCCGTCCTCAGAGCGAGATACGACGAGGAACTGTGGGGCAGGCGGTAGTACTTTTGTCACTGGTGGCTGGTCAAGTTTCCGTTTTTGGGCAGAAGTCGAGAGAGATGGAGTTAAATCCATTGCGGAGGAATCCCCCATGATTGCCAGCGTCTCCGATGGCGCGCTCCTTCCTTGTGGGGACCCTCTCAGAGGGCACTCCCGCCTTAGGTGAATGTTTACACCTCAGGTCACACCTCCCGTGAAACAGACAGAGGGACCAATCGGCATGGTCAGAAGGTATCAGCTCAGGCAATCACCCCTCCCTGGGCCTGGCCTTTACCAGGGGGTACGTGCGTGCCTTACATGTCTACCCAGGGCGGGGAATTACGCGTTACCCCGTCACCGGCTACGCGTGCGAACGCGTGGGTCGGCCTTCAGGCGCGCACAGGGAGAAAGGAAGAAGAGGAAAAGAAGGGAGAGAGGGAGAGAGAGGACAGACTGTCTCAAACGCCTAGGCGGAGACCAGAGAAGGCAAGGAGAAGAAGGCAATGAGAAGGCAAGGAGAAGAAGGCAATGAGAAGGCAAGGAGAAGAAGGCAAGGGAAAGAGTAAGGAAGACAGTGAAGTGGAGAAGAGCAAAGAAAGGAACCAACGAAAGGAAGGAAGAAACGAGAAGTGAAAAAGCAAAATGACCGCAAATAGAGGTCGTGGAACCGTCCGTCTCCGGACGCAGGCGCTAACTACCCCCTTGAGGGGGAGGGACTCCTTTTAGTCGCCTCTTACGACAGGCAGGAATACCTCGGGCCTATTCTAATCCCCGGACCCGCAGGGGGGAATTGTTGCAAGTGTTTCGTACCTAGAGGCATAATTTATCGTTGACTAGAAGTGTGTCAAACTTCTGTATGAATCGTCTGTAGCCAAACCCCAATGGATGATCAATAACCCAATTGTAAACTGGTACAGTCATGTCTTAGGACTGGTATCGCCAATCCTCGTACCAGCTGCTTTTACGACATATTCAAGCGTCTTAATTTGAAACTGCTTTTCTATTCCTGGAGTACAATATTCGTGTTCCACAGTCTTTAATGTAAAATGTGTCCTCAGTGTTTCCTGGAAGATAGAGTCTTCATTTAAAGGAATGTTCATCAGACGTTAGTGGGTGCGTTTGACATAACTGGATAGAGATTGATAGGTGGGACTCAGGTGGTCGCTCTTGGGTTTCCAGACACACTGTGGTCAGGCTACTCTCGCATTGTGTGCCACCCTTGCACCTGCATTACACCATAAATTTGCCGAAGATCTTTCGTAAAGGTCATGTTGTACGAAGCTGACAAATGAAATCCTTAAAGGCCCAATAAAATTCCTAAACGTTGGATTTGGCAGATGCTAAACTTCATTCAGGAATGACCAGCAGAGCAGTAAAAGTGTTAGGCTTGTGGAAGTGCATTGACGAATGATAGCACATTACCTGATCCTTGCACGTCCCTGCAGCAAGTGTATGAATACAGCAGAAATTATAAGAGGCGTAACTTTATTTTTTTTTAATTTCTTGGCTTTCGGAACGTGCACTTACAGCCAACCAAACACAGGAAATGTTATTACAGTTGGTTTCGACAGTTCATGCAAGACATTATTTGAATTCTCGTCCTGGTATGATGTAACATAGGATTAAGAAAGGTCAGATCCGACATAAAACAAGATTTACAATCAGAGTACACGAAAACGAGTGAACAGGACGAAAATGGAACACAAGATACACAGTGCTAGTACTATAAAAATTCTACTGGTAACACAACAAGAAATGATAACTCGCCGTTGGTTCACAATTGGGATATTCCCAGGTCAGTCCACATTGATGACTATATATCTAAATTAACAATAAAATTTTCTTTGTATGTTCTCTGAGAATTGTTTCAAAAGCTTCGGATAGAGAATCGAATGCTTGTACAGGTCTGTAAGTTCCATCTACACAGAACCATACAGCAGAACAGTTCACAAGAACTAAAGTTGTGCATTACAGCCACACGCATTGATACACCAGTACACAGGCAAGTACACAGCGGCATAAATTTAGAGACTGAGCATTCCATATTCTACAGAGTGGCAGATACTGTCAATTGAGATTTGGTCTTCGTCTGGCATTGTAAGTAAATTAAGCATTAATTAGCAACTGGGAGCTATGTCCTGATGTTGGCACTGTTGTCGAATTCGTATGGTAGCTTATATGCTGCTACAGCGTTCGGTGTCAACAAGCGTCGGTGGCTGCTTGGGAACACACGACAAAGAGCACGAAGATTACTTGTAAGGACGTTGATGTGATACGTGCCCCGAAGACATTGCATAAATATGTGGTTGGATGACGCTTATGTCAAGTCGATGAAAGTGTTTGTTTTGAACTTCTGATGGTGAAATTTCAGCCGTACTGAAATTTTTGTGAAGCTCATTGATGTTTGTTTCGTATGATGCTCTGGAACTCTCGGAAATGTCGGACGAAATAACGTGTAGTGATCGCCTTCGATTTTAGATGTCTGCGACCATTCCTCTTACCAGTCCAAAGACAACTGCTTCGTGAGCATGGATATCATATATATACTAGCTCCATGAGCTGCTTGTAGAGATACTTGCTTTGCACGGCCGTCTACTTGTTTAATTCCAGGTATCCAAGAGTGGCTTTTCATCGACACCAACACAATGTTGTGACAGTTCCTCTGCACACGAAACACAACGTCTGCAACTGCTGCAACTATAATGATCGTTTCAAATCAGGGATGCAGACTGTTTGCTGTCTACGTCTGTGTGAATAGTAGATTCGGCGCAGATCCCTCAGAGTAGTTGGTGGGTGTCGTCCTTAAACAACCCTTTCCAAACTATTCCAGGCAGGTTCGATAGGGTTCTTGTCTGGAGAACATGCTGGCCACTAGTCCAGTGACGTTATCCTGAAGGAAGCCATTGACAAGATGTGCACGATGGGGGCGCGAATCGTCTTCCATGAAGACAAATGCCTTGCCAATACGCTGCCGATATGGTTGCACTATCGGTCGGAGGATGGCATTCATGTATCGTATAGCCGTTATGGCGCCTTCCATGACCACCAGCGGTGTGCGTCGGTCCCACATAATGCCACCCCAAAACAGCAGGGAACCCCCACCTAGCTGCACTTGCTGGACAGCGTGTCTCCAACGATTGTCTCGAAGGCATATGCGACACCCATCGGTGAAGAGAACGTGATGCCAAACCTGAGCGGTACATTCGGCATCATGTTGGGCCCATCTGTACCGCGCTGCATGGTGTCGTGTTTGCAAAAATGGACCTCGCCATGGAAGTCGGGAGTGAAGTTGCGCATCATGCAGCCTATTGGGCACAGTTTGAGTTGTAGCTCTACGTCTTGTGGCTGCACAAAAGCATTATTCAACATGGTGGCGTTGCTGTCAGTGTTCCTTCGAGCCATAATCCGTCGGTAGCGGTCATCCACTGCAGTAATAAGTAATAGCCATTGGGGTGGGGGGGGGGGGGGGGAGTGAGCGATGGGTGCCATCGGCAGTTCCTGTCTCTGTATCTCCATGTCCGAACATCGCTTTAGTTCACTCTGAGACGCCCAGACACTTCCCTTGTTGAGAGCCCTTCCTAGCGTAAAGTAACAATGCAGACGCGATGGAACGCCAGTATTGACCGTGTAGGCATGGTTGAACTACAGAAAACACAAGACCTGTACCTGCTTCCTGGTGGAATGACTGGAACTGATCGACTGTCGGACCCCCTCGTTTAATAGGCGCTGCTCCTGAATGGTTGTTTACATCTCTGAGTGGGTTTAGTGACATCTCTGAACAGTCAAAGTACTGTGTCTGTGATACAATATCCACATTCAACATCTATTTTTAGAAGTTCTGGGAACCAGGGTGATGGAAAAGGTTTTGTGACGTGTTATTTTACTGAATACGTATACGTATATTTTTTAATCAGAGTTAGAAATGATACCAACGTGTACATAGATGATTCATATTTCTCATCACGGTACACGTGAAAGATTGTGAGCGAAACTGGATGAACAGGACAGGGCGCAGCCCATATGCTAGTTCGGGAACTACGGATTGAGGATGAGCACGAAGCCGGGACATTCCTCCGATTGACGGGCGGCGAGGTGCGGTTTCTTCTAGACTCCGTCCATAACGAGACAAAAGTGAGACGAGCAGTAAGATTGCACCACAGTGATTGTTGCCTACCGTTTCACTGTGAAAGCTTGGACTACCTTACCTTAAAATATTTTATTTCACAAAAACGGTAGATTTAAATGTACTGCGTTCCGATAACAATCAGCATTTTTCATGTGATTCGTGCTGCAACCTACAGTATCCCTTTCGAGACCCTGTTTGCAGAATAGGCAGGATCATTAAAGAAGCAGCTACGGTGCTCTGTAGGGATGTGAACATCTAAGCAAACAATCTGACTGGAAAAGAAATAAATCTCATTATTTATTATGAATTCCAACATTGGTAATTTTTCCATTGATATTTTTGGAAGTTCTGGTTCTGTATTTGCTTTGTCGTGTAATACGTATTCATTATTTTTTCAACTATGCTCAAAATTCCGGCTACACATGCATAACAGATTGCTGAAAACGCAGTTACACTACATAGAATTTCTGCAAATAGTTAAATCTTACTGACAGCTCTTTCTCATCGAGAATGGTGGTTTCTTACATATCCAACAAAGCGCAGAAGACTGGCCACAAAGATACAGCGCCTACTCGTCACCAACGATTTCGTCTAAATTTATGGTGTACGTAGGTCTTGGCATGAAATAAAAAGGCCAAGCGTTGAGAAAATATTACATGCACTTTGCTATTGCAACTCTGTGACGTCTATTTTTATTGCAAGAAAAAATTTGATCAAAAAGCTACAAAACTGCTCTTACCTCACAGAATGATAAAAATAAATCACATTCCGTGAAGACTGCATCTTTGTGCGTCACCAGCTATACTATTTGGCGAAACGATGCGTTACGCAACAAGCTGTGCGGTAGAGAGAACCTTTCACGAATGTGAATCAAGTTTGCTTCGCTATAGAAAATTTTAAGTAAAGTTGTGCAATAAAAAAGAGGCGTTCATAACGTGTGTAAGATACTGAGAAAATTAGTGCTCCTTGCTTTTACGATGAGTATCACTACAGCAAGTGTAAATTACTAACTGTGCAGTAATGAAGTATTCAGTTTTTTATACGAAGTTCTTGTGTACGTCTTACAATCCTTACCTGGAAATTTGTTCGCAGTACCACATTGTCCTCTGCTTTCCCTTTTATGAAAACATTAACAAATGCAATATATTGACCTATACTTCGGTTTATTTGCAGCGCAAGTGACGTAAAGTTCGAAGGAAAAATTGTTGCACATACGAACTCAACCCCACGACCTTCTGATTACCGTTCTGCACGACATGCATCGTCCAACCAGCACCAAAAATACTGTTTTTCTGAACGTTTGTTGATCTGGAGTTCCCACTTGCGTCACTTTAATTTCTAGTCAAGTCCTGCATACATCATGTACCTGAACGAAATCGTGGTGAGCCAGGGCGGTACCCTTGTCATTGCCACAGCAGATTTCGAGAGGAGCTGAATTTTCCCTCATCGTCTCGACGCGCTACATGGAAAGCACGTGATAACAAGCTCGACTAATAGTCCGAGCCTTTTTATAAACGTAAACGGCGGCATGGAACTGTTCTTTTGGAAGTGGCAGATGCAAACTATATGTTTGCGTTGACTATGGTTGCAATGTGTGAGTATCTGACAGATGCATTTTCTAACAGTGCTTTGTTTAAGAAGCTAAAACAGTGAACTATTCTCCTGTCGAACGCCTCACCACTTCCTGGTAGGAGCATTCCAGTTTCATAAATTATAGTCAGGGATGATACTTAAGCAAGTAAGTCTTTCTTGCTGAATCTAGGCTCTATTAGACGTCAACCTGCAGCAGAGCGTGTTTTTAACCGCCGGCTCTACTAAAAAGTTTCGGCATTTTAGTTATTAGTTTTAGGGTATTTAGAAAGCCATTGTACTTTAACCCAAACACAGTATCAAACAGTCCTGACTAAGTGTTCAGTCCATAACTTCTTACTGGTTCAAAACGTGTCCTCTTGTATGGGTAATGGGATGCGTGACTGTGGATTCCATAAACAGAGATCTCGTGCCAAATCTCAAGCGTGATGGATGCAATAACGGAAATTGCTTTTCCACTGCAACGAGGGAAACTAAAAAACGCGCCTATATCGCGAAAATATGCGAGGGACGGGTTTAGGGACTACAGCTATTGAAAGTGAACGGAGATCTCAGCGAGCCAAGAACTGCAAGGTTTCTGGGAATAAAGGCTTTCGGGAGACTGAAATAAGGCCAAATACTACTGTGATTTTCGTTTTGTCTGTACCTACTTGCTCGGATTCTCATACTACCTAGTTCTTCGTCAATCTCATAATGAGAGCAAAATGAGGGTGAGCGTATTTACTACCAATCCCGTGCCTGCTTTCGGTGTAGTTTACTGTGCAGCTGCCTCTGAAATAAACAAAAATTCATCTTTAACTACCTCCTGAGCTTCATTTCCATCCTCCTACAGAATCAATAACAGAACCGCAAACCAACGCAAAACAATTATGGACTTACCCACGTACTGTACAGCGCAATAAAATTTTTTTTACGTGATTCTTAGGCAATCTGCTGAATGTTTGTCCTCAGTATTTCCAAACATGTTCAAGTTTCTTGAGGGAAGTCATTGTCCTGCGTATACGATTTTTAATTTTGAAACGAACACTTATTTCATGATTTTTCGCTATTAGCTAATTTTGTCACATTGTTCATTTTCAAGATACCTGGTTGTCACATGACGAAAGTTGCAGCAGCTTCAAGAACAGATAAGAGTCAGAAATCTACGTAAAACCTTCTACAAACCGCCATGACTGCGAGAAACTATCATCACATATCTTCCACATATTTGTGTGAGGGAAGCTCCGTCTAATCACATATTTAAGAAGTCACTTGGGACAGCGGTGGTAACCTGCAGACGCATCACTAGACAGCACACTCCACATAAAATGTAAAAATATGAATTAAATTTGGTATCACCGTTAAATGACGTTACAGCTTTCACAGATGCCAATTCTGTATGTCAAGTGATTAATTGCAACCCTTGTAAGGGTCTTTGTCGCTGTTCCACCATAAAACGCATTAAAATCCGTTGGCTCGTACTTCAAACAGATCGTCCAAACAATAAGACGCAACTTTATTAATGTTTCTACCACATGCAGTATATGATTAGCAGACGTGAGAATTTTTTTCTTTACAACGTAGTCTTACCTCCATCCGTAGTTCAAGACAGTATTTTGTCTAGAAGCTTCGCATATCTCTCAAACATTTTAATCATTAGATTTTCTGCCTAACTTAGTTCAGGCATACGTAGTAATGAGCCTTTGGCCAAGGGTTTATTTCTTTTGTTTAAGCTTTTTATATCTCTGACGAAACACTCGTGCAGTTGAATTCGCTAAAATGAGTCATTTAATTTTAAAACGTTGACAGTGTCATGTGCAATTTTATTTGAAATGAGAGCTAACGGTTTTTAATGTGCTTTTGGCTGGCATAGCGACAAAGACCAGTCATTTCAACCTGAAACCAGTGTTTTACGAATTGTTTTTTAGTACCTGTCCCTTTGGCATGAAACCACCGATTCTGTGGCAAGACCGACCTTGTGAAGATTCTACAGTTTCAGTGACGAAATTAAGCAGACTGGTTCCAATGACAATGTACTTTGAGACTAACATTGATGTCAGCTTCAGCAAATTAGCTGTCATGAAACTCAGCTATATTAAGATCATACAACCGTAAAAATATACTTTCCTTTGACACCAGGGTCTCAGCTTCTAGATCTACCTGGATACATCACGCAACAATTCTCAAAATTGCTGGTGACACTGGATAAGTAACGTGGACTTCCCATTACTCAAACTAGTTTCCACAACACACAGAATAAATAACAGTTCTTACAAAACAACAAAAAGTGTTGAAAAGAAACGAGCTTTGAATAACAGCAAGATCAAATTTCATTAAAAATAAGGTAGCTAGGAGGGATTGGATACACTATCCCACGCGGAAGCGTCAGATAAACGGGAAAAGCTTAGTGCATAGTGCAGTACGCTAATATCGTAAAAATATCAAAAGCAGTATGTATTCTTTATGATAAGAATTTCTTATCACCAGCAGAAAATGTTATGGGCATCTACCAAGAGATACCAAACCATACCACTCAAAACCGTGAAGTTTCAACCTGAGAAGGTTATGGGAAACGAAATAAGCAAGGTAATCCTAACATTAAAGAACAAATACTCAGCTGTGACGTCGAGCCCTGAAGAAAGTGCATAGAAGGAACCACAACTTGCCTCAATCTGTAGTATTAAGGAGAAAATCTTAGGAGTCTAAAAAAAAAAAACACTGTTAAACCAGTGCTAAGAAGCGAAGTAACCTACAATAAAGGCTTCAAACTAGAGCTCAGTATCATTGTCCCCTAGATTTAATATGGTTTTTGAAATGGTTATTTTAAATAAATAAATGCAGCATGACTTTAGGAATGAATGGATGAAGGAATGAAAAGAAGAGGTATAATATTACATCTTTCCAAAGCCTCTGACATAGTCAGCCGTGGGTCGCTCATGAAATTTAAGGCATACAACATTCAAGACTTGTCTATGCAGTCACTGTTAACATACTATAGCAAGCAGTGCACCGAATTACTACTACTACTTACTACTACTACTACTACTACTACTACTACTACTACTACGACAGTTCTTCACCTTCATCTGGTAAGCTATGCTTAAGACACCACCACCCTTTTATTTTACCAGCAAAGCTGAGGGATTAGAGGCAGTTGAAACTGAAGGAGTGACAGAAGTAACCACGTATTTTCCTACATTGAGGCCTAAATCCGCAAGTCAGTAAATCTGTTACTAACATTAAAACAATTTGCTCTAATGAGGATAAAATAATATATGTAATATTAAATAGGAAGAAATAGGTAACAAAGTTCTTTGTGTCCTTCTGCACAAAAATTTTCGTCACGTAAACCACATCTATTCTGTGTGCGAGAAAATAAGCGGTAGGTTCCACCTGATACGCGAAGTGGCAAAAACAGTTCCAGCTCAATCCCTAAACATGGAAATTGTTAATCACGATACTGAAGTGCGCGGCCGCGTGGCAGGACAACACCTGAATACACTGTTGGTATTGTAGATAAGGGCAATGAGGTTAATGCACAGACTAAGGTCCGGAGAGTCCTCGTCTGACATATTTAACAATATATTCCTTATATTTGTATTAACTTACTATAGTTTTTGTGAACAGTAAAAACAAAGCAAGCAAATGTGATACACGCAACTACGACACTAGAAGTGGGATAACAAGATCATGCAGAGGACAAAATTAAATATAAGAATAGTCCATATTTTAATAGGTATGTATGGTTCAACAAGCTGCCACATACTTTAAAAATTTGTGAAACAGGGGGTTAGCTTTCCTAGTAAATACCTGTTTGCACTAAATGAATTCCAAGCTGAAGGCCCTCGATTGCAATATGTAATATGTAAAGATGAATGTATTGTGTATCACTGCTGTATGTATTGTTTATATTAACTGATCACTCAACTAACGAATGACGTTTGGAAAAGGGACCAGCTTAATGATGGTAACAGTACTTACTCTACCCAACACCACATCGAAAGTAGTTCACAGGGGCGACTTCTGAAGCATTCCATATAAAAACTGGCTTCAGACAAAGTGACAGGCTAACACTACTACTCTTCAACTGTGCACTGGAATATGTAATGAGCGAATGGTAAGAAGATAATCGAAAGAAAATAATTGTGTGTGCGACAAATGAAGTTTCAACTTCTTGGGATTTGCTGATGCTCTTGCTCACCTAGCCAACAATACTCAGGAAATAATACAAGTTAAATCGCTACAAGAAACAGCACAGGAAATTGACCTTAAAATGTCATTTGGAAAACAAGATTACGTTGTCTTATCCGACTTGCAAATTAAATTACAATATAACAGGGAATCGAAACTGAGATACGTATTGGACACCTCCTCTTCCCCTTGAATTTGTGGCCGTGACGACAAAGATTCGTAAAACAGCCCTTTGTCTAGTTTATGTTACAAAGTGGCAAAGCCAACTAATGTGACAATAGAAAGTATGGTCAAGGTAACAAATTACCTAGTAGCGAAGACTAATATCTACATCTGTGCCATATTGAAAAACGGATGGGGGGGGGGGGCGGGGGTCCAATACGCAGCTTTTACCCAAAACTTAATAAATTTGAATATTTAGGTGAAATCGTAACAAACAATCTAAATGAGAACTAAAAATGGCAAAATACAGCAACTGAAGAAAGAAAAATACATTACTAAACAACAAAAAAGCGTGTCTATAGATGCTAAATTAAAAAACTATGAAACAGTTACACGACCAGAAATAACATATGCAGCTAAAAAATCTTCAAAACTACTACAGCAGAAATGGAGCAAAGACAGAAGAATTAGGAGACCAACAATATCTCAGTAAATGGGCATCGGAGAATATACATAGACATACATAAAATCATTGGATAGTAACTCTGAAGTAAACAATACACAAGAAAACAGAACTAATAACTAACACCATCAGGAAGAATCGCGTATCGTTCTTTGGACATCTTATGAGAACACCACAGGAAAGAATTAGTACAGGAGTAATAGAAAAGCTGTGGAATAGTAAGAGCAACATTATATGCGTCACAGAAATTTAGGAAGACATAAGAACTCCAAATTATAGAGGATAATTAAAAAAACCAAAATACTGGAAGACAGGCAAACCAGACCCCAAACGAAGATCAGGGGAAGAACTATAGGAAGAGTCGTCTCGTAAGAAGAAAGAAAACATCCGAGAGAACGAAGAAATATCGACCAGACAGAGTAAAGCACCCTTTACGTAACAAATTTTAACACTCCTTGCACAACCACTGTGTTATTAATCGCCATATTTAATTATTGCTGAACAATTGTATTGCAGAACACCACCAAGAAATTCTATAAACCTTCGTAAATTTAATGGAAGTGCTTACATTAAGTACATAACTTAATAATTATGATTAAATAGTCCACGGAGCCGGTCGAAAATGGAAATAATTCGTTTAGTCTCAAATTTTCGAGCAGTGGCAAAAGGGAGCGCCGTGAGCAACATACTAAGAATTCTGATAGGAGGAAAAGCGGTGGGGGAGGATAGAGTGTGAGGAAGTTAGTGTAGTTGGAGACCACTTTTGTACGCGTTTCTGTAACAACTCGAGAACAGACTACTGTTACAAATGCATACCGTTAAAACATTGAACTGCATTATATACGCTACAAAAATGCTCTATCCATTTTGTTTTAGTCTGCGCGAATACAGCTAGAAAATATTGAAGATCTCGTATGACACGGAGGCCCTGTAACTTTGGTGTTTCGTGTAGGTAAAGCGTGGTATTGCCGCCACCCCCCCCCCCCCCCCCCCCCTTCTCTCTCTCTCTCTCTCTCTCTCTCTCTCTCTCTCTCTCTCTCTCTCTCTCTCTCTCTCTCTCCCCCCCACGCTTTTTTGGTTGTGTGGTAACAGATTGATCCGTTGCAGAACCCGAGCTCAATGTTAGGTTCGAAGGTCACAATTTCGTTGAGAGTTGTACAAGTCAACGAATGTGAAAGGCAAATACAGGCTTTGTTAACAAATTCACCGGCAGCGAAGCCCCATGTTTATATCGGCACCATACTGACAAATGTAACAGGTTGATATACCTAACGTTTACAGGTAATGAGGCAATTTACGTGCTCGGTGCACCAGAAGTGTTCTATCGAATCGTTCGTCTCGACTTGCCCTACACCACTCTAGTACGTTATGAACAGCTGCTGTTTACATCGTGCGTACCCGCGCAATATGATACGCGTCCGCAAGCGGGAGGAGCGGTCACGAGAGGCATTACAGAATATGAGATTCTTAACAAAATCTGAATTATTTAGTCACTGTTAAATCCATAATATTTCCCATCACGGACGACAATGATAGAAATACGTTGTAGTAAAGACGTTCCAAACCTAATTGTAATTACCCGCTCAGACGTAAGATGAAGTTATTTGATGGGTAGAAAACAAAGGTGCTAATGAATCTGTCACGAAATATTTCTGGGAGATGATTATTATTACTTGTCATAAATACAGCAAGATTCTAATATTGAATAGTTCCAACACTTAATTTTCCAAATATTAGCAAGTGACATGATACTGGTAGTAATTAGTTTAATAAAACATTTACAAAAATGAAATACAACAGAATTTAGGTTTCGTGATTTTAAACATAAAATTATTCAAAGAAAATTCGTTTAGCAAGGAGCTAATGTTGCTGATGGTGTATGTGGTGTAGGAGAGGGGAATTACAAACTAATATCAGATTGCATTCGTGGGCAACAAATTCTGAGCTAAATTCGGCGCTCAATGAACAGTCTGCATCCCAGATTCAACTAGGGGGCAAACCACTAGCTACTCAAGATTGTGACGTTTTCCTATCATTGCGTGGTTCGGGTTAAGAGGGCGATGATTAACAGCGGCATAATATTACGGCTCACCTCGATACCTCCATGTACAAAAAAGTTGCGTTATGCAAACAAAGTTCACAAAGTTGTCCAAACAAGTTACGTAACGTAATTAAAGTTTACGAAAGTACTACAATGAGCGAGGTAGCGCAGTGGTTAGCACACTGGACTCCCATTCAGGAGAACAACGGTTCAAAGCCGCGTCCGGCCATCCAGTTTCAGGTTTCCCATGACTTCCCTAGATCGTTCCACGCAAATGCCGGGACGGTTCTTTGAAAGGGCACAGCCGATTTCGTTCCCCATCCTTGACACAATCCGAACTTGTGCTTCGGTCTCTCATTATCTCTATGCCGACGGGACGTTAAACCCTTTTTTCCCTTCCTCTTTTACAAAAGAAGTATTACAGCTCTGTCGCACACTTCAGCTAGTCACACAGTGAACGAGTGAAAGGAGCATGTTCAGCGCACTAGGGACGCTTGAAGGCTCCCGGTTTGATTGGGTAGTGTTGCCGACCCCGTTGTGAAGGAAGTAAACGTGAACCGGTAAAGAGAAAATACGATTTCGAATGACACTGCAACAGGAATGAACCATGGCCCTCCTTCGCCCTTATCAGTGGAAATAAAGCGAAACTCTTGACTACAGTTTATCACAGCGAAATACATGGTTTCTAACGGTTGAAAGTGTCTGGGATTTTTAAAGTAAAATTCACTTTCTCCTACGTAGTGACATGTGCCATGTTTCACCTAACTGTCTGCAACGGTTTTTGTAGCTTCACGTCGTTCCTTTATT
The DNA here is from genome assembly GCF_021461385.2 of Schistocerca piceifrons. NCBI lineage: Eukaryota > Metazoa > Arthropoda > Insecta > Orthoptera > Acrididae > Schistocerca > Schistocerca piceifrons. Next base: position 811,402,189 of record NC_060141.1, read on the forward strand.
AAGTGACGTGTCTGGGAGTGGTTTTCATCTCTGTATTTGCTTAAATCGGTTGTTAAATACTGGCAAGAGAAAATCTGGAAATCAGAAGTACAAGCGGTTCCAAGGGTTATTTAGCTTTTGATGTATTATTTCCGAACCTGCAAATATCTCTACTGGCTGCACAAGCGTGAAACAAAGCTTGGAGCTAGTCTTTCCAGTACACGAGATAGCGCCCAGTACAAACAGGATGTGACGGTTTGTGAAGTGCAACTTGAACAAACGCCTGAAACTGTTTTAACGATTCTGTGCGTTCATCACTCACGTGAAAACAGGTAGAATCACGTGTAAGGTCTTCTGAAGGCCTTGAGAGTTTCGAGGAAGTACAAGGGGCACAGAGTTAAATAAGTGACAAACGCAGTTCGCAAAATCTCTATTTCTGCTCGATATTTGTATTACCGCGGCATTGGGCAGTAGTTCCAGGTCCTGTCTACTGGGACAACATGACATCACCCGGCATCACTCTTCCTGCAAAATGTTCTTTGCGTACTTCCCAGGCAACATGTTGCACGACCGACCAAGCGGTAAGATCCTCCCAGTGGAGTGACAAGGACGTCACTTCGGCCCTATATTTCTTTATATTTTTCGTATCTGACCTCTTTGCTGGGATATAATTAAAGTAAGAAATTTAATAAAGCTAGGAAGTTTCCTTCCTGTGCCTCTCCCTTATTGTCAGGCAAAGGAGACACTGTGGCCAGGCCTCTTGCCCACTCGGTCCCCACCTGTTTAAAAAAGTAAGAAGTGTCGAAACATGCAAATGGTTTAGAAATAAAAACAACAAAATCTAGATTACGCTCCAATCGCCGATAGAAAAAAGTGTTAAGCGTCACGCAATGTGTTTTAGAGTTCACTCCATTCCATACTTCCGACTGTCGCTTTACCTTCCAGCGAATACGTGCAGAAACAGCTTGTGGCAGCGGCCAACCGCAGCTCGCCGCTGACGTCACTCGCCTTCCGAGGAGTGTGTTTACCAACTGTCACCTCCTTATTTCAAGTGCGAGTACTCTTATTCCAGTTGCGTGTTGGAGTTTGCGTACTTGAAACTTATGAATGTAAATACTTCAGGATTAAAGGAGACCACTCCCCGAAAAGCGAAAGTGTTGACTTGTTGCTAGGCACACACTAAAGGCCGAAAGTTGCTAACTTTCGGATTTTATTTACCCTGTTTTACTTCTATTGCGCCAGCTCGTCAAAGGATAAAATCCTGAAGCTAGCAAGTTTTGCCCCTTTCGTGTGTGCCTGCTTCTCTGTGAGGGGGTCACCTTTAATCTAAATGATTAATTTCAAGTATTTGTATTTTACAAGAACCTCCCTACAACACAAACTCCGTGTTGTTCGAGCTTTTAAAATAGTCTCGTGCGCAGAAAGGTCCAACGCTTGCAACGTATTACTCATTTTGGGTACCACAGAAGGCAGCGGCGGCAGCGCTAAACTTGTATTGTGTGAACGAGCCGAGTGCTTTTGTACAAAATAAGTCAGAAAAGCATTTTCTTCTTAACAAAAAAAAATCTTTCTGGCACGAATGATTTTAAACATTCACGAACATATCAACTGACAAGTGACTACTTGCGACCATTTAACTGTTGTGCGACATTTGCATTGAATAAGCCAAGCTCAGAAGTTGCGAGTAGGAGTACCGCAGGCTATAATTCAGAGCAACAAAAATCGAAGGGGTGACTTACTGCATTGTTCCTCGTATATCCTCGGATAGCTCACTGAGCATTCCTTTGCAATATTGTTACTAGTGGCGAGTTACTACGTCTTTGTTACCTTTTTATGAAGAAATTAATTAGCTGTCCCAACGAAATACATACTCCAGCGGAGGGCAATGAGAGCATTTTGCATCGTACGACTAAAATAGGGTTGTGTGTGCTACAAATCCCTCCCCCAGGAATGTGTCCATCTCAGCTGGTATTTATTAACCACTAATTTTGACACTTTTTGTTCGCAGTGTTAGAGAAAACGACCGACAAAACTACATCTCATGTTATGGCTACACGTAAACGGACTCTACTTATTTCACAAACAAAACTATTCAGAAATTATTTGGCAAGTCACTCATCATGTATTTAGTCTTTTCATGTTATGCCCTGAAATGGTTACTGCCTCCTTCCTTAACGAAAAACGGAAGAAAATCCCTTTCACTACGAAAATATTCTTCCCACCTGATTTGAAGACATCTTTAACTCAGATCCAGGTGGTTTCGACAGGCGTGGAATCAGTAAAATATCTAAGCATTGTCAGACTGTTTCAGATCAACATGGATATATTGTGATGCTTTATTTTCCTCTGATTTTTACTGTTTTTTCAACACACTAAAGGAAAACAGTATTAAAATATTAACTGTACTACTCGTAGTATAAGTGGAGTACAGCATATCACACTAACATTAAGACTAAAGCCTATTTCAATAAAATTTAAGGTGTCTGTAACTATAATGTGCCTATATAGACACGAATTACTCACTCTGGACTTCAAAACGGTCGGTATGTACTTGCCGGCCTGGGTCACTCAAGTAGTATGAAAATGTGGCATGTCATACACAAATAAGACTCGCTTATTGATTTTCAATTTGGCTCCCCGTAGCTATATCATGAAACAGCTAAAAATCTAGTTTTAAGTGAGCCTGAAACCACACACTAAAGCAGCCTTCGTTTTAAAGGCGGCCACATTACCACACAGCTAGCAAAGCGTTAAACATTTTTCTGTCCCCTATTGCCCTAGAGGTGGCTAGGACAGTTAAATCACAATGTAAACGACGAGATAGTTGCGACTATCGTGCGAAACAACTTTCCTGAGCTCGAAACCATATATTAATACCCTTATTTCACACCTTGTGTAAATTCCAATCAGCTTTTTCGATGGAAATTATACAAATATATCGTATGAATTTAGCAGGATAGTTCTGCTTCATCCAGGAAGTAACTCTTAGATCAGAGTTGCCATACGTATCTGGCGTTGGTGCCAAGATTCAGTTACACCACTAGTAAGAAGAATACCAGCCAATGGATTCCTGTAACAGGCTGGGAAGTGAGCACAGCTGGTGTCTCGAAGACACAGCTGGTGAGGGCTGGAATACACACACGATATGTGATTGAGCCGTATTTGCATATCAGTAACTAGGTCTGGAGACTAGAGCGTAGGTTTAATATCTTAATATTCCCAGCGATTCGTTGTCACTTCGTCAAGATAGGGTATTCTGCCAGAGGTCCGCTTCTTCCCAACACGATATTTGGACGCCGTAATTATGAGATCATTAGGTGTTCCCCGACATGACATGCTGTAACTATAAATCTACATGTCACTGTCGTAAGTTGCGAGACATCCACAGTGCGTGTGACGGACAGTGGAAGGGAGTGGGCGTGAACAACTGTCTGATAGACTGTAGAACTTCTTTCTCGCCTCCACAATGGGGCGACAGTCTGCTGCAAAAGAAAGTCATTGGCACAAAGATGCAACCACAGAGCATTTTGCTGCGATCCACTGGCATACAACGGGTCTGCTGTGGGTGGGCTACACACGTCTGATGCCATTCCCCCACTGTTCAGCAGTTCTTCCACAGACAGAAATTAAGCCTAGGCTAAGAGCCATCGTAGTGGTAGTTTGGCATTAACTATCAGCTGGGCACGGACAGCTGCGTGTCCCAAGAAATAGGGTAGATTCTTTTGCGAACTAAAAACGCTACCCTCTTTTTGACACTTGTACATGGCACCTGGAGGTCTTTTTGTGTCTCCTCCTACGAGTATCACAAAAAACTGTCAAGTCGCGACAGCCATCTCTTTTTTATGGTTTTAGGGCGCAAAACTGCTACGATCATTAGCGCCCTGTCTGTGTCTTAGGAAAAAGTAAAAAAAACGGAACTGGAAACCAGCAGCAATGGGAACGAAACTAAAAAAATTTGAGAAACTAAAAACAGAAGGAAAACTTAAGCTGCAAATGACTGACATCTCAGTGGCACGAATAAACTCGAGAACGCAATCGGCTGAGCGCGTGTCACCTGCTAAAATCGACGATATATCAGGCAACAGCTGTAGACGGACGCGTAACGGAGTAAAATAGGGGTACTCAAGTAAATGGTGTCTTACTGTCCACAGCTGAGAGCAGTGGGGACGGAGTGGGGGAGGATCGCCACTTAAAAGATGTCGATGGTTAAAAAGACAGTGACCTATCCGGAGTCTAGCTAAAATTACCTCCTCCCGACGACGCGTTCGAGAGGAAGAGGTCCAAGCACAGGGAAGAGCTTTCACGTCCCGCAATTTCTTATTGGGAAGTGTTGACCAACGTGCATGGCATAAAAGAACAACACGACGACATAAAACGCTCCGTATATCGGCGAAGGGAATCGTGCGAATAGCTGGGCGAAGAAGAGAGACTGCAGCCTTGGCCGCTATATCGGCCGCCTCATTCCCACAGATACCAACGTGTCCTGGGAGTCAGAGGAACGCCACAGAAACGCCCCCCCCCCCCCCCAAGTGGAGCAAGTGGAGGCAGTCCTGAATCCGGTGGACCAGAGGATGGACAGGGTAGAGAGCTTGAAGACTGAGGAGAGAGCTGAGAGAATCTGAACAGATAACATACTGTATTCGCTGATGGCGACGGATGTATTGGGCAGTCTGGAGAACAGCGTAAAGTTCCGCAGTATAAACCGAACACTGGTCGGAAAGCCGAAATCTATTTGGGGTGTCGCCAACAATATAGGCACTCCCTAAACCTAACGATGTTTTTGAGCCATCAGTGTAAATAAATGTGGCTTGATTCATTTGTGCACATAGAGCAGCAAATGCCCAACGATAAACAAGTGAAGGGACACCATCCTTGGGAAACTGACAAAGGTCACGGAGCAGGCAGGTCCGGGGACGGAGCCAAGGCAGTGCTGTACCCCAAGTTGTCAAGAAAGTCTTAGGAAAGCGGAAGGAAAGAGAATGGAACAGTTGACGGAAGCGGACTCCCGGTGGTAGTAAGGAGGAAGGGCGGCCTGCATACCTTAAATCCAAGGAAGCGTCGAGAAACATGTCATGGGCTGGATTAGCAGGCATGGAAGACAGATGGCTAGCATAACGACTCAGAAGGACAGCTCGCCAATTGGACAGCGGAGGTTCAGCAGTCTCAGCATAAAGGCTTTCCACAGGGCTTGTGTAAAAAGCTCCAGACACTAAACGTAATCCACGATGGTGGAGAGTGTCGAGACGCCGAAGAACAGACGGCCGAGCAGAGGAGTAAACTATGCTTCCATAGTCCAATTTCGAGCGCACTAAGGCGCGATAGAGGCGGAGAAGGACCACTCGGTCCGCTCTCCAAGAGGTACCATTCAGGACACGGAGGGTGTTGAGAGACCGCAACAGCGAGCCGAAAGATAGGAAACGTGGGAGGACCAGCACAGTTTTCTGTCAAACATAAGATCCAAGAATTTAGCGACGTCCGAAAACGGATGGTTGACAGGTCCTAGATGTAAGGAAGATGGAAGAAATTCCGTACGAAGCCAAAAATGAACACAAACGGTCTTACTGGGAGAAAAGCGGAAGCCTGTTTCGATGCTCCAAGAGTGGAGGCGATTGAGACATCCTTGAAGACGTCGTTCTAGAAGGCTGGTCCGTTGAGAGCTGTAGTAGATCGCAAAATCGTCCACAAAGAGGGAGCCCGAGACACCAGGAAGGAGACAATCCATAATTGGATTTATGGCAATGGCAAACAGTACGACACTTAACACGGAGCCCTGGGGTACCCCGTTTTCTTGGGAGAAAGTATGGGAGAGAGTAGCGTCCACCCGCACTCTAAATGTGCGCTCTGCCATAAATTCGCGAAGAAAAAGGGGCAGCCGACCTCGAAAGCCACAAGAAAACAGTGTGCGGAAGATGCCTGTCCTCTAACAGGTATCGTATGCTCTCTCCAGACCAAAAAAAATTTGCTACTGTTTGGCGTTTCCGGAGAAAATTGTTCATGATATAAGTGGAGAGAGCAACAAGATGGTCAACTGCAGAAAAATGCTTTCAGAAACCGCGTTTGGGCAGGTGTTTAAAGACTGCGGGACTCCAGCCACCAGGCTAAACGGCTATTCACCATACACTTGTTGGATAGTTTTGTTTTTCAAATCAGCACTATGCGTTATGTCCTAGCGCACAGCACCCCGCCCGCCACCCCCCACCCACATAGATGCAAATTAAGTTCACACTGAGTGCTGTATACGAATGTTGAATGTATTTATTGAACGCGTTCAGGTAAAATATTGCTTTCAGTTTGAGCATGGGGTAATCCCATGCCAGGCTTCTAATCCTGTGGAAAATCATTCATGCGAGAACGATCGTACCTATAGTAACAAAATCCTTTTCTGGTATCTTTTGCCCAAAGACACTCGTCCACAAGCAATACAAAGATTCAGAGCTGTCTATGCTGCATTCATCCCTCTTTTAAACCCAATGCTAATAATGTGTCGCGAATGTTAGAACGTTTTCCACTTGAGAATATTTTACATCTCTTTAACAACGTTCTCAACCCATTTTTAGTACCCAAATATTATAATTATTTCTACACAATCAATGAAACTTTTAGCCTTGTTGGCTATTTCTGAAAGTTTAAACCGAAAACTGAAAAAATAAACCTTTCCTTTCTGGAAAGAGATTAGTTTCCCTATTCTTTAGTTTCGCACTTGGCTGCACTGTATGCCTGCTAGTAGTTTCTGCACAACAATCCATTGTGATTTAGTTGCCTGGGTGTGTTATGAACGTACGGATGCCCTTCTAACATTCCGTATTTTTCAGATTTCCTGAAGTAAGTGCAATATCGGTTCATCTTACCATCCTAATAATAGAACCAAGTGTTACATTAGCATTCCTACGTCGATGTGCCATACACACGCCTTACACGGAAAAGTTAGAAAATGAGAGATGCCCCGAGGTCGATATGAAAAAAAGGAGAAGGGAAATGAGTGTTCTATGGCTACACGTATGACAAAGAGAATGAAGTTCTGATAGTGAAATTGAAGGATAACCAGTATGTGTAGCTACAAACTGCAGTACTACTTCCGCTTTGAGCTCTGATGCAAGATACCCACAGGCAAAGAGAAACGAAACGTCTGTTGCAGTGCCGCATCTCTTTGAAGATTACAACGCCTATATGTGTGGCATTGATCTACTGGACAAGCAGATATCACTTTATAGGACGATAAGATATATAAAAAAAATAAAAACGGTGGTAACCACTATTCACTCAGATGACTGATATCTGCATGGTAAACACGACGGTGGACATACCGAATCTCTAAGCCACATGAAAAGCTCTCACTGAAGGAAAAGAGTGGTGTTGCACGTTTCAAAGAACACACGGTCAACACCGAAATGCAGAGGACCACAAGTACGAAAATTGACGAGAGGACAGGTGAGCACAGATGTAGAACTAGAGCCAGGCAATCACTTTAGCTGTTAAGTAAAGCATAGGAAACATCTTCATACTGCACAAAGATGACAACGGTGTCATAACTACTCTGTTCGTGTACATGCCAAGTGTTGTTTCATTACACACTGAATAGACACACTGTAATATTACAGTGTGTGTATTTTGTTTATGATGTTTGTTGTTTTCTGCTTTGGCGGTAATATCGCGCCTTTTGATGGCTAGTTTGGCAACGTCCCAGAAATTGTGCGGCCTAGAGGTTTTGGTTGGTTTGTGGGATTAAAGGGACCAGACTGCTACGGTCATCGGTCCCTTTTTCCAAATACAAAGAACACCCACAGAGAATAAAAACGATGAACAGAACGGATCACAGACGACACAGAACAAGAGAAACTTAGACAAAGACAAGACAAAACGAACTAAAATCACAGAATGTGACGGTGGTTGGCCGACCATAGAAATAAAAAAGGAAAAGCCAACCACTTAGAAACACATTAAAAAATCAGTTTAAAATCACACGCCAAAGGCCAGAATCAACCGAAAACAATAAAATAAAACAAACACTCAGATTAAACGATAAAACTAAGTCAGCCATACCGGAGTCGTCTGTTAAAAGGGCAGGGAGCGGGTCAGGCAGTGCCAACGACTGCCTGAGCAAACCTAAAAGTGGACAGTCCAATAAAATATGGACTACTGTCAAAACGGAGCCGCAGCGACATAAAGGTGGGCCCTCACGTCGCAATAGGTGGCCGTGCGTAATCCGTGTGTGCCCAATACGCAGTCGGCAGAGGACGACAGACTCCTAGCGAGAGACTCGCAAGGAGGAGTGCCACACAGTCGTCGTCTCCTTGATGGCACGGAGTTTGTTAGGGGTGGTCAGACCGCGCCATTCAGCGCCCCAAAGCGAGATAACTTTGCGGCGTAAGACTGCCCTCAAATCACTCTCCGGGAGGTCAATGTCCAGGGTGGGTTCACTGGTGGCTTGTTTGGCCAGGCAGTCAACATGTTCATTGCCCGGGATACCGACATGACTGGGGGTCCACACAGACCACAGAGCGGCCGCGAAGTGCAAGAGTATGCAGGGACTCATAGATAGCCATCACCAGACGAGAACGAGGAAAACACTGGTCGAGAGCTCGTAAACCACTCAGGGAATCGCTACAGATAACGAAGGACTCACCTGAGCAGGAGCGGACACAGTCTAGGGCTCAAAAGATGGCGACCAGCTGAGCAGTGTAAACGCTGCAGCCAGCCGGCGAGGAACGCTGTTCGGAATGGTCCCCTAGAGTTATTGCATAACCGACTCGAGCAGCAACCATCGAGCCGTCAGTGTAAACAATGCCAGAGCCCTGATACGTGGCCAGGATGGAATAAAAGCGGCGGCGGAAGGCCTCTAGAGGGACTGAGTCCTTCGGGCCTTGTGCCAAGTCGAGCCAAAGGCAAGGGCGAGGCACACACCACAGGGGTGTACACAGAGGTGCCCGGAAAGGAGGTGGAACAGGGAAAAACCCAAGCCCGGAGAGAAGCTCCTTGACGCATACGGCGATCGGACAACCCGACCGGGGCCGGCGGTCTGGCAGATTGACGACTGACTGCGGGAACAGGACACGGTAATTTGGATGCCCGGGCAAGCTAAAAACATGAGCAGCATAAGCAGCCAGTAATTGTCGGCGTCGTAACCACAGTGGAGGGACACCTGCCTCCACTAGTATGCTGTCCACAGGGCTGGAGCGGAAAGCACCAGTGGCAAGGCGTATCCCGCTATGGAGGATTGGGTCCAGCACCCGCAACACAGATGGGGATGCTGAGCCATAAGCCAGGCTCCCATAATCCAGACGAGACTGGATTAACGCCTGGTAGAGCCGTAACAGGGTAGATCGGTCAGCGCCCCAGTGGGTGTGGCTCAAGCACCGCAGAGCATTGAGATGCCGCCAACACGCCTGTTTGAGCTGCCGGATATGAGGCAGCCAAGTCAACCGGGCATCGAAAACCACCCCCAAAAACCTGTGTGATTACACCACTGAAAGAAGTTCACCATCAAGAGAAAGCTGCGGCTCCGGGTGGACGGTACGCCGCCGGCAGAAATGCATAACGCGGGTCTTCGCTGACGAAAACTGGAACCCATGAGCTACAATCCAAGACTGCGCCTTGCGGATAGCGCCCTGTAGCTGACGTTCAACAGCTGCAATGCCAGTAGAGCTGTAGTAAAGGCAGAAGTCGTCAGCATACAGGGAAGCGGAGACAATTTCCCACAGCTGCAGCGAGCCCATTAATGGCTATTAAAAACAGGCAGACACTTACAACAAACCCTGTGGCACGCCGTTCTCCTGGACGTGGGAGGAACTATATGAGGCTGCGACTTGCACGCGGAAGGTACAACACGACAGGAAATTGCAGATAAAGATCGGCAGAGGGCCACGAAGACCCCATCCATGAAGCATAGAAAGGATGTGATGACGCCATGTCATATCGTACACCTTCCACATGTCGAAAAAGACAGCGACTAGGTGCTGACCGCGGGCAAAGGCAGTACGGATGGGCGACTCCAGGCTCACCAGATTGTCGGCGGCGGAGCGGCCTTTACGGAACCCACCCTGAGACAGAGCCAGAAGGCCCCAAGACTCCAGTACCCAATTCAAGGGCCGGCTCACCATCCGTTCGAGAAGCTTGCAAAGAACGTTGGTGATGCTAATGGGGTGGTAGCTGTCCACCTCCAAAGGGCTCTTGCCCAGTTTCAAAACGGGGATAACAATGCTTTCCCGCCATTGCGACGGTAACTCACCCTCGACCCAGAGACGGTTGTAAAGGTCAAGGATGCGTCGCTTGCAGTCCACTGAAAGGTGTTTCAGCATCTGACAGTGGATGCGATCTGGCCCAGGAGCGGTATCAGGGCAAGCGGCAAGCGCACTGTGAAATTCCCACTCACTGAATGGAGCATTGTAGGATTCAGAAGTGTGGGTGCGAAAAGAAAGGCTCCGACGTTCCATCCGCTCTTTGATGGAGCGGAAGGCCTGGTGGTAATTCGCAGAAGCGGAACTCAGAGCAAAATGCTCTGCCAAGCGGGTTGCATTGATGTCGGAGGCAGTACAAACTGCTCCATTCAGTGAGAGCGCAGGGACGCTGACAGGGTCAGATAGCCGTAGACGCATCGAATCTTGGCCCAGACCTGCAATGGAGTGACATGGAGGCCAATGGTGGACACATACCGCTCCCAGCACTCCTGTTTGCCTTGGCAGATAAGGAGGCGGGCCCGCGCATGCAGCCGTTTGGAGGCGATAAGGTGTTAAATGCAGGGATGTCGCTTGTGACGCTGGAGCGCCCGCCGGCGATCTTTAATCGCTTCAGCGACCTCAGGCGACCACCAAGGCACAGCCCTCCGCCGAGAGGACCCAGAAGAACGGGGAATGGCAGATTCGGCGGCAGTAACGATGCCTGTGGTGACCGATCGAACCACCGCATCAATGTCATCACTAGAGAGAGGCTCAATAGCGGCAGTGGAGGAAAACAAGTCCCAGTCAGCCTTATTCATAGCCCAGCTGGTGGGGCGCCCAGAAGAGTGACGTGGTGGCAGTGACAGAAAGATCGGAAAGCGGTCACTGCCACACAAGTCGTCATGAACACTCCATTGGACAGAGGGTAAGAGGCGAGGGCTACTGATCGAAAGGTCAATGGCGGAGTACGTGCCATGCGCCATGCTGAAGTTTGTGAAGGAACCATCATTTAGAAGTGAAAGACCGAGCTGTTCCAATAAATGCTCAATGGTGGCGCCTCGACCTGTTGCCACTGACCCACCCCACAGAGGGTTACGGGCGTTCAAGTCGCCCAGTAACAAGAAAGGTGACGGCAATTGGGCTAGCAGCGCAGCCAGCTCATGCTGCGCGACATCACCATACGGTGGAAGGTAAAGACTGCAGACGGTAATAGCCTGTGGCGTCCACACCCTAACAGCAACAGCCTCTAAAGCTGTTTGTAGAGCGACAGACTCGCTGTGAAGAGAGTTAAGGACATAGATGCAGAAGCCACCAGACACCCTTTCATATGCTGCTCGGTTCTTATAACAACCCCGATAGCCACCGAGGGCGGGGGTTCGCATTGCTGCAAACCAAGTTTCCTGAAGAGCAATGCAGAAGAAAGGGCGAAGGCTGATAAGTTGGCGGAGCTCAGCTAGATGGTGGAAGAAACCGCTGCAGTTCCACTGAAGGATGGTATTTTCCATGGCTGAGAAAGGTGTGACGGGACTGGTAAGGCAGATTACGCCGCTGGGTCACCTGCTGCCTCCGATTGAGCACCTGTGCTAGTGCTATGCATGGCGTCTGAGGGACTGGCGAGATCGAGGTCCTCAGCGGACGCCAGAATCTCCACCTCGTCCTCAGACGCAGAGCTGGAAGGTTGCGGTCGGGTGGCTGCCACCATGTGTTCCTTGGGCTTAGAGCTCCTCTTCTTTGATTTCTCACGCTGCTCCTTCGGCTTCACCGATTCAGTCTCCGGGACTGAGGAGGATCGCGAAGCCCTTCGACCAGCTGAGTGTGGGCCCTTACATCACTGTCGGTCGTCATCCTTCCCACTGGTGGAAACCTGGGAAGGGAGGGACCCAAGGGTCCCCTTGCGAGCGTGAGAAGCCGAAGAAGTGGGACACTTCTCCGGCTTAGAAGCAGGGACGGACGTCCTTGATGGGGGGGATGGTGTTGGTCCTGAGTTAGGTGGCACAGGAGCAACCCGGTGGGTAGAGCCCCCCACTGGCAAGGGGGCAGGAGGAGTTTTACCACTCAGCGATCCGGCCGGAAGTCGAAAAAATGATTGGGTGAGCACAGGTGTTGTGGCAGCGGCGTAGGAGGATGTCGTTCTCACGGGATGTAATCGGTCGTATTTCCTTTTGGCCTCAGTATAAGTCAGTCGGTCCAGGGTCTTATATTCCATGATTTTGCGTTCCTTCTGGAAGATTCTGCAGTCTGGCGAGCAAGGTGAATGGTGCTCCCCGCAGTTGACACAGATGGGAGGCGGGGCACATGGAGTATTGGAATGAGATGGGCGTCCGCAATCTCGACATGTGAGGCTGGAAGTGCAGCGGGAAGACATATGGCCGAACTTCCAGCACTTTAAGCACCGCATCGGGGAGAAATATAGAGCCTGACGTCACATCGGTAGACCATCACCGTGACCTTTTCCTGTAATGTATCACCCTCGAAGGCCAAGATGAAGGCACCGGTAGCTATCTGATTTTCCTTCGGACCCCGATGAACGCGCCGGACGAAATGTACACCTCTGCGCTCTAGGTTGGCGCGCAGCTCGTCATCAGACTGCAAAAGAAGGTCCTTATGATAAATAACTCCCTGGACCATATTTGAACTCTTATGCGGTGTGATCGTAACAGCAACATCCCCCAACTTGTCACAAGCAAGTAACCGTCGTGACTGGACAGAGGATGCCGTTTGTATCAGGACTGACCCAGAGCGCATTTTGGAGAAGCCCTCCACCTCCCCAAACTTGTGCTCTAAATGCTCGACGAAGAACTGAGGCTTTGTGGAGAGAAAAGTCTCCCCATCAGCTCTCGTACAAACTAAAAATCGGAGCGAATAACTGCTACTGCCATCCTGAGATTTACGTTCCTCCCACGGTGAGGCCAGGGAGGGGAACGTTTTCGGATCGTACTTCTGAGCGTTAAACTGAGCCCGAGAACGATTAGAGACTGCTGGCGGCTGGCCACCAGCGAGAGACGATGTACCACGCTTCATGGGGGGTCATCTGCCCTGATGCGACCTACTCCGACCAAGGGCCCTCCCCACGGGCGCCATCCAGCCACAGCAAAGGCCACTTGGCAGGATGCCCGTTGCCGGGAGTCCCAATACCCCAGGAGGATAGGCATCTACTCCTTGGCATACGTGGGGAGTTAACGGCCCAGGCATCAGTAGAGCGATCCCTGTGTTGTCAGGGGACTACAACCAACAGGGTACATGGCGGCCCCACCACAACGGACTGGCTACTGTGCTGGATGTTAGGTAACATGTGGTCCATCGTCGCCGTCAGTGCAGAAAGAGGCACTGCACTGTGCAAGGTGTAATCTGCACACAGGAATGTAGTCATGCCCAAGAGATGGAGAGCGGGCAGGACTGCAATTCAACAGCGAATAAGCTGGCGAAATGTCTGATCGCAAGATGGACACAATGCACCAAGTAAGGCGCCCTTCCCCAATCGGCTCGCTCTTCGGAAAATTTTGAGAGATGGAAGTCAAACCCAACAGGGGACCATCACAGAAGGCCGAAAAGTTGGAGACTCCTTTTAGTCGCCTGTTACGACAGGCAGGAATACCGCGAGCCTATTCTTACCCCCGAATTATCACGAATGTATCACTTTAATGAGAAAAAAATTGTAGAGTAAAGAAGTTTTGGCATAATGGATTAAGTTTCAAACATGCAAAATCCAACACACAACTTCAAGATAAACACTAGAACTTCAAGTAAGAAAGCGACAGTTGGTAAATACACTCACAGCCGCGCGCGGCGTTAACCTGGCGGACGGCACCTGGAACGCGGCAGGTAGTCGATACAGGGCGAGGAAGTCTCGAGCGTGGTCTGTTCCGACGCTGACGCAGCCACCACCTGTTCGAGCCGAATTGTTTATAGAAGTTTCTGCTGTCACCAGAGTTCAGACTGTGCTATTACTGGTTGGTTATATAGTGAAGAGGATTTTCTTTGAGACTCCATCAGACGTAACATCAGCAGACACGAATATGATTTAAAAGTAAAACATCGAGAAGTCTATCTCGCGACTTTGTATCTACATTGCGCGACGTTCACCACTAGACGAAGAACACGTGGTATACCCCTGAAACGGCTGGCGAAGAATGATAGAACTTACTCCGTACACTTGCGCATCCTGCAGTATTGCCAGATTGTGCAGAAGGCCGCATTTAGAATTCTGAGCTGCGGTGGGTTGTACTGGGCACCTTCAGTGAACGACTCCGACTAACACTCTGCGGCAGCCGCCCGGCCGCCGGGTTGTGTGTCGGCCTGTACTCTTACCCACTCAAAATCCACTCCACCTTGGAAGGGAATGTTACAAGTGGCACCGTGTAAGAATTTTAGTAACATTAACAACTTAAATGGCAATAAAATTTAACAATGTGTCATTTCTACAACATTTCCAATTTCCCTTAATTGCTATGGTAATAAACAGACAGCGCCTTTCGCTACCTTAATCACTTCTCGTCCCTCTCCCCTAAATGTACACTCGTTTCCAGTCCTGGCAAATTATCGTGAGACCGGCGGAATTATGGGGATTAAAAAACGGGGAAAGACAATAAAAGAGCATCAGAAACTACAGCACACGTACACACATAACCCTATTTTCTAGTACACTCGCTCCTAGCAGGAACAGAATATCTGAAGAGATTTCCATTCTTTTTTGGAAATGGAAGTACGCCTGTATACATTAGTCGCTCTTTCCGGTACCCGTACAACGACGATACAAGAACAGACGAAGGGATCACGAGAGGGTGGTCTGTCAGCTGCCACGTCGCTGTAAACCTTCTCGCCACGCCGCGCCGCGCTGCGTGGAAGGTTTAGGAAAACGGCGCACACATGTTTAACTCGTATGCAGGTATCAACGTAATCGAGATTTTCTTTTTAGTGTAGTATTGTGTTATTAGTCCGCTTTATACTGAACTGTTATTTTTTCCGCGGTCGGTGAATTGCTACTGTAAAGTATCGGAAGGACAAACTCTCACCATCTCTGATAGCATGGCTTTTTTCCTGTGGCAAGAGGCTCACACAGCCTTAGACCCCAGATCTGTGGTACGGAGAAACCCGCTATATTGTCATTTTAAACCATAACTGTATTGACAAGATTTCTTTGCTATTCTGGAAGGTTGTAACATAACTTTTCATTTTTCAGTTTTTGTCTTCTCTCGGTTCGCTTATTATCTTTGCATTTTTTCCCTTGTTCATAGCTCTAATTCCGAAGAAAATGCGTGCCCTTGCGAAACATTCCAGGAAAGATCTGAGAAAAGGTAACGCTTCGTAAGATAGACCACGTAAATTCGCATCCTATGCAATATCTTCAGATGACCAGTTAGTACGCAGTCCTTCCACGAACAGTTGTTGATACAGAAAGAACCATGGATCACCTTTTGAATATGTTTTAATTTCCGCAGCTCAGTGCTATATCCTGTATTCTTTTGTCTGAAGATCCTTTATTTCTATTTTAACAATTTCTAATTGTTTGCGTAGGACCGCATTGACAGTCACAGCAGTGCGTTTTCGTGGTTAACGTTTTGTCTAGTAGTAATTTCTTCGTTATTCGTTAATTAGGCTCATTACTACGGCCTGAATCAGCAGTGGATAGTTTTAGAATTGGAACAGCATCACTCTACCTGCATTTAGAACGAGTAGTCAACAGTTCTTTTCAAATCTCTTCCGCAATCGCAACCCACAAGAGCACTTTCAACTGGAAGCGGATCTGCAAGTTTCAAGCACTTGTCTATTTTCTTTTTGTCTCACCGCTTCTAGGGCTCGTAGCAAATCATTATTTTTCACTTAAGAACTAACTCTAAAAATCCCTCAACACGCCGATAATTACGCCGTAACTCTGTATTCAATGACCAGTCACTAATAAAAATTAACATTGACGCAAGGAACCATGTTTTCGCTCGAAAACGCAATTACAACACAGAACATAGTGGCAGTCCCGGGCTGCTGAGCGCTGTCCGGGTCCACTTGGACGACGGCGGTGCTGGTCGCTTGTGTGGACACACCTCGTGATCCCTGCCGTGCCTTCTAGTATCCATGCACACACCCTACTGACAGCGAAATCTTGAAAGGTCATTCTTATTCGCCTTTTCACCTACATATTCCCCAAGACGTTTTGGCAACTTCGTAACCCTTCAAAAGAACATGAACCTGTGGGAATATCAGCACCTATTTTGTTGCCACATCTACCCACCATTTTCTTTCCATTCATAAGTGAAACCTCAGTCTGATCTACACATTTGGTTAAAAATAATCTGATTTACTCCTACTAATAAGATTACAGCAACAATGTAACAGTCGAGCCCCTGAAGGGAATTTAGTAGTAACTTACACTTTTCTAGAAAACTTGTGAACAGACATTAATGAAAAGTTCTTCACTAAATGTTGATCTTTGTGCAGCTCGTTCCGAATTTTCTGCCTGAATTTGCAGCAGAGTTAAACTGTCAACTTCAAAGCCATTCGTTAACCATACTGACATCTATTTAGTGCCCCTTTTTAATCTATTTCAGAAGTCTTCATTCTCATTTTTGAATCAAAAATTAAATGCGCTGCCGAATCACTCGTAAAAACAGTACTGCAGTGTCAAATATCTATATCCGACTAGATCCGTCTACATGTCACCATACCGAGACTAAGTTATGGTTCATACATAAGGCAGGGAGGGCTCTAGAGGCCCTGTGCACCCAGCTTCCCAAGCCAGACAACCCCGACAGAAAATCAAGCAAGAGGTGGAAGCCCCATCACGTGACTTAACGTGCGCAGATTGTGTCTTTGGCAACGTGGAATGTTAGAAGACTGACCAACACAGAAAACGAGTTAAACCAAGTACCCAAGGACAGGAAGTATACACTGCAATAACAACCGAAACTAAGAGAAACAAAAGATCTGACGGACTGCGCGTTAGCTTACAGTGGCGTCACACACAGAAAACGAGCTAGTGCTGGAGTGGGAATTTCAGTCAATGATAAAGGGAGAGGGCAGATTCGAGAATTCAGCCTCATAAATAAAGAATAATGACAGATTTCAAATTCCAAGAGATCATCTAACAGTAAAAGCTGTCTACAGCCCACAGGAGGAAAGGATGATCCTCAAAGTGAATAAAAATCAACACGACAGACCATGTTTTCATCGCTGGTGATTTTAATGCAAGAGTTGGAAATCTACCTATACCGGTAATATCAGGCTTATTTGGAGGAAAGACCCTTGATAATAATGGAAATGAACTACGCACAGTTGTCTCCAACAATTCTGAAATTACTACCATATTTTACAGACAGTAACAAGTTCACATGGAGTGCACGAAGATTAATATCTGTGACTGACTACACACTGATTAATGATGAAATGTAGAATCTTATGTAAGATATACATGTTTATAGAGGACCATACATAGTTAGTGACCACTTCCCTCTACGCAGTAAGATAGGCTACTGCCAAAATGGAAGGAGACAAACTCCTAAAGAAACCACACCAAGAGTTGTTCAAAATACATCCTCTGTCGGAATACAGTATTAGGAAACTTCATCAGTACTGACTCCAAGGAAAGCTTGCTTTATTACATCGATATAGAATGGAATATCAAAACCGGCATCATTGAAGAAGCCCTAGAAGCAGTTGGTAGAAAGGAGAAAACAGAGAGGGAAAACTACTCAGTTTGGAACACAGATATTGAAGATGCGATTGAAGAAGAACACATAGCTTGTCTGAAGTTTCAACAGATTAAAACGTCAGAAAGTTTGCAGACTTACGAAATAAAGCGGAATGCTGCCCAACAATTACTGTGCAAAGCACACCAACAGTCACGGGACCCATTCATAAGCGTCTTAGTACACCATATACATGGCAGACGGCAATGTGTATAAGAGGTCATGAAAGCCCTCAACAAGGTAGAAAAAGACGCTGCCTCACCAAACATTATAAGCAATGGATAAATTATACAGATCTGTGATGTACACTGAAGGCTGAAAATGACACTCGAGAAAGTATGTACAATGAATCAGTAGATGCAATTACTACGGACGAACTAAAACACGCTTTGAAAGCCATGACATATAGGAAAAAAAGAATAGACGGAATACACGCACAGCTAATTAAACATAGGTTACCACTAAATAAGACTTTACAATTAATAAATGAATGTTGATCGAAATGTAATATCACCAGACCATTTGTATATAGTGAAAGTAATCTCTTTCCAGAAAACGGAAACAATGATTGTAGCAGCTATCGCGGCATAAGTCTTCGAACCACTGGCTACAAACTATATAGACAGATCAATAACGACATGCAGAATATTATAGAAACTATTATTTCTGAAGAACATAATGGTTTTAGGTCGTTTATGCACAGTCATTGTGGTCGTAATTAAAGGCATCATAGAAAAAACACAGAATTTAATGTAGAAACCTATATGGCCTCATCGATCTTCAGAAGGCCTTTGAACGTGTGAGCCGTGATAGCCTATGGAAGATTATGTCCGAAAATTGATATACTTACCAACTAACAGAGGCAGTGAAAAGTCTTTACCATAGCACATGCATTGCAATAAACACAGGTAGGAATCTATTAGAAGAAGTAATTATTAACCAAGGCGTTAGATGTGGACTATCACCAACCCTTTTTAATACTACAATGACATTATCGCAAATGCAAATGTAAAGTAAACAAAGGAATTAACATAACGAATGAGCAATATCGGAATGTATTTCAGATTGATCTACAAAGATCAGTGTACCAGCTAACAAAGATCAATATACCAGCTGAACGGAAATACATCTCTAGAATTTCTAGTAACAAAACAAAAATAATGGCATTCTGAGGAAAATCTCCAGTCAGGTCAAAAACTGTTTTGGATGATTCAGTTTTAGAACAAGTGTCTCAGTTCATATTTAGGAGGCGTTGTAAGTTTTGATTTGGACCCTGATATTGAAAATAAAATACAGAAATTTCCAGCACTCTGTGGCACCGCTAGCAGAACACTGGCTTACAAGGCACAAAAAGAAACAGTCGTGATATTCTATAAAGTAACGGTGGTTCCGGTGTTATCCTACACAATCTAAAGTTTACGACAAAAAAAGAAGAAAATAAAATTCGAACAGCAGAGATGGGGTTCCTAAGAAAGACAAGGGCTCGACAAGAAGATATGATTAAAAACGAAGAATTAGAAGATAAATATTTCCAGCATGAATGAACAAGTTAACAAAATATCTAAGATGGGAAGCAAACACCTCATGAGAATTCCAGGTCACAGAATTCCTCATACGATTGTGAACTTCAAGCAGAATGGGCGATATTTGTAAGGCCTGGATAAAGACGGGTATGAGTTAGTTTGAAAGGTCATAACAGGCAACAGCCTCATCCTTTAAAAGATGAGGATAGTGTGTGTACGTGGCTTCTGGGATTTCTTTGCTTAAAACAGCTTGAATACGTACATAAAAATCACTCATAGGTGCAGCTCCGTCATGTGATTGTGCAACAGGAATTTAAATTACGGTTGGTAGTTTTTTCTTAATGAAGGCCGACGAAGAATAAGCGACCAAATTTTTACAGGTTCGAAGACTAGGAACGTTTCGTATAAGTTACCACCTAAATAGTACCGAATGACTATATTTTCTCAGTTTTCGAAAACCCTTTTGACTCTTTCAACATTAGAACAAAGTACTGGGCTTCTTTCACTTCATGTGAGGCATTCTAGCACATTCCTAAGGTTCTAAGAATTATATTTGGTGTACCGTGAGGTATTTAGTTTCCCCTTTTAGGTTCACGTTTTTCCTAAGACAGATCCTTCCTTCAAAGTTCCAATGAAAGTAAAAAATTTCTGATTTTCACTATCTTTCTACTCATTATAAACTCTTCGAACAAGTCCCTTGAGAGCTGTGTATCGAAGTAAATCGGCAGTCGCTTCCATCCTCCGTTTTCTTGAACGTCTAGAACGTATCTTTGATCTAGTAGAGCAGCAACCGTTTACATTCACTCCAACCTATTACTTGCAAGTTATAGTACACAATAGCGTATAATCCCTGATCTACAATTGCAAACCTTGTGCTTAGAGTAACAGGATGTAAACATATTCTGCCATGTACCAGTACAGTTTTACTGTTCATTACAACGGAATCAGAATGGAAGCAATTCATTGAGTTCAGTACATGACAAAATGCATAGCACTGTTTACAGGATTACCGAAAGTTTGCGATTCCCACCTGTCTGTTTTGACTCGTGACGTTATGAAGATATCGGAAATCCGGCTTTCAAGCATAAAGAATGCGTCCCTCATAGTGCCTCTCATTGCATCCGCGAACAAACTTACGTAACATGCGCGATAATGACTACTAAAAAGTCAAATTAATGGGCCAACCAGGAGTAGTAGAAATTCACAGTGGGGGCAAAAGACTAAGTATAAGAACACCTTTCCAGACAATTATTAACCCAAAAATCAAGCACACGAAAATCTGCATAGTAAGCACAATCCGAATACGAAAAGCCAAAACCAATGGCATTGTAACATAGCTTGACCTGTATTGCTTGAACGAAACCCTCGATACCAGATACCCACACACATTTCCGAAAACCGATACCGCATATTTCACTTGGCCTATATGCTAAAAAAAAGAATGCCCATAATGACAAAAACAAAAACTAAAACGTCAAACCCGTTACGTAAAAACTTCACTTACCATATCTAACACGAAGTCCACAGTAAAACAAACGAAAACTCTCCATACATAGTTAAAAAAATATGACCAACCAACAATGGTAAACCGATGTCGACAACACCTAACAACCACTGTCAAACAACTGCCAAATACTAACTAAAAAATGGAAAAAAGCTTCCGCTATTGGTCGAAATAGTTGCTGGAAACTAATCACAGACCATTTCTTTTCCCACTGCAGTAAGCAATACTCGTAAACTTCCGTATCACAGACAACGTATTTTATATGCATTCCCTGTCCTCTTCCCGAAAATTCTCAAAACTTATTATGTGACGATTGGTGGGTTTTCAAACTTTTCCTTCTCACAGCCTTCACCCAGAACTTATCGGGTTGGATGGATACGAAATCTGAAGTCAGATGACGGAAAGAAAACCTCTAATGGGAAAATAAACAGCGCAGCCACTGCTGGAAAAAAAAAATCTACCATCTATCGAACCGAAACAGGCAAAATGATAATGTAAAACATCTGTTTTTGGTGTTCACTGGAAAAAAATATTCACAGTGAGCAAGCTGTTATACAAGCATTCTCAGAGGGAAGATTTAATTAGTGAACGATATCTAAATATCGTCTATTTTCATTTTACATGCAAAACATGGTTACAAGAACATCAACTAAAATATGGACACTGTCGTTTCCTTAAAACTTAATATACCTGTAAAATACAATTCACAAGAAATAGATTTCACTTACCATGGCTCTTAACTTGGTGAAGAACAACTACTGACTCTCTGGGCCAAAACACTCCGCTCCTCGCCCAACAGCAAAAACGCTCTCACTCCAAACAGCAGAAACACTCTCACTCCAAACAGCAGAAACACTCTCACTCCAAACAGCAGAAACACTCTCACTCCAAACAGCAGAAACACTCTCACTCCAAACAGCAGAAACACTCTCACTCCAAACAGCAGAAACACTCTCACCCCAAACACCAGAAAAACTCTCACCCCAAACACCAGAAAAACTCTCACCCCAAACACCAGAAAAACTCTCACCCCAAACACCAGAAAAACTCTCACCCCAAACACCAGAAAAACTCTCACCCCAAACAGAAAAACAGCAAAAAAGCACTCTATCCAAACAGAAAAACAGCAAAGAAACTCTCCCTCTCCAAACAGCAAAACAGCAAAAAATCTCTCCCACAGCAAAACAGCAAAAAAACTCTCCCACAGCAAAACAGCAAAAAAACTCTCCCACAGCAAAACAGCAAAAAAACTCTCCCTCTCCAAACAGCAAAAAAGCAAAAAAAACCTCTCCCTCTCCAAACAGCAAAACAGCAAAAAAACTCTCCCTCTCCAAACAACAAAACAGAAAAAAAACTCTCCCTCTCCAAACAACAAAACAGCAAAAAACTCTCCGTCTCCAAACAGCAAAAAACTCCCAACAGCAAACAACTCTGGAATATTCGATCTCCACCAGCGTAAGCAAGTAAGACGAATAACGCACAACTGTTTGTTTCGTCCGCTGCAGCCGTCAGGCAGATCACGTGACTCGGCAGCAGCGCCTCTCATGGCGCCCCACCAACCGACCGTCAGACAAATTGGCTGTGTGTCGGTGTTTTGATTGACCGACGGCCGAACTTTCATTGTCGGGACGTCGGACGTGTGCGACCAGTCGACAGCCGAACCAAGAAACTGTGTCGTGTGTAGCGTGATCGTGCCAACAGCCAGCGTAAAACTCCTGTTTTGACACAGCTCCCAGAATTAAATACTATTGTAATACACATTTCGACGTCCGAGGCGGACGAAACTTTAAGTACAGAGTTTTTAGAGAAATTCAAATACTGCGGATGTTTTCGCGACACGTCGTGCGAGGAGTATAACAATAGAGATGCAAGAAATGAGGCACTTATTTAATTTTGTAAGGAATCCATAATGGTTTCTCTATGAGCAACACGAGATTAAGTCTGCCGATCTTCTTTATTTCTGTGCTTAGATTTTATTTCCACGTAAAGAAAAGTGAGGGATATTTTATTTTTATTTATTTATTTCAGTTCTAACAGTTGCTAAATGTTTCATCTCTTACGTATGTGTTGTGTTTACTAGATGATGAGCGCCGCCCTCTTGTTCAAATATGAAATGAGTTTCTGGAATTTACAGGTCATCTTTTGTACTGCATCCATAAATAAGTTAATAACGTTTTCATGAAAGTCTTTTGTTTTATTTATTTTACTTTATCATGATTTATTTCCTCTCTCACCTATAGATCACGTTGCACGTTTCAGGAATAATTTTAGTTAGTAATTGTAGCGGAATGACAGTATTGAATCTTAGGCCTGCCGCCAATGGTGAGAAATCTTAATACAGCTAACAGCCTCTCCTCAGAGTTTAACACCTCTCTCAGGGCTGCATTACTTTTACTGTAAGAATGGTTCTATTATGTCCAGCAGCTTTGAAATGCATGATTCACCCCTTCTTAAATAATCAGGAAAATTATAAGCTCCCAGCCTAAACATGGGAGAATTTCTTCCCCTGAATTTGCCACTTCTTTGCCCACAGCTTTGTCTCTGCTTTTTTCCCCTTCTTACCTTCTTTCTGAAAAACCAGGCGCGATCTCGTAGAACAAAAACGCAATGAACTGAAGATAAAACAAACAGGGCGGCACTATAATCACCCAGTACAGTCGGTCCAGACGTGTGTAGGCTGCGACGAAGTTGGTCATTCTGCATCCGATAAATTGGTGTGTGTAGGAGCCTTGTATACGCAAATATTGTTCATTTAGACCCTAAACGGATGACAAATCCGTATTTCCTGCTTCCCGACGCTGAGCTGCCTCTGTTTCCTTTGCCTGGTCTTTGATGCTAGCCAGCGCAGCTGGATAAATGGTTTCGTTCTGGCGCAAATTTTAGTTACTTCCGGATGAAAAGTGGAGAATCGTTCCTAAGGTATGGCGCACAGGTTCTTAGTGACAACAATTTCCGTGGACAAATTGTGGTTCCATAGATCTGGACAAAAATTAATTCCAATTTCGCAGCTGGGGGGGGGGGGGGGGGGGGTTAGTTCAACGTGCTCTAGACAGCGAGGCTATTAGAGACGGAGCACAAGCTCGGACTACGGAAGGGTGGACTAGGAAGTCGGCCGTGCCCTTTCACGGAAACCATCCCGGCAGTTTCAGTAAGCAATTTAGGGACACACGGGAATCCTATACCTAAATGGCCGGACGCACGTTTGCACTCTCAACCTCCCGAATGCGAGTCTGGTGTGCTAAGCACTGCGTTACATCACTCGATAATTTCATAGTAGTTTGAAGGAACGATTCTGAGGTTAGAAGCAAACCCCCGCGAGAAATTGTGGTCAGCCACCCAACGGAACTTCCCTCAAGCATTGCCAGTAACTCCCCAACGTGTGTCGCCAGTGATCTGTCGTAATGTTTGCATCGGTATACTACATATCTGGCAAGGTGTAGTATTGAAATCCTTCAACACTAAAGTCAGAAGCCTGTTATGAGACATCGGAATCTGCTACTGCGAAATCTAGATTTTCGAGCTCTATCTCTCCTTCAGTTACTGTCAGTAAAGGACCCTACCCTACACACGCGCCGGTTTATCGACCGGCCGATAAATTGTGCGTGTGTAGCTTGTTGACCGACCGACCGACTAACAGCAGGCCTGTAGGTTTGTTGGTCGAAAGACCGATTTTTCTTTGCGGTGGCTTGGTTAGGTAAGACTAGCAAATAGCCGCACCCCATTCGCCGTACAAATTGTGTAGTCTGTCCTGCAAGCCGCCCGACAACAGTTCCTTTTGAGTCACTAAGCGCGGGGTTCAATGCACTCCGAATGTGGCTAACATGGCAGTGTGCGAGGCAGACGAAATTTTGATGACAGAGTTTCTGGAAACGTCTCGAGTCTTCAGATGTCTGTGGCACATGCCGTGCGAGCAGTACAGCAGTAGAGGGGTAAGAAATGAAGTGCTTCTTTCATTTTTAACGAATCCGTAGTAGTATCATGTGGCAAACAGAGAAAATAAGAGACACACTTTTGTGAATAACTGTTAATCTGTCTGTTTCTCGGTTTTATTTGCAATACTCATCGGAAATGAAGTCAGATAACCATAGAGACAGATTGGATTTTATTTCATTTCCGATACGTATCGAAAACAAGAACTAAAAACCGAATTATAGACAGTAGACGGACTTTTATTCATGAAATACACTTGCTTCATTATTAGAAGTGTTACAAAAATTCAACCTATCGCCACCCCTTCTGCTATGAAGAGCAAAGTGAAGAGCCTTTCTTAAGTTCTAACAACTGTTACGTGCTTCATTTCTTATGAATATGTTGCTGAATTTATTACACAATACGCGCCGCCGCCATTTGCAGTCATCCTTCTAATCTGAAATCAGTTTCTTGAACTTACAGGGGATATTATTATTACATACGAAATAAATTCATACAGTTTACATTAATATAATTTAATATTAGTTTCGCTTCTGCTTTATCACGAATATTTCCTCAAGCAACTATGAATCACCTTGCAGATTTCAAGAAACATTTTAGATAATAATTTTGCGGATTAATTGCGCTGAATCTGAGGTCCTCGTAAATTCCGCCAGTGGCTGGAAATCGTAAGTAGCTATCGTTTGACGACGTTCAGAACTTACGAAAAGCATTTTTCATCAATTCTTAAATAATTCCGAAAATCTTCGGGTCTCAGCTCCGTAAGTAACAAAGCGTAGGTGCATTTGGTCCATTGCATTAGCCATTTCTTTACCCACAGCTTTATCACGGCTTTTTCTGGCCTTGTTAGTTCGAACAGCCAAGCCAAATCCCAGTTCTTTTCCTGTGGAACGCTAAATGGTATCTCGTAGAACACATCGTCACAACCAGCTCTAGGAGCAGGGCGGCGCTGAAGTTTGGCGTTGGGTCAATAAAACTTGGCTCGTGTTTAAAAGAAAAGTTGAGCATGCATTTGACAGATAGGTACATAGTAGAGCAGTTGATGTTGGGGTGGGCTAGTCCTCCATGACCGAGTAATCGAGCACAAAATGCGAGGTGTCCTGAGCACAGCCTACCTGGACAGCCTGCCCGCACCAGTCAACAGTGGCCGAGCGTAGATGCCATGGCCGAGTCCTAGGCAATGTTTGACTCCAAAAACGTTGAACGTGCCTTCATCCCAGCGCAACTACATCCAGCACAGGCTTATCATTCGTGGTGTATTTGTAATCAGGCAGAGTGAGGAAGCATTTGCAGTAACAAGTAAAACTGAAACCAATGCGTAAAGGTAGTGGAAACGGGAGAGTCCAAAAAGCGAAGTACGGAATAAATATTTGTTGTAAACTAAAACAGAAGTTCTACAGCATGCGCGTCACGCGTAAACTGATCGTTATTGTGTTTTCAGTCGGGAACAACTCATTTAAAGAAATACAGTAGTAAGAAATCCCATACTGACACCACCTTCAGGAATGTAGGTTGTAATAAAAAAACAACGAAGTTTGTTGCAATGTGTGCTGGAGAGGGGACACCTTTTAAAGGTGAGAGGTGTTTCTGATGACAGTGTCAAAAAAAAGGCTAAGAATTAATTCATCAAGGTGCAAATTATCGAGAAGTCAGCGTTTCAGATGTTATCTCAAATATTTCTACTGTAATTTGGCATGTCAAAGAAGAGGCTTCTTGCAGTCCGAAACCGTTAAGACCTTCCGTTACTAGGTAAGTTATTAATAAAAAATTATCTAACACAATTGACATACGTGGACTGATTCGTATGAAAGGTGCATTATTTGACACAGCACATTACATAAACACAGACTGTTGTCTTGTGGATAACGTTCTATTTCAGGGTGTACACACGGACAAGGAAAAAAAATTCCCAGTTTCTTCCCGGATCTCTCGGTTAAAATTAATTTTCTCCCGGGTGAAAATACACTTTCTGTGTTAAGTGACAGTATACTTTCCCTCGGAACTGTAAAACGTATCCTTTCAATAGATATGGTTTTATACAGCAGCGTAGAATTTCCCGAAGCGAAACCCGGAGTGAAAAAACGCGTTTTGGAAAGATTTGTGATGTGCAGCAACATGTACGCTGCGTATTTTCGTATCACGAAAGTATAAATTTGAATTCCTACAACAGGAAAATTTAATGGTTTAAATTAATACACATAGTGTTGCAACAAGAAAAGCAAAGCTTTAGCATATTTTTTGTATCGAATATTAATAAGCGACAAGAGAAACTAAACTTTCACATGTAATGTTGATTTGTTTAGCGCATGTTACACTTTGATACATCACACAAATAGGCCAGTAAATTTTTTAATACCGACATAAATCTCTGATCTTCTGGGCTAGAAATTCTTCTAAATGGCTCGTCATCAAAGAGTTGATTTTTAAAAGAGAGCAAACGTTCTGTTATATAGGAAATTCATAGTACATTTGCGCACATAGTTCATCTTCCGTAAAAGGAAATTTACTTTAAAAACAACGCTTTTCGAATAACTGTTCGCAATATTTTCCCGCAACTTGGTAGTAATATTCATTTCAGCAGTTGCCAGGCAGCGCCTCTATAGTGACGTAGGAAGCCCTTAAGTTCGTACGTGTGAAACATTAAAAGATCTTACTTCCTGTCATAAAAGAAACAAGACGTGAGAGGATACTCCAAGAGCGTCGGAATTTCGTGAACCGTACTAAAATTCATAGTTCGCCTTACAGTGCACATTCGTATGTCCACATTCCCAATGACTTAGGCCTCGACCTGATATGAAGCTTCTCAGTGTGGTTTTCGGGACGTAAATTTGCTTAGAGTACCAGTACTGTATTATCTCATGCTTGGTTCTTTGTTATGGTATAATGAAATAAGCGCTAGAAGATGAAGACGTGCACGTAAAACGCAGCGAACAGTTGAAACTAGCCAATAGTGTGGAGTTAAACACTTCGTTTCAATGAATTCAATGCCTCAGCAGGAAACCCTAATAAAAGCCAAAGTTCTTTAGCAAACCGACAAAAATAACTATTGTTTTGCAAGGCGATTAATGCTTGACTGTCAGAAAGGTGGAAATAGTCTGAAACTAGTAACATATTTTAGCCTTCCGTAATTACGCGAATATATTTTAATTCACTTAATAGCTCCCAGCCACAGGAATCCGTCTTGTTTTCAATTGACATGAGAGCAGTAAACGAAGGGCAAACAGAAAAATAACTAAATGTAAACACGAGTCACGTGGAGACTACCCCCGTTCCCCTATAACTCAGACTGCTCTGCGCATCAGAACACCAAAAATTAAAAAAGAGAATTTTCAAAAATAAGTTCATTTTGTAGCGCACAACTTCCTGAAGAGTCTGAAACATAAAGCATATAACTTCCAGGAAATGTAAGATACGTTATTTGGTATTAAGTGTGCAGTGCAGTGCCACGCCTCTTCAAACAACATTCTTATAGCGCACGTCACTGTATTTCGCTCTGTGGAACTCAAAAGTATATATTTTGTAATGGATGCCATCAAACTATTTCAGGACAGTGGAAATAGAAATGTCCTGTACTGCCTATCCTGCTCCCAGTCAGCCGGTTTGACATTCTGCACAGCCCCTCGCAATTAATACTGGATAGGATTATTTGTAACCAGGAGAAAAAGTTCACAAAATCTGGACTCTTCATTGCCTTTTAGCTAATAACTTGCTGTTCTGTGTAACATAAAATTAAATATAGGATACCTAAAACCAGTAAAGACAAGAGACAGGCAAGACAGTACACATTTCTTCAATTCTTATGTCCTAGCGATTTTTCTCTCTAATCTTGGTATAACTTTACATCGCGTTCTTTCATTTCTGCGAAAGAACTATTACCTTATCACAGTTCGTTAAACATTCTACTACATGAAAAATGTAAATGTCGTTGTCTAATACTGAAAAAGCATTTAATACAATTAGTACCCAAGACTGGTGTGGTTTCTCGATCTGATTACGTCTATTTTGTCACTGTGTTCCGGATGAAACAAAATAGGCCTTCCTAATATTGCAGCAGTTGTAACACACACCAAATAAGCGACACTGTTTTGGCAATAACGACATTTTTATAATACGACAATAAATTCACGAAGTACCAATACGAAATAGTTTGACATTTCATTCATGCGCTCCAGTTTCTTATGTACGAGACCGAAAAGTAGTAGAATGAAATTTTTGTGTAACTTTGAAATCGTTATATTCTTCCATTATTTGTGTGATGTCCCCGTTTCTTCTCCTTCCTCGTTATAACAAACAGGCTTGTTGTTGTTGTGGTGGTGGTCTTCAGTCCTGAGACTGGTTTGATGCAGCTCTCCATGCTACTCTATCCTGCGCATGCTTCTTCATCTCCCAGTACCTACTGCAACCTACATCCTTCTGAATCTGCTTAGTGTATTCATCCCTTGGTCTCTCTCTACGATTCTTACCCTCCACGCTGCCCTCCAATACTAAATTGGTGATCCCTCGATGTCTCAGAACATGTCCTACCAACCGATCCCTTCTTCTAGTCAAGTTGTGCCACAAGCTCTTCTTCTCCCCAATTCTATTCAATACCGCCTCATTAGTTATGTGATCAACCCATCTAATCCAAAGCATTCTTCTGTAGCACCACATTTCGAAAGCTTCTATTCCCTTCTTGTCTAACCTATTTATTGTCCACGTTTCACTTCCATACATGGCTACACTCCATACAAATACTTTGAGAAACGACATCCTGAAACTTAAATCAATACTCGATGGTAACAAATTTCTCTTCTTCAGAAACGCTTTCCTTGCCATTGCCAGTCTACATTTTATATCCTCTCTACTTCGACCATCATCAGTTGTTATGCTCCCCAAATAGCAAAACTCCTTTACTACTTTAAGTGTGTCATTTCCTAATCTAATTCCTTCAGCATCACCCGACTTAATTCGACTACATTCCATTATCCTCGTTTTGCTTTTGTTGATGTTCATCTTATACCCTCCTTTCAAGACACTGTCCATTCCGTTCAACTTCTCTTCCAAGTCCTTTGCTGTCTCTGACAGAATTACAATGTAATCGGCGAACCTCAAAATTTTTATTTCTTCTCCATGGATTTTAATACCTACTACGAACTTTTCTTTTGTTTGCTGTATTGCTTGCTCAATATACAGATTGAATAACATCAGGGATAGGCTACAACCCTGTCTCACTCCCTTACCAACCACTGCTTCCCTTTCATACCCCTCGACTCTTATAACTGTCATCTTGTTTCTGTACAAATTGTAAATAGCCTTTCGCTCCCTGTATTTTACCCCTGCCACCTTCAGAATTCGAAAGAGAGTATTCCAATCAACATTGTCAAAAGCTTCCTCTAAGTCTACAAATGCTAGAAACGTAGGTTTGCCTTTCCTTAATCTTTCTTCTAAGATAAGCCGTAGGGTCAGTATTGCCTCACGTGTTCCAACATTTCTACGGAATCCAAACTGATCTTCCCCGAGGTCGGCTTCAATCAGTTTTTCCATTCGCGTTTTTCCATTGGCGTTAGTATTTAGCGGCTGTGACTTATTAAACTGATAGTTCGGTAATTTTCACATCTGTCAACACCTGCTTTCTATGGGATTGGGATTATTATATTCTTCTTGAGGTCTGAGGGTATTCGCCTGTCTCATACATGTTGCTCACCAGATGGTAGAGTTTTGTCAGTACTGGCTCCCCCAAGGCCGTCAGTAGTTCTAATGGAATGTTGTCTACTCCCGGGGCCTTGTTTCGACTTAGGTCTGTCAGTGCTCTGTCAAACTCTTCACGCAGTATCGTATCTCCCATTTCATCTTCATCTACATCCTCTTCCATTTCCATAATACTGTCCTCGTGTACATCGCCCTTGTATAGACCCTCTGTATACTCCTTCCACATTTCTGCTTTCCCTTCTTTGCTTGGAACTGGGTTTCCATCTGAACTCTTGATATTCATACAAGTGGTTCTCTTTTCTCCAAACGTCTCTTTAATTTTCCTGTAGGCAGTATCTATCTTACCACTAGTGAGATAAGTCTCTACGTCCTTACATTTGTCCTCTAGCCATCCCTGCTTAGCCACTTTGCACTTCCTGTCGATCTCGTTTGTATTCCTTTTTGCCTGCATCATTTACTACGTTTTTATATTTTCTACTTTCATCAATTAAATCCAATATGTCTTCGTTTACCCAAGGATTTCTACTAGCCCTCGTCTTTTTACCTACTTAATCCTCTGCTGCCATCCCTATTTCACCCTCAAAGCTACCCATTCTTCTACTGTATTGCTTTCCCCCATTCCTGTCAATTGTTCCCTTAAGCTCTCCCTGAAACTCTGTACAACCTCTGGTTCTTTCAGTTTATCCTGATCCCATCTCCTTAAATTCCCACCTTTTTGCAGTTTCTTCAGTTTTAATCTAGAGTTCATAACCAATAGATTGTGGTCAGTCCACATCTGCCCCTGGAAATGTCTTAAAATTTAAAATCTGGTTCCTAAATCTCTGTCTTACAAGCTGACCGGAGTAAATACTATGAAAGACGCACAGGAGAGGATGACTGATACAAAATTTTGTCGGACATGTTGCATAATTTTGTCTCTGACCGGGGTTCCAATAAAATTACATTTTCGGAAAATCGCGAAAGCCTTCTCTGTGGTAATAATTGCATAACAGCACTTGGGACATTTGAAGAAAAGTGGCTTCTGCTCATGCTTCGAGTCGAAGTTCTGCACATGCTGGAACAGTTCGTGCACTATGCTAGAGTCCGTACATAAACTGTGCAACGAATTTGTTGCTTCAGTGAAGAAGGATAATACCAGTTACAAATTACAGAGGTATTAGAATGAAGTTGCAGGAAGAACAGTAGATTTCCTGAAGGGAGTACATATGAATTAGAAGGGAAAAAAGAACCTACAATCCAGTTAATTCCTCTTTGGTTTTACAAACTGCAGAAAATATGCAGCATCAAAGAAATGACTGTGAGGTAGCTCAATTATTGCAGTTACATGTTATGTTTCATCACGATACGAGGGAAAAATACTCGCAATTAACTATTGTAGCTGATGTATTTTGGCAGATATGTATGTCTTAACATGAGGAACAAGGGATTAAAAATACCGTCCTGACTTTTCACTTCCAACCATGAAATTGCTAGGTTCGTTTTGTGGTCTTTCCGTTACTTCAATATGTTTAACACAAATGAAAATGTATGAGGAATGTGTGGAAGCAGTTCAGGTGCAACATGAAACAATTAACGTAGTCGTTTTTGTGTAGTTAGTGTACTGTGTCTCATAGCAAAACGAAGTACTGGGCGCAAATTAAAGTGCAGGTAGTCACAGAGATCCAGTGTGGGCTGTAATTATCGTATGGCAGCGAAACTTGAAACATATTCTAATGAGATAATACGGAACCGAATAACGCTGGAAAAAAATCAGTACTAGGTTTGGCCACCAGGTGAAAATCTGTGTCTGTGAATGTAAGAAAGACGTATGGAATTGTTTCTGTACGAAACGGATTAGAAATTGGACATGGGCATACATGTCAGACAAGTGGAGAGGCACAATCTTCATTTTATTACTAACCGCCACCTACACAATGTGTTCAATATGAGCGCCATTGACTAATGACGCGGCAGCATGCTTCGCAATTTCCGTATCATCACTAAATTGCCCCTCCACTATTTTGCAAGGACTAAATACTTGATTCCAAATGTAGGTAAATATATTCGTTGTTAGTTCTCAAACATTTACACCGAAGTGTACCAGACAGAGATCTACATATTTCTAGCACTTCGCTCATAGTGCGTAATTTACGATTTTCCCGTATATAGGTGGAGGTCATAGAGCATTCCCACATTCTTAGGATAAAGTTAGAGACTGAAAGATCTCCTCACATTGTCTTTAACCGACCCTCCCTGCAGCACTGTCACTGATTTCACATGCAGCTGAACAGAAGTAGACCACTATATTCCGCGTGCTGTGAAGGAATAGAGCGGCTCGGGCCCATAACTATTGTTCCGCACCAATCTCGCTTACGGTACTGACAAAAGTGCACAAGATTCTTCCAGATGCACCCATGTCGAGGACGTTAGCACCACTTATTGGTGTATAGTAGTAGATCTGAAAGCGTTGTGATGTAATAGAGAGGACGCACATAAAACTTTTGATTTTTACGCACAATGAAACTCTAGACGTACAGAATTTGAATCATTTTATCTAAATCAACGGCGCTATCAAATGTAGTTCGTTCTAGTGTCTAGCGTCAGTACCAAGAAGGTATTTGTTGTGTTGGCAGAAGAGCCAACACCGTGTTACTACAGGAGACCGAAATGCATGCGTTTTAGCTCACGCAGGATGGCGTGAGGAGAGAACTATACTGACGCGAGGCCTAGAACATGACAAGGAATTACAATTCAGAAAGCGGACATAACTAGTTTGACACTTAACTTTAATCCATTAATGATGAACGTCGCTCTTGATGGTACATGATTCACAATATTGTCTGTTCAGAATTCATTCTAATTACTGAATTTGGCGCCTTCCTAGGTCGTAGCAAATGACGTAGTTGAAGACTATGCTAGCCGGCCGCGGTGGTCTCGCGGTTCTAGGCGCGCAGTCCGGAACCGTGCGACTGCTACGGTCGCAGGTTCGAATCCTGCCTCGGGCATGGATGTGTGTGATGTCCTTAGGTTAGTTAGGTTTAAGTAGTTCTAAGTTCTAGGGGACTGATGACCACAGCAGTTGAGTCCCATAGTGCTCAGAGCCATTTGAACCATTTTTGAAGACTATGCTAAACTGTCGTCTCTGTAAATGAGAGCGTATATAGACAGTGAACCATCGCTAGCAAAGTCGGCTGTACAACTGGGGCGAGTGCTAGGGAGTCTCTTTAGACGAGACCTGACGTCTGGCGGCGCTCGGTCTGCAATCACTGATAGTGGCGACACGCGGGTCCGACGTATACTAACGGACCGCGGCCGATTTAAAGGCTACCACCTAGCAAGTGTGGTGTCTGGCGGTGACACCACATTCCTCCCCCGCAAATCGGCGGACGGTTGTGGTATAAGGCCTCCGCCCGCCGTGGGGCGGACCCCATGTTGACGTATGCGGTGAGGTGGGGATCCCAACAACAGGTGGGGCTGTGCCACCCGCACCCTGCCATTCAGACCGCGGGGAGCTAGGGAACGCCTGAAAACCTACTCCAGGGTGCACGCCAACATGCGGTGTATGCGCCCGTAGAGAGACAGGAGGGGCCGAATGGTCGAGCTCCATCGGGCCGGGGCACCCGTCGGGTGAAGACGACATATGGTCCGGAGTGGGCAAGAGTTCCATATCGAAGGACAACTGGTCCCGGGGAGCGATCGGCGGCGCCTGACCCAGGGAGGCGCCAGACTGCTGCAGCGTCGCGTCCACTGCGGCGGCGGCGGCGGCGCCATGGGGCAAAATGGAAGGCAGCGTCGGTAACACCTGGGGCTGAGGCGAG
The DNA here is from genome assembly GCF_021461385.2 of Schistocerca piceifrons. Classification (NCBI taxonomy): domain Eukaryota; kingdom Metazoa; phylum Arthropoda; class Insecta; order Orthoptera; family Acrididae; genus Schistocerca; species Schistocerca piceifrons. Next base: position 811,436,443 of record NC_060141.1, read on the forward strand.
CCAGTAGATGGGTCCCCGTGGCGCTGACCGGACGGCACCGTCGCTGAAAGCAGACGGCGAGCGGCAGATCCCGTGCGACGACAGAGGCGCAGCTGATAGAGATGCCGGCTCACCTCGCCAGAGGCCCCCAAAACCAGATACATAGCGCGTTCGAGGCAGCGAATAATGCGCCCTTCGAGCCAACGCCGTGAAGCTCGATAGTGGCGGTAGCAGACAACGTCGCTTGGGCCAAAGCAGGTGTCTGCCGCTGCACAGGAACCAGATGCGGCGGATGTAGCAAGGACATAAAGGTCCGATGATGGCGACCGTGGAGCAACTCAGCCGGCGAGCGACCATCTCGGGGCTGAGAGCGATACGAGGACAAGAAGATCAATAACGCCTCCTCCCGAGAATGCGACTCTTTCAACTTCAACATCGGTGACTTGACCAATCGTTCAGCTGCACCGTTGGACTGTGGCGAAAACGGCGCGGACGTCAGATGTTGAATACCATTGGCCTTGCAGAATGACTGAAATTCTGTGGACATGAATTGTGGGCCATTGGCGGAAACAATTGTCTGTGGAAGACCTTCAATGCAAAAGATAGCAGATAACGCTTGGATGGTGGCACTGATGTCGTGGAAGACATCTGGACAACAAAAGGAAAATTACTGAATGAATCTATCACAACCAACCATCGAGCATTCCAGAATGGACCAGCAAAATCGACGTGTAAGCGTTGCCAAGGGAAAGTGGCTTTTGGCCATGCAAAGAATTTCCGCGGTGGTGCTGATTATTGTTCGGCACACACCACGCAACAAGAGCACATATTCGTCATCGCGGCATCGATTCCGAACCAAGTACAGTGCTGACGAGCAAGTGGTTTCGTTCTCACTGTACCCCAATGCCCTTGGTGGAGAAGCTTTAAGACAGAGGACTGTAACGAACGTGGTACCACGACCCTGGACTGATCATTATCGGAACGCAACAGCAAAACATCAAGGCGAACAAAGTCTCTCCTTGTGAGCAAAAAATCGGCGAACCAACGGATCCCCGATCCGTGACTTTGACAAGGGCCATTGCGTAACAACAAAACGCAGAACGGTACGAAGGACAGGGTCGGCAGTTGTGGTTGTAGCTACGCGACGAAAATCAATCGGAAACGATTCGACCACGTCATCGGTTTCCGAATCAATGAACATGCAAGCAAGTTCGGAGGAATCGAATGCCCTATCCTCAGCAGCAGGCAAACGGGACAACGCATCGGCGTTTCCGTGCTTAGCAGTGGACCGATAGAAGATATCGTAGCGGTACTGCGAGAGGAAAATAGACCAGCGAATTAATTTCTGCGCTTTACGTGGAGATACAGCCTTGTTCGGATGAAAACTTGAAGGTTTGTGGTCTGTGATTACGGTAAAGTGACGACCATACAAGAAGTCATGAAACTTTGTAACACCAAATACGAGAGCCAATGCTTCTTTCTCGATCTGTGAATAATTTCTCTGCGCAGACGATAACAATTTGCACGCAAAGGCAATAGGGCGATCGTGCGATCCATCATTGTGCGGAAGCACAGCACCGATCCCGAAATCCGATGCATTCACCATCAACAAAACGGGTTTCCGGGGATCGAATGGCGTATGGCAAGTATTTGGAAGGCAATGCTGATTTCAACCGGCGAAAGGCGCGTTCGCATTCTGTCGTCCAGACGAATGGAACACCTTTACGGCGTAAGCGATGAAGCGGAGCTGAAATGGAAGAGGCATGCGGCACTTATGTGTGATAATACTTGATTTTTTTCCCAGCACACTCTCTATAGCAGCTTCAACTTCTGCGGCGAAGGAAAGTCTTGTATGGCACGGAGGTGCGTGGGACTAGGATGTATGCCTTGGGCGTTGAGTACATGGCCCAGGTATGGCAAGTCATGAGCAAAAAACACACATTCGTCCTTCCGCAAGGGAAGACGATTATGTCACAAGACCTGAAATAATGTTCTGAGAGTGGCTAAATGTTCTTCTTCCATCTTTCCGGAGATCACAATATCGTCCAGATAGTTTGCTGCAGTAGGGACCGACGCACAAAAAGGTTGCAGATATTGCTGAAACAATGCAGGGCGGATGCACACCCGAATGGCAGTCGTTAGAATTGATACAAACCAAGATGCGTGTTAACCACCAAAACGCGCTGGGATTCTTCGTCCACTGGTATTTGCAAGTATGCATCTGATAGGTCGAACTTCGAAACATATTTGCCCGGGCACAGTTTGTCGAAAAGATCTTCCGGGCGGGGTAAAGGAAAAGCTGCAATCACTAGTTGTGGATTCACTGTTGCCTTGAATACCACACAAAGTCTAAATTTTCCCGAAGGTTTTTGCAAAATTACTGAGGGTGATGCCCAAGAGAAGCCTGCACACGTTCAATTACTCCTTGTGATTCCAAATCGTGTAATGTTTTTGCAACCTCATCACGCAATGCGTGGGGAACATTGCGCGCTCTGAAAAATTTCAGTTCCAAATGTGTTTTATATTTCTTAGCGCAACCGATGCCCGGTGCAAAAATGTTTGCAAATTCTTCACATAGACGAGAAACACTGTCTGAAGGCACAGTCTAGTTCGCTGACAGGACCTGATTTACTATAGACAAGTTAAACAACTGAAATGAATCGAAACAAAACAAGTTCACTGCAGAAGAAGAAAGAAGGACGTAAAATGACACAAGTTTTGTTTGTCCTGTGTATGTTGCAAGAAGGCTGCACTGTCCTAACACAGGAATTTCTTGACCTGAACAGGTAGTTAACGTAACATGTGCGGCACGCAACGGAGGTGTGCCCAGCAGTTTGTGTCTTGATTGATCAGTGAAACTGCAGCTCCGGTATCGAGCTGGAATGGTATCACTTTGCCGTTAATGTCCAAGTCTACAAAAAGTTTATTGTCCTGCTGACAAGAGCGACCGTCTCGTGGAACGTGAACTGACACTGGTACAAAGTCACTTGCGACTTGAAGGCAGTTCCGGCGATGTCGACGCACACTATTTGTGGGACGAACAGTCACTGTTAGAGAGAGTGGCACTGGGCGGCGTGGCATGAACTATATGAATTTCCATGGGAGAAGTGTCGCGGGCCTGAGTAACCCTGGTTCGATTTCGGCGCGAAACAAAGGGCCTAGAATGGTTGTGAGTGTCCGATCTGAGATTTTTCTGGCAAACACTCTGAACATGGCCTTTCTTATTACAGTAAAAGCAAATAGCTTGTCGTATCGAGGTAGTCCCAGCGGACTGAATTTCTTCAAGGTATTGTTTGTTTTATTGTAAATAATTTCAGTGTTGTACGTTAGCAAGAGCATTTGAAATTTCTTTAATGTTTGAATATTATTACTACCACTAACGCGTGTAGCTCGGAGGATGCTGTGCGCTTCATGACGTGTTTCTGACCTGAGAGATAGCTTTGTGGGGGCGTTGCAAAGTAGAGTGAGTGTGTTTACACTTCGTGGCATGCTGTCGCATCTGTAGTGGTTCTAAAGTACTGACAAACTTGTCTGTGCACTGTATTATGTTACTAAATTTAGTACTTTTCAACGGTGTCTCGTGCTGTTTCTCGAGAAATAAAGGATGAATAAACTTTCGGAAACATCCGCTTCGCTGTGTTTAGTTTCGTTGAGTGTTGAATTTTTGTTTTTTCCTGATTTTGATATTAGTAGTGGTTTAGTATTAATAAGTTTTCTTTCTTAGCAGAGTGCAAAATTCGAGGTAACTGGTATTAGTTTTAAAATCCTTCTACTGGAGTAACTGAACTTAGGTAACATAGCAAAATTTTTACAGATACTGAAAAAAACTAAACGCCTAAGAGTTACAAGAGTGGACTTTGTCGTAGGTTTGAAAGTAGTGGGTTCCGGTAACAGGGTTGATTAAAATATTTTACTTGGGGGGGGGGGAGGGAGGGGGAAACAGCGGGCATTCTAGCGATATGCTCTCCCGGAAACGTAGACTTTGTAGCAGAAATAAATTAATGGTGAAGCAGTAGAGTAAGGTGCAGTTACAAAACGCAAAGGAGGAACTAGGTAGAATTAGGAGGGAGAATGGTGCTGGGGTATGGGAGCTGGCAGTTGATAAGAAGGCCGCTAGGAGGAGGAGATATTCAGACAGTTGTATTTCGCCTATCGCCAATAGATTTTATGAACCGTCGGAGTTTAATGGGAAGGAGCCTCTTGTAGCTGTATGTGTAGGAAATGCGCAGCACACTCAGCAGCTAAGGTCGCTAACACAGCTGCAGTTTCAAATAGGAGGTTCTGCTACTAAAAAGCTCTCATGGCAGATGTATAGACCAGCAGGAAATGTTGGGGAGTGAGTACCAGGTCACCAGCATTGCGAAACCTAGTGCAGGATTGTCTCAACTGACAGTTAACTTAGGGAAATTATGAAGAATTTTGTGAAACATGAGAAGTTGGTGAATCGTGTGAGGTGGTTGGGGATAGTCTTGATATGGAGGGGGAGTATGATTCAGGTGCTGACCTGGAAAAGAATGTCGTTGTTAGGCGTGTCAACATGGGGCTCGAGAAGGCACTGATGGTGGAGAGCACAGTTCAGATTGTACAGGTGCCTGTAGACCCTATCGATAGATTGGGTTTCCCTAGGAGTGTTCTGCAACTTAGTAGATATGGGAAGGGGAGGTTGGCAAAGCTTATAGGTGGCAGTGTAGTGGGTGGTAGTGGGATTGCTCTTGAGAAAACTACTGCAGTAGTTGGCGTTAGAGCTGCACCTGTTTTAGACTGAAGTTAAATGAGGTATCCTCTGCTTAAAGGAAGGCTCTCTGACAAAGAAAGTACCCTCGAAGGAGGTCAGTCATCTAAGTAGTGAACGAATTAACATATTTTATGAAAATATAAGAGGTATTAGAGATATAGTGAACTGCTTATACATGTGGACTCTGAAATATTGGTACATCGGAGCACCACTTAAATAGTGTGACAGTTCAGAGGCTTCCTTTACCAGGATACAGATTAGCTGACTGTTTTTCAAGGATTTCTTTGTGGAGTGGGGCCGTGGTCATGTATTCCATTTGAGTCCATAGATGTATCAAAACACTACACTGAAAGGGTATTTGAATGTTGTGCTGGAGTAATTGAATTTAGTGAAACAAAGATTTTAATTATAGTTATTTATAGGCCCCATTAACTCTGACTTCACAATATTTCTGCTCAATCTAGAGAGGTTTCATGGTCCACTTTATAGGAAGTATCCTCCATGAAATTAGTTCATGTGGTGACTTCGATATGAGTTTTGCGTGTTACTGTGCAAGAAAAAGGTTATTGCGAATCTCCTACATTCGTATGATCTGATGCAACCTGTATTTCTTCCAACCAGGGTGCAGGTGAACAGTAGCACAATCATAGTGAAATACACCGAAGCCGGATACCAGTGTAGGAAAGGAGGACAATTTATTTATTTGATTGATCACACGTGCACTCCCACAAAATAAATCCCTGCATCCATTTTTGTGAGATCTGTGAAATGAATGAATGTATGGTCGTCTGCTAACTGCAGATTTTGAATGTGCAATATATGATCATCTTTGAGACGGTCCTTTGGTCACCTTTGGTCACCTTTGGTCGAACCAAAGAGATGAAATTTACCTGAGCTTTGAGCGCCTGAAATGTGGCTGGCCAATACGGTAGCATGGTGCTCCCCTACCTGGACGAAGGTGCGAGCTGACCTGAAGAATGGCCATGTTTCGGGACTCGGGCGCTGGATCTTGTGTTGGTAAGACCTGTCTTAGGTGTGCTCTGTAAAGACAAAAGAGTGGAGAGAATGGTATGGATGTGAAATATAATAATTTCTCTATTTCAGGAACTTTTGGAGGGAGAATTAAATGAGAGGCAGGTAATATTAAGGGGATCGTAGTAATCTTCGGAAGTGACCAACAGTCACAATGAAACCACGTGTATCAATAAGTTGAAATACTTGCGAGTGCTAGTAGTAAGTTGAAATATTTCAGAGTGCTAAAGTTAAGCTGAATTACTGGCGTGTGCACTATAAGTTGGAAATATTTAAGAAATGGCGTATGGAGGACTTGAAATTAGAGACGAGTACTTCCACGTGGTGAGTACTGAATGAGTCTCAATCTGTGTATGAGACAAAGGATAAAGAGAAGTACTCGTCCGTGGTATCAGTTGAGGACTCGCGTGTGTGACGCACATGTTCTTAATATTACTTTGCGTGATACGTTTCCGTGTGACGCTTGATTCAAACTCTAATACTCTGAGAGAGAAGCAAGGTGAGTCAGCCGTCTATCCAGAAACGCCACTTGGCTTGCACTGCACAGGGAGACGTGCATATATCCTCCAAGAGTTCGTAGTAGGAAAGAAAAGATACGAAGTGGGGCAGTGTCGTGTGAAACTGGGATGAATACTAATTGAAGTGGGAAAGCTGAAAGTGAAGTGATTCTAACATTGTGACTATTCTTTGTGATGTATTGTATGTTGCCAGTGTGATGTACTTCATGTAATTTATGTATGTGTGGTTTGCATGGGAGTGTAGCAAGATAGGTTCAGAGGCAGTGGGGTATGCATGTTCCTTTTTGTACCGCTCGGTCTGGAGTAAATTTTCGTTATGATGGGTGTGAGAGTCGAAATGTGAGATATAACAAAAGATGCACCATCCTATCCAGAAAGTGCACTGTAGTGTTAGATAATTACGAGAACATAAGATAGAGAATCACCAATGTAAAACCATGAGCACTGGGCGGAGTTTCTCATGTGTAATTGATGTATAAAATGTAATGGTGTGTTTAGGTTATCTCTGAATCATAATAGAATTTATCGGAATAAAAAAGATAGCGAAAAGAAAAAGAATGGTGGCCTTGTTCTTCGAACAGTGTGTAGTCATGACATCCAGAATTTATGTGTGCGCCATTCATATTCAGTGCGATAGCCACGTGTTGATCAAAGCCGATGGGTAAGAAAGAAAATGTGGTATTGCCAGAGCGTAGTAAACAATCATAGTTGTGTATATTAATAATAGATGTGCGTTATCAGTTTCCGTTACGTAAATAATTTGTAGCTTAATTGTGGGTACTAGAGCTCATAATCAGTCATTGATGTTGCTCGATAAATAAAAATAAATCCACTCGCTTGGCAGACCACTCATCTTGCAGGCCTGACTGCTTGATGCCACAGAATGAGCAAGGCATGTGGGTGCCTCTCAATAGATATTTTTATTTATTCTTTATTACTAGATACGCGTTCTATCAATAAAATGCTGAATGGCCTTTCAGACCACTATGCACAAATTTTTGTACTCAGACAAATGTTTTATATAATTACGAACTACACAGAGATAGTAATCTGACGATAGAAGAATATTGTAAATCTCATTAAGGAATAAGAGTGACAGGACAGATACAATGTTTCCCTTCATCTATATGGCTACTCTGCAATTCACACTTCAGTGCCTGGCAGAGGGTTCATCGAACCATTTTCATACTAATTCTCTGCCATTCCACTCTCGAATGGCGCGAGGTGGTTTAACAACTGTGAATGCTATATTCTCTTTTCTTTGCGAGGTACTGGATGGATTAAACAAACGGGGAGGAGTGGCTCACAATAGCGTCACATCTTACTGTAAGAACAGATAGCAACAGGTCATTCTCCGCAGTACTGAGAATGGCTGTGATGTGGGGTCCGAGAGGGGCATGGCTAAATGTGGGGTGCCCCAGGGATCTGTGACGCGCCACTCCTGTTCCTCATTTCTATAAATGATGCACCTTCTAAAATATTTCTGTTTGCTGATGGCACAACTTGGTAGTAACGGATGTTGTGGGCAACATAGGCACTTTTTGAAACAGTGCAGTTCGAGATAAAAGTTCAAGGCTTGCAGAAAATAAACTAACACTCAATCACAATAAGACTCATTATTACACTTTCTAACACACAATTCAACAAATCTCGACGTCCTAATTACACAGTGAGAAAGAACTGTCGTGCATCTTGTTCAAAAATTTAACGCTGCCTTTCTTACTATCAGAACAGAACCTGAAGTAAGTGATAGTTCGTCACTCACAGTAGTCTACTTCAGTTACTTTCACTCACGATGTATGGTATTATATTTAGGGATAACTTTTCCCATTCTCAAAGGGTATTTTTTGGCTCAGAAACGGGCGGTTCGGACAAAAAGTGGTGCAAGTTCGCGAACTTCTGGCCGACTCCTTTTCATTATGTTGGATATTCTGACACTGGTGTCTCAGTGTACACTGAAGAGCCGAAATACTTTGACCAATTCCCACCGCGACGCTGGATGTCGCCGAATGCCGTTGTGGGCATGTGAAGTGGTAACAAAAGTACCTAAGGGGAACGGACGCGAACGGGAGATGACGCTAGCAAAGATACGGGCAGCAAATAGGGAAATCCATTGAGTTAAGTGACAAACGTCAGATTATCATTACACAAAGGCTGTGAACGAGTGTTTGGAAAATGGCGAAGCAGGTCGAATGTTCAGGTGCTACTGTAGTGAACATCTACGGAACGAGGTATGACAGTGAAGCTACCAGTAGGCACTAAATGATTGGACGTCCACGACACTTGATAGGAGGTGGGTTTCGGAGGCTTGTGTTCTCTGTAAAGTAGATAGAGGGTGACCTGTGGCATCTCTGTCGGAAGACCAGAGTGCTGGTGCACGCACAAGTGTTTCGCAGCACACTGTTCATCGTTGAACACAGCGCACCGCAGCAGACCACCCTGCGTGATCACATGTTGACCAAATGACATCGTCAATTACGACTGCAGTCGGCACGGGACAATCGGGATTCGACCGTCGGAAATGGAACCTGTCGGCTCTTCTGGTGAATCATATATGTGCTACACTACGTCGATGGTCGCTTCCACAAACACCGTCATCGAGGTGAATGGCAACTAGACATGCACGGCGCGGACACATGCCGGTGGGAGCAGTATTATGCTATGGAAGACATTCTCCAGCGCTTGCATGGGACCTGTGGTAGTAACCGAAGGCACGCTGACAGCTGCGAACAGCCTGCATCCCTTCATGCTTAACGTCATCCCCGACGGCGATGCAATCTTTGTATAACTGTCCGTCTCGGAAGCAGAACCGTGCTACAGTGTTTTGAGAAGCATTATAACGAATTTACGTTGATGTCTCGGTGATCAAATTCGCCTGATGTTTTCCTATGGAACGCACCTGGGTCGCTATCGAGTGCCATCACAGCGTACGCAAGTCAGTGGCCGTTATTCACGCGAATTTCATGACCTGTGCTTAGATATCCAATGCCACACACCTCCACCAACCTACCAACAAACTGTCGGATCTCTGATACGCACAATCAGTGATTTATTGCAAAGACGGACAGACAAGCTATTAAGCAGGTGGTCATAATGTTTTGGCTCACTAATTATATTCTTAAATGTCGTTTCTTGTTAACAGTATCAACCTACTCCCAAGAGCTAGCAGCTTTCATTCAAGTAATACTAGCAGAAATTCAATCTCCATTTGAATCGCAACTCCTTGATCTTGTGCAGAAAGGCGTACAATATTCTGCTACATCCATTTTCAAAACGCTATCTCAAGAATTCGAAATCGTAGCAGTAATCCACGCTCTTTCAAATTTAAACTTAAGAGCTTCCTAAGGGGTCACTACTCCTGTTCTATCGAGGAGTTCCTTGAAAAGTTAATTCTATGTTACATTGTTGACTGTGTTTATATCAACTTACAGCTCACCGTCTTTTCAGAAATAATATTTATTTTGTGTCATCTATTTCCTTTGTAATTTCATATACTGAAGCGTTTCATGAGCATGGAGATTCGCTTCTAGGTTTCGTCCTGCCGAGGTACACGTGTAGACACCATAGATAGACCTTTCTCTAGCCTACCGTAAATTGTGCAGAAGGAATGACTGCCACCATGTCCAGCCCATCTAATGAAGAGAGAGAATAACATAACAGAATACATTTTACTCTTCTGACAGTTGATGCAACCTATACGGAAATTTACAAATCCTTTGATATATCACAGAGGTCGATAGGGTTAATACTCAACGACGATGAAATTAATCCTCGATTAAGCCACATGAAACTAATTTTCCCCTGCAGTCGAATATCATCGTAGGCTTGCCTAACCAGAGGAGATATCCATAATAACTTGAAATATGGTGAACAGCCACAAAGGCTGTTCCGGCCGTTATTTTCCATTAGAGACCACGGCTACTTCTTGGCGGATGGACAGCATTCTGTCCCCTTTCGACGAGTGCCCGCCACTCCAGGGAACCCTCGCAGCCCAGAACAAATCTTAAGCGTCACTTCGGTTAGTTTGGATACGGGTACTTCTTTCTGCCGGTGGGTGCTCAGTGTGTTGCGATACAAAACTGACGGGAGAGGCCCCGTCTTCCTCAGTTGCTTCCAGTGGTTAATTGGAGCAGCTCCGTGGAGTTCAGTAGCACAGAAGCTGCCCAGTTTTGTACTTCTTCGAGCTTGCCTACTGTTCTCAGTAGCAGCCGTGGACCTTAAAACACCGGTTCCAAAAATTTCGCATTACAGGTAACGCAGCCTCGATTATTTGTGATGCGTACCATCACAAAAAATGCTTAAGAATTATGACGATCCTGGGAAATGAACAGCTCCTCTACAAAAATCAACACGGATTCCGCAGACAGAGATGCTATGAAACTCAGCTCGCTCTGTTCCTCCATGAGATCCACAGCGCAGTGGACAACGGCGCTCAGGTTGATGCCGTGTTCCTGGAGTTCAGTAGGGCATTTCACACCGTCCCGCATTGCCGTTAAATGAAAAGAAATACGAGGTTATGGAGTATCGCAGCAGACCTGCGATTGGATTCAAGACTTTCTTGCAGATACAACACAACACGTCGCTCCTAATGGAACTAAATCGACAGATGTAAAAATAAAATCTGGAGTACCACAGGGAAGTGTGATACAACCTTTGTTGTTCATAATAGAAATAAATGCTCTAGCAGAGAGCGTCGGATGTTCTTTAAGGCTACTCGCAGATGATGCAGTTCTTTAGACAGAAGTAGCAACGCCAGAAGACAGTAAGAATTTGCAGAACGACCTGCAGAGAATTGATGAATGGTGCAGACGGTGGCAGTTGGCTCTGATAATGTAACATATTGCGCATACATACGAAAACAAATGCACTACTGTACAGCTACACTGTTGGTGACAAACAGCTGGAGACAGCGTCTGCCGTAAAATATCTAGGCGTAACTATCCAGAGCAATCATAAGTGGAATGACCATACAAAACAGTTAGTGCATAAAGCAGACACACGACTAAGATTCATCGGAAGACTTCAGGAAATGTAACTTACTCACGAAGGAAGTGGCTTATAAGCCGCTTGTTCGCCCGATTCTTGAGTATTGGTCATCTCTTTCAGATCCCTATCAGGTAAGACAGACAGAGGAGATAGAGAGGATCCAAAGAAGGGTGGGGAGTTCCATCACGGGATCGGTCACCTGGCGAGAGAGAGTTTCGGGGATGATAAACTCCACTGGCAAATGTTACGAGAAAGACGTTAGTAGTAGAGCAAGGTATGTGTCACCCCACTTTCCATTGTTGCCAAATTTATTCAAGATGGCGTTGCTGACGTCATCCAAGATGGCTGCATTTGGAAAGAAGATGGGTCAATTGAGATATGTCCACTAACCTAACCCCAGAAAAAATGGAGGGAATTTTGATTTTTGGCGGGAAAATAGGTCAACTGGGCTATGGCCACTAACCCTCAAGAAAAAATTGGTGCCATATTCAAATCCCAACACCATAATGCGTGGAAAACCGTACTTGTCTTTCTTATTATTATTCATTATTATTATCATTTATTGAGAATGATTATCATTTATTATTATTTATTATCATTTATGTCATGCTCATGTGTATACAGTCCAACTGTGTTAGTTCATACCACTGCCACCAGAGAACGCCGCCGTGAAGTCTTCAAGATGGCGGCTTTTGGCGGAAAGATAGGTCAATTCGGCTGTGACCAGTAACCTAAGCCTCCAGAAAAAGTCGCCATAAATTTGAATTTGCCAGCTAGGCAGCGACCAGCCCCCGGCTACCATAGTCCCGGAGCCCGCCTTACCACTCGCCTTAAGTAAACTTGTTTTGGCGAGCACTTCATGCTGCACAGGATGGAACCTGTCCATGGCTACATCACAATGGTCGGCCGTTCGATCCAGCATGCGGTGGTCAGGGAATGCACGCTCTAACTTTTGGCGGCAAAGTTGTTTTTCTGGACAGGTTTGAACAGCTGCATATTCACGTCAGACACCCGCTGATCGGTCCGCGTTCCACCACATGTCTGTCACGGACGAAAGAACACCTTTCGCGCTAAAGTCTTTTTCGGGACACTGGATTCTTCCCTGACGTCACCCAATGGCCCGAGATGTTTGCTACAAAGTTCTATCACTTGACCAGCTAAAAGCAATTCCTAATTATTCATTATCTTTTATTATTCATTATTATTCATTATCATTTATTATTTTTATTACTATTCCACCGAGAACGCCGTGCTACATTTTGGCGCTAAAGTTTGCTCAATGGTTGAATAAGCCATGACTGTACAAGAGCACGTTATGTCGGTACGAGACCCCTCGCTGAGCTAGCTGACTCTGCCTCCCCTCTCCCTCTCTCTCTCTCGCACATTGTAACCTGACACGCGCCCCGCGGACTTCCGATCGCTTACATCACACACCCCTGATCGCCCCCTCCATACACGCAACGAACACAGTCTTCTGTAAATATGCTAGCACCTACATCGCGCATGTAACCTATTAATTAAGTACTTAATTCCATTTCAATTTTAATCATATTAAGTAATTCAATTTATAATTTCATATGCGTAATCAAAGGTGTTAAACTACCTACTTTCAAATACTTTTAGAGGACCAGACTGCCACCTCTTCCTATGAAACCCTCGCCGAGTTTGAATTCTGTCGGTAAAGAAACGTCGATTGCACTTTCCTTGCCAACCTACGAAAATTGCGCTTAAAGAAAGGACACTTGTACTAAAGTCATCCACCTGACCACCACATCCTCCTAGGATCAGGCGCCAAGTGTGAAATCTGCCAGTAAGAAAACGTCACTAGCATCTTCGCTACCAACGTAAGGAAATTGCTGAAAAAGAGGCGTACCACCACCACCACCACTTCATAGGGGTTGTTGTTGTGGTCTTCAGTCCTGAGACTGGTTTGATGCAGCTCTCCATGCTACTCTATCCTGTGTAAGCTTCTTCACCTCCCAGTACTTACTTCAACCTACATCGTTCTGAATCTGCTTGGTGTATTCATCTCTTGGTCTCCCTCTACGATTTTTACCCTCCACGCTGCCCTCCAATACTAAATTGGTGATCCATTGATGCCTCAGAACATGTCCTACCAACCGATCCCTTCTTCTAGTTAAGTAGTGCCACAAACTTCTCTTCTCCCCAACCCTATTCAACACCTCATTAGTTACGTGATCTACCCATCTAATCTTCAGCATTCTTCTGTAGCACCACATTTCTAAAGCTTCTATTCTCTTCTTGTATAAACTACTTATCGTCCATGTATCACTTCCATACATGGCTACACTCCATACAAATACTTTCAGAAACGACTTCCTGACACTTAAATCTATATTCGATTTTAACAAATTTCTCTTCTTCAGAAACTCTTTCCTTGCCATTGCCAGTCTACATTTTATATCCTCTCTACTTCGACCATCATCAGTCATTTTGCTCCCCAAATAGCAAAACTCATTTACTACTTTAAGTGCGTCATTTCCTAATCTAATACCCTCAACATCACCCGACTTAATTCGACTACATTACATTATCATCGTTTTGCTTTTGTTGATGTTCATCTTATATCCTCCTTTCAAGACACTATCCATTCCGTTCAACTGCTCTTCCAAGTCCTTTTCTGTCTCTGACAGAATTACAATGTCGTCGGCGAACCTCAAAGTTTTTATTTCTTCTCCGAGGATTTTAATACCTACTACGAATTTTTCTTTTGTTTCCTTCACTGCTTGCTCAATATACAGATTGAATAACATCGGGGATAGGCTACAACCCTGTCTCACTCTCTTCCCAACCAATGCTTCCCTTTCATACCCCTCGACTCTTATAATTGCCATTTGGTTTCTACACAAATTGTAAATAGCCTTTCGCTCCCTCTATTTTACCCCAGCCACCTTCAGAATTTGAAAGAGAGTACTCCAGTCAACATTGTCAAAAGCTTCCTCTAAGTCTACAAATTCTAGAAACGTAGGTTTGCCTTTCCTTCATCTAGCTTCTAAGCTAAGCCGTAGGGTCAGTATTGCCTCACGTGTTCCAACATTTCTACGGAATCCAAACTGATCTTCCGCAAGGTCGGCTTCTACTAGATTTCCATTCGTATGTAAAGAATTCCCGTTATTATTTTGCAGCCGTGACTTATTAAACCGATAGTTCGGTAATTTTCACATCTGTCAACACCTGCTTTCTTTGGGATTGGAATTATTATATTCTTCTTGAAGTCTGAGGGTATTTCGCCTGTCTCATACATCTTGCTCACCAGATGGTAGAGTTTTGTCAGGACTGGCTCCCCCAAGACTGTCAGTAGTTCTAATGGAGTGTTGACTACTCCCGGGGCCTTGTTTCGACTCAATCTGTCAGTGCTCTGTCAAACTCTTCACGCAGTCTTCCCATTTCATCTTCATCTACATCCTCTTCCATTTCCATAATACTGTCCTCGAGTACACGCCCTTGTATAGACCCTGTATATACTCCTTCCACCTTTCTGCTTTCCCTTCTTTGCTTAGAACTGGGTTTCCATCTGAACTCTTGATATTCATACAAGTGGTTCTCTTTTCTCCAAAGGTATCTTTAATTTTCCTGTAGGCAGTATCTATCTTACCACTAGTGAGATAAGCCTCTACATCCTTACATTTGTCCCCTAGCCACCCCTGCTTACCCCTTTTGCACTTCCTGTCGATCTCGTTTGTATTCCTTTATGCCTGCTTCATTTGCTGCATTTTTATATTTTCTCCTTTCATCCATTAAATTCAACATTTCTTCTGTTACCCAAGGATTTCTACTAGCCCTCGTCCTTTTACCTACTTAATCCTCTGCTGTCTTCACTATTTCATCCCTCAAAGCTACCCATTCTTCTTCTACTGTATTGCTTTCCCCCCTTCCTTTCAATTGTTCCCCTATGCATTCCCTGAAACTCTGTACAACCTCTGGTTAAGTCAGTTTATCCAGGTCCCATCTCCTTAAATTCCCACCTTTTTTGTAGTTTCTTCAGTTTTAAAGTACAGTTCTTAACCAACAGATTGTGGTCAGAGTCCACATCTGCTCCTGGAAATGTCTTACTATTTAAAACCTTGTTCCTAAATCTCTGTCTTACCATTATATAATCTATCTGAAAGCTTTAAGTATCTCCAGGGTTCTTCCGTGTATACAACCTTCTTTCATGATTCTTGAACCAAGTGTTAGCTATGATTAAGTTGTGCTCTGTGCAAAATTCTACCAGGTGGCTTCCTCTTTCATTTCTTAGCCCCAATCCATATTCACCTACTACGTTTCCTTCTCTCCCTTTTCCTACTACCTAATTCCAGTCACCCATGACCATCAAATTTTCGTCTGCCTTCACTATCTGAATAATTTATTTCATCATACATTTCTTCAATTTCTTCGTCATCTGCAGAGCTAGTTGGCATATAAACTTGTACTACTGTAGTAGGCGTGGGCTTCGTGTCTATCTCGGCCAAAATAATGCGTTCACTATGCTGTTTGTAGTAGCTTACCCGCATTCCTATTTTTTTATTCATTATTTGACTTGGTATTTATAATCCTGTATTCGCCTGAATAAAAATATTGTTCCTCCTTGCGCTGAACGTCACTAATTCCCACTATATCTAACTTTAACCTATCCATTTCCCTTTCTAAATTTTCTAACCTACCTGCCCGGTTAAGGGATATGATATTCCACGCTCCGATCAGTAGAACGCCAGTATTCTTTGTCCTGATAACGACGTCCTCCTGAGTAGTCCCCGCCTGGAGATCCGAATGGGGGACTATTTTAGCTCCGGAATATTTTACCCAAGAGGACGCCACCATCATTAACCATATAGTAAAGCTGCATGCCCTCGCGAAAAATTACGGCTGTAGTTTCCCCTTGCTTTCAGCCGTTCGCAGTACCAGCACAGCAAGACCGTTTTGGTTAGTGTTAAAAGGCCAGGTCAGTCAATCATCGAGACTATAGCCCCTGCAACTACTGAAAAGGCTGCTTCCCCTCTTCAGGAACCACACGTTTGTCTGGCCTCTCAACAGATACCCCTCCGTTGTGGTTGCACCTACGGTACGGCTATCTGTATCGCTGAGGCACGCAAGCCTCCCCACCAATGGCAAAGTCCGCGGTTCATGTGGGGGACTTCCTAGGGGAGTGGGTGATAAAAGGACTCAGGTTTCTCTAGGCTGATGGAAGGAAGAGTGAGTGTACTTTATTTCTTTTGGAGCAATTTTTTTAGGGATGGAGTATATGTATCACAGAACACACGCTTTGACATGCCCCCACAGCATACAGACCTGCAAACTACTCCTACATAACTCATGTATAATGCTCTACAGACACGCTTGATAACTGTAAACCATCAGATAATTCACTGAACAGCCTACAGAGATTTGAAGCACACCTAAATAATTCAAAACATTCACGCCCATAGAACGGAACAAATGTTAATTTCTCTAAATAATAATCCATCTGAAATATCCTCCTCCCTAATTGTCAACTTTTCAAAATCGTACACATGTCTTTATTTAAGCAGCTAGAGATAGACAGCACCACCACCCTCTGTATTCGCCACTCAGTCCACGGTCCAGCTGACTTAGTACACAGGAACCCCCCCCCCCCCCTGACATCAGAGTATTTGAATAGTTCCACATATCTTTTAGAAACTTTTGCACCTCATAGGTTTCGATATGTAAGGTTGACCTTAGGCAGGTTCTGAACCCCAGTAGTGCACTACACTTGGCTATGCAACCACACCCATCAAGATATTGATTCCAATCCAGGCCTGTGATTTCTCTACAGATAAATTTGTCCAGTTATTTGTTGACTCACTCACAGCCTGACCAGATTACCCTTTTTGCGCAAAAACGACTCAGACTGCAATGTGCTGCTCGGGGAACTAAGGAAGGACTGCACTCTATTTATTTCGAGCATGCACTCTATTTATTTAGGCATGGAGTATATTTGTCACAAAACACCCGCACTGATGTGACTGTGGTCATCTGACACAGCCCACACACACGTAAACAACTCCTAATGTCACCACACAATAGCAAACTGCTCTTATATAATGCAGTACACAATATCAGCGGAGTAGCTCTGTACTCTAACTCTCCAAATAGCTGTGCAGGGAGGAGACTCCCCAAGAGGGATCATTGCCAATAAAACTTTATTAAATATTTTTTTTTCCATTCATAATGTGCCGCCGTAGCCGGCTTGGACATACTGTGGTGGAAGGTTGCTGCCAGAAGACCGTGGTCGGCATATCCCTGCCACGTGCTCCTCAGTCAGTCTCTAGTCCCACGGGTTGGATGCGCTGACGAGGCTACGCTACTAGCAAGGTGCGTTGGCCGAATCGACCCTCCAATCGGAGACTAGTCGCGTATCACGTCGGGACGCGGCCGGGAGCGACGAGGGCGGCTCGGAAACAGCTCCGCCGTCTTAACTTCAGACCTCGGCCCCGAGTAGTCGCTCCTCTAGCCTCTGCCTCTCTCCTCAAACCACCTGACAAACAGACGACAACTCCTCTTGGGGCTGCTCAGCCCTACGTAGGCACCCGTGTACCATCTTTACATGAGTAAATAGGGTCCATTCGAGATTAATTACTTTTAATTATTGCAACGCCCACAATTTTCCGCTCGTGACATCTATCCCGAAGAACAAGTGGAGTCAGAAGTGGGATGCGACCCACCTCACGGTTGTAAAATAAACTCGTGAGTTGAGTTTGAGTTCCACGAAGGGGCCGAGGCTGAGCAAGTAAAGGATACTATACCGAACGTGGCGAGGCTGCAGCGAGCCATTCGCGCGCCAGCCGGTCGCCTGCGTTGCCGCATGTACGTGGCAGCGCACTGGCGCGCCACAAGCGCGACGCAGTTCGCCTCCAGACGCGAGCCCAGGAGGGTCCGAGATGTAGTCACGCTCGCCGCCGCCCGCCGCCTGCCGCCCCCGCGCGTGATCGACGCGCCTGCTGCCGCTCGTCGACACCGCCGCCGTACGTCGTCTGCACGCCGGAAAATAATGTAAGTCGCTAGCGACGCTACGGTGGTGTAGATGCCCACACTATCGTAACATGCCGACCGCCAGACAGCAATTGGAGGCAGGAGCAACTGGAGAGGATAAAGATCCCCTCTCGGCGCTGCAGACCCAGATAAATCAATTAATTTTAACCAACGCGGAGCTTAAGCTACAGATAGATGATCTTCAAATATCTTCTCCGCAATCTAATGTTGCTAAGCAAGTGCTAGTGGAGGAACAGCCGAAGCAGGTGATTCCACCACTCACTAGTGCAGAATCACGTGTGGCAGTAGCCACCTCCACTTTGGTGCAGAGCTTTCCAGCAGTAGCGTTTATTCCGGCGTTCGCTGAAAGGCCACACGAGAATTTTCAAACGCTTGTCCGGAGTATCCGGGACATCGGAAAGCTTTGCGGTTGCCCAGATGAGTTTCTCTTAAATGTGATGATAATGAAACTCACCGGCGAAGTGCGGAACTATGTGCAGTCGGTCGAAAGCTTGAAAAATGCCCCTACCTTCCAGTCCCTTGCAAAAGGGTTGATTGAAAGGTATACAGACAAACGTGGTACTAGTTACTATCGCGACTTGTATTCCACCCTTAAGCAAAAAACTAGTGAGGATTTAGAAGCATTCGCGGACAGGATTAGAAGCATCGGATGCCACACATACGTACTAAGTGCCAATCCTGCTCGCAACCAGGTTCTGTTGGAAGAATCAGAATGTCGTGCGATAGACGTGTTTATTTGTGGCATAAACCCTCAAATAGGGGGCGAAATCAAGGTAGCTTCCCCCCGCACCTTACATGAAGCCGTGCGATTAGCACTCTTGAGAGAGGAGGCGAGCCGATTTGTGGCCGTCTCCGCGCGGCAAAGTGAGCCCCGACGTGTCTTTTCGAACGATACTAAGTGTGGGCGCTGTAATAGACAAGGACTTGTGGCAGAGCAATGTCGCGAGCCATATTGTCATCAGTGCAGGAACATGGGCCACCAAAGCGTGCATTGTCCTAACAGTAGGCCACAACCGCCTGCAAATTCCAGGCGAAATGCAAAACCAACCACAGAATTCGGGAAAGGGGCCGCTGGGCAGGAAGTGCCACCCCTGCCGGCCCCCGTTAAAAATAGTGACCCCACTAGCTTATAAGGGAATCGTGCAGGTGGCAAGCGTGGTTGTCGATGGTGTTAGAGGCCGCAAACCAATACGCGTGCTTATTGACACAGTCGCACAGATCAGCTTGGCATTTTTATCGAAGAGAGATAATAGAACATTGTAACCGCCACGGTACCATATCAGTGCTATTGTTCCCGGCATAGTGGAACCTGATGGCAGCTGTTGCGTTGAGTTCATGTTGGACTCCACAGAATATGCTTTTGCGATCTAGGTTGTACGGAACAGGCGCACGGATTAAGAAATTATCCTGGGAAGTGACTTTGTGCGTCATTTCCAGGGGGGTAATGACTATAGGTTAAATACCGTCCAATTCGGCGGCAACGTGAACCGTTTTGGACGTGACTGCACGTTGCGGGCGAGCGAAGCTGGGAAGAAAATGATACGTTTCTCAAGTTTCGGAGTCTCCCATAACGATGCTAAAAGCCGATAATCCCGTGGCAGAAGGCACAGGAAAGATCCTTTGGGTGCCTGTCTGGATACGTGAATCTGAAGAGGTTCATTTCTTCGTAGAGCCACTCTGCCAGAATGAAACTCTTGACCAGATGCAGGTCCACGTAAAACGTATTCTGTGCAAACCGCAGCAAGTACAGAAGGAAAACTGCGAACCCGTGTGTTTAGACAGTTTTAGTCACAAGCAAGCTTTAATACGCGTGGTACAGTATTTTAGCCAGCTTACACGTTATCACAGAAGATGAGTTGCCAATGAAATCACCTTCTCTGAAAAATAAAAACACTGCTGCCGCCTATCAACACCTTTTGATAATCACGTTTCATGTGACATAAGTTTAAAGCTAAGCTTAGTCACCTACCATCGAATGAACAAAAGCTGATAAATGAAGTATTGAGTGAGTATTCATGGTTGTTTGAAGACAGGAAATATTTACCAACAACAGGTCTAATCCAACATGAGATTCCAACCGGAAATACTACGCCAATAGCTCAAAAAGGGTACCGAATTCCCTACCACCTTCAGTCAGTGGTAGAGGAAACTATACAACAGCAACTAGAAGCAGGAATAATACAACCGTCTTCTAGTGTTTGGTCTAGCCCAATTGTAGTCGTTCCAAAGAAATCTATAGACGGAGAAAAATCCCATCGCCTTTGTGTAGACATGCGAGCAGTAAACAAGGTTACTACTCCAGATCGTTATCCATTACCCCCGGATCGATGAAACACTCGATCGTCTGGGCAATTACCGGTACTTTACAACATTAGACATGCGCAGTGGGTATCATAAAATTCCAGTTGCTCCTCAAGATCGAGCTAAGACAGCTTTTGTAGTTCCTGGTGGCTTACATGAATTCTTAAAGATGCCTTTCGTGCTTTGCAACGCGCCAGCAACCTTTCAGCGATTTGCAGATCTGCTATTACGTGGGTTGAAACCTACTGTATGCCTTGTGTATCTTGATGATATAATTATATTTTCAAAATCCATTGCTGAACATCTATGCAGTTTACTGTTGCGATTGCACAATGCTAATTTAAGCTTAAAATTAGAAAAATGTTCTTTTGCTCAATCACAAGTGCAGTATTTTGGTCATGTCATCAGTTCCAGCGGAGTGAAGCCAGATCCACGATTAACTGAAGCAGTAGACACTTCCCCTATTCCAACAAATTTGAAGGAATTACAATCCTTCCTTGGTCTTGCAAATTGTTACCGCTGTTTTGTTAAAGATTATGCTACTATTGCCAAACCTCTTACTAAATTGTTGAAAAAGGATACTCCTTTTGTGTGGACGGATGAGTGTTCGACTGCTTTTCGAACTGTGAAAACTATTTCAACTAGTTTAACTCCACTTATTTACCCAGACTTCGCTGAACCTTTTATTTTATCTTATGAAGCATCTGATTTCGCTGTAGGATGTGTCCTAAGCCAATTGCAAGTTGGTGAGGAAAAACCCGTTGGGTACGCCTCTCATCAACTGAATCAAGCAGAAACTAACTACAGTAGTACAGAAAAGGAATTGCTTGCCCTTCATTTTGGAATTAATTATTTTAGATGTTACCTTTATGGTCGCAAGTTCACAGCTCTTACCGATCACTCTGCTCTGCAGTGGTTATTTCATCTTAAGGATCCTAGCAGCAATCTTATGCGCTGGGCCATGAAATTGTCAGAATATGATTTTGAAGTTCGGCACAAGCCTGGTCGGTTGCATCAAAATGCTGATGCGTTAAGCAGAAAAGTGCGTGTCATTGAATCAGATGAGGTATCAATTGAAGAGTTAAAAGAAGCACAGCAGGTGGACGTTCAATGTGAAAGATACGCCACCTTGCTAGAATTTGAAGTAATAGACGACCTTTTGTTTCGAAAAACTCCCCATGGAAATCGTTTGGTAATACTGGAATGCTTGCAGCAGCGTATAATACGGCAGTGCCATGATACAATCCAAGCATGTCACAGCGGAAAACGCGCTACGAATGCTCGAATTGCGACACGTTATTGGTGGCAATACCGACAACGTGACGTGCACAGGTATGTGAGATCTTGGGTGCCATGTGCACAACGAGCACAAAATATGCATCCGTGAGCGCCGCTGCAAACACTTTCTCAGGCATCTTCACTCTTAGAAATTCTTGCTTTAGATATCCTAGGTCCTTTTCCACAGTCGCAACAAGGTAACATATATATTTTGTCTGTTATTGATCACTTTTCTCGTTATCTAATTTTGGTTCACCTCGCCGACATGACAGCTGAAACTGTGGCAAGAGAGTTTGTAAATCGTGTGATACTACCTTTTGGATGTCCTGATGCCATTTTAACGGACATGACTGCCCTTTTACGTTTGTAGCTTTTTCCCTTTTATTGTTCTGACTTTATTGAGATGTCCCATTAGCGGAATGGACCATATTTGAAACAAGGGACTGATGACCTTTCTGTTTGGTCCCTTAAAGTTCAAACAACCAGCCAACCATTTTAACGGATCAAGGAACCGATTTCATGTCTGCTCTATTTGTACAAGTTTGTAAATTGCTAAGAATCAAAAAATGGCGTACAACTCCCTTCCATCCTAAAGCCAACGGTCGCACTGAACGCGTACACTGTACAATTTGTAAAATGTTATCCTATTATGTTGAAAAAACGCACGCTGATTGGGACAGATATGTTCTGCATACAACACCCAAATACATGAATCCACGGGGCATACCCCTTACGAAGCTGTTTGGATGGCCGGTGAATTCGCCTTTCGAAATAAACCACCTCAGGGTGTAGAAATAACGGAAGTAAAAGGTTTTGCCCGCCGGCTAAAAGCGATCTGGTATAAGGTAAAGAGGAATAATATCAAACCTACTAATCATCAGTTGCACAGGCAAAACAAAAACGCTGTTTTACTGACTTATCAAACAAACCTGGGAATCAAAAAGGGACGAACTAAAAGTTTTCTCCCCACTTTGAAGGCCCGTATCAGATTGTACGGTTGACTCAGCAGTCAGTGCAGAGCTGCAATTAACCAATCGTATGGTGATAGTGCACTTCGACCGCCTGCAACCTTACCAAGGTAGGGCTGTGTCACCACAACAGGTCGCAGCTCCCGATCCACCTGTGTCACCTCCACCTCAAGTGCCCCCCAGGGGGTCCACAACTCTTTTGTGGATACGTGTGTGGCAAGCACGGGTTCCCGAGCTAGTGCAGTTCTCCTTCCTTTCTGGGCTGCCCTACCCCCATTTCCCATCCCCCCTCGACCGCAATCCTTCTCCCCCCCCCTTACCTCCCTTCACACTCCCTCTTCTTGGGAGTAATGTATCGAGCTTTCGTCTGGAGACGGACGTTTGAACATTCCAGGATCCTCTTTCGTTTGTTTTCCTCCATCCTCACGCTTTCTTCCTCTATTGGTCTTGCCCTACGTTCGCTCTTCTCCTTGCTTTCGTGCCCTTACTTGTATCTCTGCCTCATTCTCCTTGCCCTATTCTCCTTGTCTTCTTTTCCTTGTCCTATTCTCCGCTTCGCCGTTTGAGACTTTCTGTTATCCTTCTCCCTCTTTCCTCTCTTCTTTCCTCCTGTGCATGTCTGAAGACCGACCCACGCATTCGCACGTGTAGCCTGTAACGGGGTAACGCGTAATTCCCCAACCTGGGTCAACAAGTAAGGGGTACAGGTACGCCCTGGTAAAGGCCAGGCCCAGGCAGGGGTGATTGCCTGAGCTGTTACCTTCCAAACGTGCCGATTGGTCTATCCGTCCGTTTCTCGGGAGGTGTGGACAATCACCTAAGGCGGGAGTGCCCTCTGAGGGCGGGCTCCCCCACAAGGTAGGATCACGCCATCGAAGATGCTGGCAATCGTGGGGGATTCACCCGCAATGGATTTCTCTTATTCTTACCTGTCTTCTGCCCAAAAAAGACAGTTAGATGAAACTCCTGTTCCGAAAATTCTACCACCAGTACTGAAGTTTCTTGTTGTCACAAGATCTAACGGTCACGATTTTTCAACAGTCAACCCTTTCGTTATTCAGAAGGGTGTAGATGAGATTGCAGGACCAGTGAAATCTTGTAATCGGTTGCGCAACGGTACCTTGCTGTTGGAGACAGAGAAAGCCTTCTAGGCCCAAAAATTATTTCGAGTCACTCTTACACACATTCCCTGTACGGGTGGAGGCCCACCGCACCTTGATTTCATCGCGTGGCGTGCTGTATACCAGGTCACTCGACGCACTAACTAATGAGGAGATTCTGTCTTTACTCTCTGATCAGGGAGTGACGGCCATCCATCGAGTCGTGAAAATGATCGACAAGGACCTCATACTGACCCGAACAATATTCCTGACATTCGACAATGTGCAATTGCCTTCACGAATTAAAGTGGGGTATGAGATAATTTCTGTTCGGCCGTATGTACCCAGCCCTACAAGGTGTTACCAGTGTCAGCGGTTTAACCATACATGGCAGTCTTGTTCAAGTGTAGCTAAATACGTTACCTGTGGCAGGGACGCTCATAAGGGTGACTGTCCACCTCCGTCCCCTCATTGCGTCAACTGCATGTGCGACCATGCTGCCTCCTCTCGCGACTGGCCCATCTACAAAGATGACAAAAGTATACAGGAAATTCGAGTGAATGAGAGGTGTCGACCTCAGCTGCTTGCAAGTTATTCATTAGCAGGAAGCCCACTGTGCTTCCTTCAGGCAGATACAGTATCGTTCTCGGCTCCCTGCGGCCTACCAGGGAGGTGGTTACACAGACATGCGACCTAACATTTAGCGATCCGGTCGTCAGATCGGCCAGTGCCAAGATCGCCCGATCAACGTCTCCTCTTCCTCCCACCAACCGTAAGGCTCAATCATCATCATCTGCTACTGCTAAGATGAGGATCTCTAAATCAGGTGCTCGGACCTTCAAAAAAGAACTGACACGCAAAGATTTCTTGTATACACAAACTTCACAGCCATCAACTGTTCTTTCGACAAAACGTAATTTTTCAATGAAGGCTCATAGAAAAAAAGAGTTCTCCATCTCTGCAGAGGCGCAAATTGCCGTTCTCAGCCATTTTCAGGTTCGCCAGGCTGCACAGCTGGTAGCCGATCATCTGGTGTTTTACCGGTGGAGGAAGCTGCCACTCCTGATCAGCTTTCTAGGCGCGCAGTCTGGAACCGCGCGACTGCTACGGTCGCAGGTTCGAATCCTGCTTCGGGCATGGATGTGTGTGATGTCCTTAGGTTAGTTAGGTTTAAGTAGTTCTAAGTTCTAGGGGACTGATGACCACAGATGTTAAGTCCCATAGTGCTCAGAGCCATTTGAACCAACCTGACCAGCTCAGGAATGGGAAAGACGCAACTGTTGAGTTGATGGACCATGACTCACCACCTAATGATTGCAGTAGGAGTGCTCCCTCGAAGCCAGGCCCTCAGCGGCCATTGAGGTGACCCTTTCTTGTTTCTTTCTTTTTCTTTTTTCTTTTCGTTTTCATAATGGCACTTCTTCAGTGGAATATTCGCGGCATTCGCTCAAACCAAGAGGAACTAAAATTGCTCCTTCGAATGCGCTGCCTGCTTGTCGTAGGTCTCCAAGAAACGAAGTTACGCCCATGTGACCGTATTGACCTGAAACACTATACCTCCGTGCGTTTTGACCTACTCCCTGTGGCAGGTATTCAGGCTCACGGAGGGGCCGTGTTGCTGGTACGGGATGATGTCTACTATGACCCAATCACATTGCACACAGAACTGTAGGCAGTTGCCGCCGAATTACTCTCCCCCCTTTCACATTTTCCATTCGTACTGTTTACACTCCACCATCGTCTGCCTTTACTAGGGC
This sequence comes from Schistocerca piceifrons, assembly GCF_021461385.2. Taxonomy (NCBI): domain Eukaryota; kingdom Metazoa; phylum Arthropoda; class Insecta; order Orthoptera; family Acrididae; genus Schistocerca; species Schistocerca piceifrons. The sequence goes on from NC_060141.1 coordinate 811,462,108, forward strand.
AGACATGATACAACTGATTACTCAGCTTCCTACACCAGTTTTGTTGATTGAAGACTTTAATGCCCACCAACCCCATTGGGGCTCTCCAGCTTCCTGCCCGAGAGGCTCCCTCTTGCCAGACCTTTTCAACCACCTCAATCTAGTCTGCTTAAATACCGGTGCACCTACATTCCTTTCGTACACAACGCGTATCTTTTCCCACCTTGACCTCTCAATGTCCACTATCCAACTTGCACGTCGGTTAGAGTGGTATGCTCTGTCTGACACGTACTCGAGCGACCATTTCCACAGCGTAATCCATCTCCTGCAAGACACCTTTACTCCACATTCCACTAGCTGGAACATCTCCAAAGCCGACTGGGGGCTTTTCACCTCCCTGGCGACCTTCCGTGATCAAGATTTCTCCTGCTGCGATAGTCAGGTCGCATACCTCACGGCCGCTACTCTCACTGCTGCTGAATATTCCATCTCTCGCACTTCGTCTTCTCCACATCGAGTCCCAGTCCCCTGGTGGACTACGGCATGCAGCGACGATATTCGTGCTTGGCGAAGTGCTTTACGCAACTTCCACCGCCACCCTACAATGGCGAACTGTATCAGTTACAAACGACCCCGTGCACAATGTCGTCGTGTTATCAAAGAAAGCAAAAAGGCTTGGTGGGTGGCTTTCACCAACTCATTCAACAGTTTTACTCCTTCGGTTGTCTGGGGTGGCCTGCACCAGCTATCTGGCACCAAGGTCCACTCCCTGATTTCTGGCTTGACTGTAGCGAATGACGTCCTTGTGGATCCTGAGGATGTCTCAAATGCCTTCGGACGCTTTTTTGCGGAGGTTTCAAGCTTTGCCCATTACCACCCTGCACCCCTGAAAACAAGCAGAGGAGGCACGGCCACCTTCTTTTCAGTCTTTGAATCGTGAAAGTTACAATACCACATTCACCGTGCATGAACTCGAAAGTGCACTGGCCCAGTCCCGATCCTCTACTCCGAGCCCCGATGGTACCCAAATTCAGATGCTGAAGAACCTTTCTCCCGCCGGTAAAGGCTTCCTTCTTCGCGCCTATAATCCAATCTGGACTGCAGGTCATGTTCCCACACGCTAGCGTGAAGCAATTGTTGTTCCCATACCCAAACCAGGAGCCGGCCGCGGTGGCAGTGCGGTTCTAGGAGCTGCAGTCCGGAACCGCGGGAGTGCTACGGTCGCAGGTTCGAGTCCCGCCTCAGGCATGGATGTGTGTGATGTCCTTAGGTTAGTTAGGTTTAAGTAGTTCTAAGTTCTAGGGGACTGATGACCTAAGATGTTAAGTCCCATAGTGCTTAGAGCCATTTGAACCCATAGAACCCAAACCAGGAGAGGACAAACACCTTCCTTCCAGTTATCGCCCCATCTCTCTTACCAGCTGCGTCTGCAAGGTGATGGAGCGCATGGTAAATTCTCGATTGGTTTGGCTCCTTGAATATCGACGCCTCCTTACTGATGTCCCATGTGGCCTTCGTAGGCGCCGCTCTGCTGTTGACCACCTAGTTACCTTGTCGACCTTCATTATGACAACTTTTTGCGTAAGCACCAGACGGTGGCTGTGTTCTTAAATTTGGAGAAAGTTTACGACACATGTTGGAGGACGGGCATTCTCCGCACCATGCTCGCTTGGGGCCTTCGCGGCCGCCTCCCTCTTTCTATCAATGCATTTTTAATGGATCGAATGTTCTGGGTATCTGTTTCGTCAGATGCCTTTCGCCAGGAGAATGGGGTGCCCCAGGGTTCCGTTATGAGCATGGCCCTTTTTGCCATAGCTATCAATCCAATAATGGATTGTCTTCCGGCTGACGTTTCAGGCTTCCTTTTCGTGGACGACTTTACGATCTACTGCAGCGCTCGGAGAACATGTCTCCTGGAGCGCTGTCTTCAGCATTGTCTAGACCGTTTATATTCCTGGAGTGTCGCTAACTGTTTCCGTTTTTCTGGTGAGAAAACGGTCTCTATGAACTTCTGGCGTTACAAACAGTTTCTTCCACCACCCTTAGATCCCGGTCCTATTGCTCTCCTATTCGTGGAGACAACAAAGTTTTTAGATCTTACATTTGACAGGAAACTTTGCTGGTCTCAACATGTGTCTTACTTGGCTGCTCGTTGTACCCGTTCCCTAAAAGTCCTCCGTGTTCTCAGCGGTACATCATGTGGAGCAGATCAAATGGTCCTGCTTCGCTTATATCGGTCCATTGTCAAATCAAAGCTAGATTATGGAAGCTTTGTCTACTCTTCTGCCACCAGCGCTGTTGCTTCTGTATGCCGAAACTGCCGCATTACCGCTAAGCTACCGGCGCGATATGTTGCTTTGTCGATACGCCTGCCGACTGATGTCAATGCTCGACCACCCGTCATACTTCCCTTCTTTGACGACTTTCTCGACCGCAAATACGGGCTGTATGTCTCTGCCCTGTTACCTCCTAGAGTTCGCTTTCGTCGCCTGCTTTCAGAGTGGGTGAGAGCCCGACGCCACCTTTTCGCTCCCAAAGGAGAGGACCACAGATTCGATATACCGCTCGGGGTTTGTCGAACTCCATTAGAGACTCGCCAATAACGTCTTTATTTACACAGATGGCTCCAAGACTGCTGGCGTCGGATGTGCCTTTGTCGTTGGGATGATACCTTTCAATACCAGCTCCTTGACCAGTGTTCAAGCTTTATAGCTGAGCTTTCTGCTCTCTATCAGGCTGTTTTTTTTTTTAAGGGTTCCTGGCCACATTGATGTGCCTAGGAATGAAGCTGCTCATGCTGCGGCCAAGGCTGCTGTCCTCCTGCCTTGAACAGCTTCCTTTCGTGTGCCATCAACTGGTGTTAGTGAGGTTCTTTGTCAGCGTGTTTCATCATTGTGGCATGAGACTTGGTCCTCTCTCCATAAAAATAAGCTTAGGGCCATCAAACCGATCCCGACGGCTTGGTCGACCTCCTCACGCCCTTCCTGGCGAGTGGAGGTCATTTTGTCCAGGTTGCGGATTGGGCACTGCCGATTTAGCCACTGCTACCTGTTGTCTGGTGAGCCCGCCCAGCAGTGCCCCTGTGGTCATACATTGACAGTGCACCATGTTTTATTGTCCTTTCCCCGTTTTATTCACTCTCGTGTTGTCCTATGTATGCTGTCTACCTTACACGAACTTTTAGCTGGTGACGCTCGAGCAGCTGCTCGTGTCGTTCGTTTTATTTCACTGACGGACTTGTCCAAAAGGATGTAACTCTTTTATTTTGTTTCTCTGCTTCCTTGTAAGTACTTTTTGATGTTGCCCCCTTGCGTTTTTCTACGCTATTTGTGCACTAACGTGACTGGGTGCTAATGACCTTAGTCCACCTGAAGTGGAACAAAGACGAAAGAAAAAACGGAGGAGATTACCTCCACAGGGCTGTCCTAGATACACTTTGCGGAATCGTCACCCTTGTGCTTTGAGATCGCGTGATTAATCACGCCTAATTAGTGTTTTATGTTATGTTTTATTTCAGCTTAGTTTAAGTAATTTTCTCCAGGGACTTGGAAGCAAGACGTGCCTGGCCGCCATGGAGTTCCCAGCCATTCTCAATTGTCATTTTCCAGTATTGTCATGTATTTTTGCTCATTTTTATATGTATGATTATGTTCTTTTGTTTTGCAAGCAATGACACGCATTAGACGTCACGCAACTGACTTGATTGAAATACAACCATTACACTTGGTGTTGGCAGTACCGCGGCTGCTAACTCCGAATAATATTCTTCAATGTTATCTATTGCCATCTATTCTGCAAACCAGTACATGTGGAGTATATTTACTCCGCGTTTTTCTTAGTACTTGTTACGTTGACGTCTAGTGTGTTGTACTATACGTCGTAGTTACGTATTTGCTGCAGCTAACTGTAAGTAATTGGAACAGAAAAAGCCAGGGCTTGAAATGCATACGCCTTGTACGCTTTGTTTACGGGACCAGCTGTTGGCGGGGCAACATACCAGCTTTCGCCTCCCCTCCTCTCTTCAGCGCTGTCTCCTTGCGCCTCATTTCCCTCTCCTTGCCAAGAACTTCCCAGCGATCATCATTGTTTTTCAGCCGGTAACAGCGCTCCGCGCGATGACGTATCTTATCACCACGTGCGCTGCCACACCCAGCGTCTCGCCACGCGGCGCGTCCGAGTAGTTACAAAAACAGACAGTAAATTACTGCCCTATCCTCCACGTATGACAGACTACAATACACTTAACATTATTCTATATAACTAACAGCTTTTTTAAAACTCGTATTCTAGATGATTGGCACTTTCTAATTCATCGTTGTTTCTCGTACACGCTAAGCGCGTGATATTTCTCGCTACAGTAGCGGCCGGTCTCTCGAGGCTACACGCCGTCTGACATAACCGCTGACGTGCTTACTCTGCACTTACGAGTGCACTTAGGAGTGCGCTGCGCGCTCGCTAACAGCTCCAAGCTGGTTTCTTTCATGCAGCCGCAAGACACGGCAAACAAAATTCATTCAAACATCCCAATAAATCTTAACATAAATATTAAGTAGATGTGATAGTTTAATTTCTTTTCCTCGTTTTGTTTCACATTAGCTGGATATATTGCACGAAGTTCCTAACGATTTACATTATTCTGCATCCCTTAGTCTGCAAATCTTACGAGGTGAAGTTTCATTATTGCTTTGATTCATAATATATGCTACAATTTACAGCTCTAACCCTCTTACACATCCAACTATGAAGACATTTTGCTGTGTTGGCAGAAGAGCCAATACCGTGTTCCTAGAGGAGGACGAAATGCACGTGTTTAAGCTCACGCAGACTGGCGTGAGGTCTGGAACAATTAAAGGAGTTGAGTCTAATAAATAAAGAACGTAGTTGCGTGAATACTTAACTTTAATCCATAATTGGAGAACATCGCTCTTGATGATACATAATTACAATCTCAATATAAACTGGTAATGGCGCCTTGCTAGGTCGTAGCAAATGACATAGCTGAAGGCTATGCAAACTATGGTCTCGGCAAATGAGAGCGTATTTGTCATTGATCCATCTCTGGCAAAGTCTGCTGTACAACTGGGGCGAGTGCTAGGACGTCTCTCTAGACCTGCCGTGTGGCGGCGCTCGGTCTGCAATCACTGACAGTGGCGACACGCGGGTCCGACGTATACTAACGGACCGCGGCAGATTTAAAGGCTACCACCTAAAAAGTGTGGTGTCTGGCGGTGACACCACATTCCTCCCCCGCAAATCGGCGTACGGTTGTGTTATTAGGCTTCCGCCCGCCGTGGGGAGGACCCCATGTTGACGTATCCGACGAGGTGGAGAGCCTAACAACAGGCGAGGCTGTGCCACCCGCACCCGGCCATTCGGTCCGAGGGGAGCTAGGAAACGCCTGAAAACCTAGTCCAGGGTGCACGCCAACATGCGGTGTATGCGCCCGCAGAGAGACAGGACGGGCCGAAGGGTCGACCTCCATCGGGGCGGAGCAGCCGACGGGCGAAGACGACACATGGTCAGGAGCGGGCAAGAATTCCATGTCGGAGGATAACTGGTCACGGGAAGCGATCGGCGGCGCGTGACCCAGGGAGGCGCCCGGCGACTGCAGCGACGCGTCCACTGCGGGCAGCGCCGGCGGCGGCGCGTCGCCATGGGGCAAAAGGGAAGGCATCGTCGGTAACGCCTGGGGATGAGGCGAGGCAGTAGATGGGTCCCCAGGGCGCTGACCGGACGGCACCGTCGCTGAAAGCAGACGGGGAGCGGCAGAACCCGTGCGACGACAGAGGCGCAGCTGATTGAGATGCCCACGCACCTCACCAGAGGCCCCCAAAACCAGATACATAGCGCGGCCGAGGCAGCGAAGAATGCGCCCTGCGAGCCAACGCCGTGAACCTCGATAGTTACGATAGTATACAACGTCGCCTGGAGCAAAAGCAGGCGTCTGCCGCTGCACAGGAACCTGATGCGGTGGATTTAGCAGAGACATCAAGGTTCGATGGGGACGACCGTGGAGCAACTCAGCCGGCGATCGACCATCTCGGGGCTGAGAGCGATACGAGGACAAGAAGAGCAATAACGCGTCCTCCTGAGAATGACTCTTTCAACTTCAACATCTGTGACTTGAAAGTCCTGACCAAACGTTCAGCGGCACCGTTTGACTGCGGCGAAAACGGCGCGGACGTCAGATGTTGAATACCATTGGCCGTGCAGAATGACTGAAATTCTCCGGATATGAATTGTGGGCCATTGTCGGAAACAATAGTCTGTGGAAGACCTTCAATGCAAAAGATAGCAGATAACGCTTGGATGGTGGCAGATGACGTCGTGGAAGACATCCGGACAACAAAAGGAAAATTACTGAATGAATCTACCACAACCAACCATCGAGCATTTCAGAATGGACCAGCAAAATCGATGTGTAAGCGTTGCCGGGGGAAGTGGCTTTCGGCCACGCAAAGAATTTCCGCGGTGGTGCGGATTGTTGTTCGGCACACGCCATGAAAGAAGAGCACATATTCGTAATCGCTGCATCGATTCCGAACCAAGTACAGTGCTGACGAGCAAGTTGTTTCGTTCGCACTATACCCCAAGGTCCCTGGTTGAGAAGCCGTAAGACAGAGGACTGTAACGAACGTGGGACCACGACCCTGGACTGATGATTATCAGAACGCAACAGCAAAACACCACATCGTACAAAAAGTCTCTTTGTGAGCAAAAAATTGGCGAACCAACGGATCCTCGATCCGTGATTGCGACAAGGGCCATTGCGTAGCAACAAAACGCAAAACGGGAGCAAGGACAGGGTCAGCAGCTGTGGCTGTAGCTACACGACGAAAGTCAATCGGAAACGATTCGACCACGTCATCGGTTTCCGAATCAATGAACAGGCAAGCAAGTTAGGAGGAATTGAATGCTCTATCCTCAGTAACAGGCAAACGGGACAACGCATCGGCGTTTCCGTGCTTAGCAGTGGACCGATACAAGGTATCGTAGCGGTACTGCGAGAGGAAAATAGACCAGCGAATTAATTTCTGCGTTGTGCGTGGAGGTACAGGCTTGGTCGGATGAAAAAGCGATGTCAAAGGTTTGTGGTCTGTGATGATGGTAAAGTGACGACCATACAAGAAATCATGAAGCTTTGTAACACCAAATACGAGAGCCAATGCTTCTTTCTCAATCTGTGAATAATTTCTTTGCGCAGACGAGAGCAATTTGGATGCAAAGGCAATAGGGCGATCATGCGATCCATCTTTGTGCGCAAGCACAGCACCGATCCCGAAATCCGATGCATCTACCATCAACAAAAGGGGTTTCTGGGGATCGAATGGCGTAAGGCAAGTATTTGAAAGCAACGCCGATTTCAACTGGCGAATGGCGCGTTCGCATTCCGTCGTCCAGACGAACGGAACGTCTTTACGGCGTAAGCGATGAAGCGGAGCTGAAATGGAAGAGGCGTGGCGCACATATTTATGGTAATAATTAATTTTTCCTAGCACATTCTGTAGCTGCTTCAAATTCTGCGGCGATGGCAAGCCTTGTATGGCACGGAGGTGCTTTGGACTGGGATGTATGCCCTGGGTATTGATTACATGTCCCAGGTAGGGGAAGTCAAGAGCAAAACACACACATTTGTCCTTTCGCAAGCGAAGACCATTTTGTCGCAAGACCTGATATAATGTTCTGAGATTGGCTAAATGTTCTTCTTCCGTCTTTCCGGAAATCACAATATCGTCCAGATAGTTTGCTGCGGTAGGGACCGACACACAAACAGTTTGTAAATATTGCTGAAACAATGCAGGGGCTGATGCACACCCGAATGGCAGTCGTTTGAATCGATACAAACCAAGATGCGTGTTAACCACCAAAACGCGCTGGGATTCTTCGTCCACCAGTATTTGCAAGTACACATCTGCTAGGTCCAACTTCGAAAAATATTTACCAGGGCACAGTTTGTCAAAAAGATCTTCCGGGCGGGGTAAAGGATAAGTTGCAATCACTAATTGTGGATTCACTGTTGCCTTGAAGTCCACACAAAGTCTCAATTTTCCGGAAGGTTTTGGCAAAATTACTAAGGGTGAGGCCCAGAGAGAAGCCTGCACATGTTCAATCACACCTTGTGATTCCAAATCGTGTAACGTTCGTGCGACCTCATCACGCAATGCATGGGGAACATTGCGTGCTCTGAAAATTTCGGTTGCGCGTTTACTTTCAGTTCCAAATGTGCTTTATAGTTCTTAGCGCAACCAAGGCCCGGTGCAAAAATGTCTGCAAATTCTTCACATAGACGAGAAACACTGTCTGAAGGCACAGTCTGGTTCACTGATAGGACCTGATTGACTATAGACAAGTTAAACAACTGAAATAAATCAAACCAAACAAGTTCACAGCAGAAGAAGAACGAAGGACGTACAATGACACAAGTTTTGTTTGTCCCTTGTATGTTGCAAAATGGCTGCACTGTCCTAACACAGGGATAGCTTGTCCTGAATAACTATTTAACTTAATATTTGCGGAACGCAACGGAGGTGTGCCCATGTGTTTGTAAGTGTCTTTATTGATCAATGAAACTGCAGCTCCGGTATTGAGCTGTAATGGTATCATGTGGCCATGAATGTCCAAGTCTACAAAAAGTTTATTGTCCTGCTGACAACAAGAGCGACTGTCTCGTGCAACGTGAACCGACACTGGTACAGAATCACTTGGGACTTGACGTGATTTCCGTCGATGTCGACACACACTACTTGTGGGACAAACACAGTCACTGTTAGAGAGAGTGGCACTGGGCGGAGTGGATTGAACTACATGACTATCCATGGGCGAAGGTTCACGAGCCTGAGTATTCGTGGTTCGACTCCGATTCTGGCGTGAAGCAAAGGCCCTGGAATGGTTGTGAGTGTCCAATCTAAGTTTTTTCTGGCAAACACTTTGAACATGTACTTTTTTATTACAGAAAAAGCAAATAGCTTGGCGGGACGGGCAATTCTCACGCGAATGTTTAGTAGCACACCGTGGGCATGATTTTCAGCACTGCATTTGCTTGCTTGCGAGGCACACGTAGCGGAGAGCTTGGCGGCAGCTGCGTGGACGGGCGTGAGGGCTCTTTACCGTTCTGTGCAGCACGCCCGGCGGGCCAGTTAACGTGCCACACGGCTGGCAAAGTTTCAAATGATTCCTGAGCAAAGTCAAGTGTGTCTTGCCGATCCACTATGTCCATCACTTGTTGAAGGGGGGATTGACTAGTTTCAAAATCTGTTCCCTGAGACGAACATCAGAAACGTTCTGTGCAATTGCATCACGCACCATAGTATCTGAATAAGGGAGTCCACATTCACACTCAAAAGCACAATCCTTAGTAAGGCCTTGCAAAGTAGCAACCCACTGCCGATTAGTTTGACGGGCCGTACGTTTTGTACGAAAGAACGTATACCTTTCTGCAACGACATTGACTGATTCTTTGAAATATGCATCTAACGCAGACAAAATTTCGTCGTAGGACAGAGTTGCTACGTCGCGTTGGGGAAACAATTTCACTATCACACGGTAGGTGGACACTCCTACACAAGAAAGCAAAAAAGCTGCCGCTCAATACCTTGAATTCTGTATCCAATTCTGAATCCAAATAGGCGTGACCACTCCGTCCAGCTTTCCAGTGCCGCATCAAAAGGACGAAAAGGTGGTGCAACTGCGTGTTGTGGCTGCGTGAGCGGTGGAGCAGCGGCTGCCGCATCGTTTTGCATTGCACGTTGACCCTGGACGAGCTGTCCAAGGGCATCCAATAAGGCCTGTGTCTGCTGATTCTGTAAGCGATAAAATTCGGACAGTACATCTGGAGATTGTGGCGAAGCCATGACACGAGGAATTTAAGCAAGTATAAAGAAGAATACCGTTTTTACACTGGTCGCCATATGCTGTTTTGGCAGAAGAGCCAACACCGTGTTGCTAGAGGAAGACGAAATGCACGCGTTTATGCTCACGCAGACTGGAGTGAGGTCTGGAACAATTAAAGGAGTTGAGTCTAATAAATGAAGAACGTAGTTGCGTGAATACTTAACTTTAATCCATAATTGGAGAACATCGCTCTTGATGATACATAATTACAATCTCAATATAAACTGGTAATGGCGCCTTGCTAGGTCGTAGCAAATGACGTAGCTGAAGGCTATGCTAACTATCGTCTCGGCAAATGAGAGCGTATTTGTCATTGATCCATCTCTGGCAAAGCCTGCTGTACAACTGAGGCGAGTGCTAGGACGTCTCTCTAGACCTGCTGTGTGGCGGCGCTCGGTCTGCAATGACTGACAGTGGCGACACGCGGGTCCGACGTATACTAACGGACCGCGGCCGATTTAAAGGCTACCACCTAGCAAGTGTGGTGTCTGGCGGTGACACCACTCATTTAACGTTATCTTCCTTGGACAAGGCCAGGTATGGGCAAACCAATGCAATGCCACGGGCTTTTCACGCTACTGATGAGGCACAAGCGACCAATCGTCCAGGCTGCCGTTAGAGATGGGCAAAAATGTTCTTTTCAGAGATTGGATCAGAACTGTTCACTCATTGAAATGAACTAGCTCTTTTTCATGATTCACCACTCATTCACAATTGAAAATAAGTGGAAGGCACATTGCCCTTTAAACTTGGTTTATTCCAGTACTATACCTGTATTTTGATCCTATTTTTAAGTAACACAGATAATGAGTGAGAATTTTGCATAGTTCATTGAAATTTCCATGATATGACAAAGTTTTTGATTTTTGATTTATTTTGCACTATCGTGGTTTTGGCTTTGTAGCCATTATCATGGTCAAAGGTGAAATAGTCATAAAATATCTCACATGTCTGAATGATTGTAATATTGTGACAACAATCATTCAGGCATTTCTGATATGTAATAAATATTTCACCTTTGCACATGATAATGGCTACAAAGCTAAAATAGCATGCTGATAACGACACTTGTGAGTGCCCCGCAAAACAAACCTCCACATCTAAATAGTGATAGTGTGAAATGAAGTAATAATAAAACTGATAGGTTTATATTACATCCTCAGTCACTTTGAGATAGAAAAGTTATGCATTTCGTCTGGTGGAAAAAATAAAAATATTACAATAAAATTCTAAGTATTTTTATCAGGCAGGCAAATTTTGAAAATAGGACTGATTCATATTATGTAAACAAATTTTAATTGCTTAAAAAGTAACTTACAAAAACTGTAACATATTTTAGTATACACAGTCGACACACACACAATGAGTATATGTTATAGGAAAAACTAATCAATGTTCTGGTTTACAAATAAAATTTGTTCAGTTTTACTTGAAGTGAGTCTGTTCCTTCTGTCATTGCATATTTGTCCTGCTTTTGAGAAGATACGCTCAGAGGGAGCTGATGTTCCCAGGATGCATAACATTTGCAGGACTAGTTCATACATTGTTGGGTATAGCAGCCCTCTAGTTCCCCACCAGTTTAATGGATCGCTGTTTCTACGCAAATAACATATTAAAATTTCATTAACCTGGAACAAATACATCGCAAGCCATATATTTTTAAAGTGAACGTTTCCTTCCGAAGACGCCTAAAATCTGAAAATCCGTACTACAATAAGAAAAAATATATATAAATTTGACTGTAAGACCAAAGTCTGCATATAGCCTTACGCAGAATAAAACAAGGAAAATATTGGTGTATCACATTTTGCGATACGTTTATCGGTTCGCTCGTAATTAAAGCGTAAATTCGAGTGTCCATAATAAAAAATCCTATAGTAAGAGGAGTCGTCTGGAACCTAATCTGATCAGTTTAAACAAATAAAAATAAAATAAAAACAAAGATGTATACGAAGCCTAATTATGTAATATACATACCGGTATTACTACGAAGAACAATATCCAGTAGAGACGAACTCCGATGCAGAGGCGCTGAGTCAAGCAGGTCGAGCTGCGGGCTGTATTACTGCGTGAGCTAAGACCGCAGAGACCAGAGTGGCACCTGAGTTGCTTTGCTCAGTGCTCTGGCTAGAGTCGAGAACGGTGGGGTGAGCGTTGAGCGGACGAGTTCCGAGGGTGTGGGGAGTGGTGAACGGCCACCATTCACCTGCTCCGAGACAAATCGTCCGTTCTCTTGCGAGCAAGTTGTTGCAAGTAGTTCTTATGTTCTCCGCTAGGAGGCTCTCTATCCTGTTGCTCGCATCAACTGCCCAGAGGGCAGGAGGTGCGACTGAAACGATCGCCGATGGAGTGCGATGCTAAGTCAAGGTGCGCCAGACACTGCACGCGGCAGAGGAAGCACAGAGACGGCACGGCATATGTGAAACACAAAATGCAATGGGGCACTGCACAATGCAGGTAGCCAAGGCAGAAGCAGGGCAGAGGCCGGCACTGGCTGTGTTGTGTGGCGTGCAGTGTGCTCTGACCAGCAGAGGCCCTGCTGATCTGCTCAGACTCTCTCTCTCTCTCTCTCTCTCTCTCTCTCTCTCTCTCTCTCTCTCTCTGCCATGGGAAACGTTTGGAGCTACCGTTCTTTTTTTTTCAGAATCACTGATTGTTCACTCCTCTGAAAGATTCAACTCTATGAATCAGTTCAGGAGCGGATACCCCATCACTAGCTGCTGTATATCGGTGGGTGATTGTTCCTTGGTTGCTATGCAGTTACTTTTTGTCCTCCCCTTTTACTTCACTCTACCGCTGTGGTCATTGTTCTATCCTGATTTTCTTCTTCAGTCGATGAGGAGGTCCCTACAACGTGGTAGGTACCCTCTTCCGACAGTACCGGTCTTTTGGTCTTACCACCCATTACACCGAGATATCGCTTCTCCCTTGTTGCAGTCTTGCCCCCAAATATTGGCCGATGATTTATTGTCAGATACGTACTTTTCCTCTAATTAGCCAGTGATGTAAGCGCTATGGGAACTGTGCCTAGTTGTCTTTTCAGTTCAATTTCTTATCGTCAGTTTTAAAACAAACACATATGCAGCCCAGCAGCCAGGTCCAGATGGCAAGTGTTATATGTTAACGTTGAGCAGTCTCAGGCTGAGGCAGACGCCTCACATGCTAAGACAACACATATGCACATCTGCTGCCGTCAAGGTGGCAGTAGTGTTGCGACACTTCTTTCTATCACATACCAGAGCACATGCACCGCGCCCTGTTGCCCCAACAGCCTACATCACACGTTACCTTCGACGCGAAACTCTTGTACTACCATTCATAATATTTGTTCCAACTACTTACAGCGTTATTATTATACATCATTGTGTTTTTATTTTCCTGTCAATATATGTCATTGTGTTTAATTATGTCATTATGCTAGCTCTAGTGATTTATAGTTCATGATTTTCATTTTATCTATTGTTATGTACTGCGCACACATAAAGTGATGCTATTTATGCAAGCATGCATGCTATTCTAGCTACAGAGCTAATTTTTATTGCTTGAATAGTCGACATTTTCCTAGTACAGCAGATCGCTAATAACGCCACTGATACTTTTATTCCATGTATCGCAGGAGACCCATGTGCCTGCACTAATTCTTTATTAAGTCAGACGGGCGCCCTTAGGGCTGCTGAACCACGGTATCGCAGATAACTCCAATGCACTGCCCACCCATCAGTTACTAGACGGGTTGAATTAGCACTGTCTGCAGGTTGCTCCATTGCCCTGCAAATTATGTAATCATCAACTCAAGTCTGCAGATTGCACTAATGCACTGCTGAACTTATTAGTCGAGTCACTCGCATGTAGCTCATTCGCACCGTGAACTTGTACTTACACGTTACCAAATCCTAGGCTCCTCGGTTGACCAGAAAACAATTCATACATCAATTACTGTTAGACAAATTTCACTCACACTACGGCTTTGGCACTCAACCACAAATGAACTGAGCCTCACACGCTCTTCTATTAGATTTTATACAACGCCACTGTTGTTATATACACACACTCTGTCGGATTCTACTGACGCAGTCCCTTATGCACTTCGTCAATCGACTAAAAAACATCCCCTGACGGATTTCGGATCCGATTCAGCAGTTTATGTTCGGGAAATATTCCCTTGATTTTATTTCTTGCCAATTATTATTACTTCAATGTCATGTTTTGTTATTATCAATTTATAGTTATGATTCATGTTTAGTACACCTTATGGTTATGGTTTTTTTTTGTCATAGTCTGTATTTCCTTCTCGACTGGAAGTATCTCTGTTAGCACCTATTGGCCATCAGTTCGTATCCGCCATCAGCTACCGTTAGTCACACATTTACACAACACTTCATATGCACAATAAAACACTTACAACACACTCACACTGGTCATATTCACACTACCTTGGTGTAACTTGTTCATGTTACCAGACCTCTATTGTCATATACTAAGTACATGAACAAGGCTTTTATCGTTTATGCCCTCCGTTCTTCCAAAGGGGAAAGGGAACTAGTGCGTACGTACGTTATGTTCAGTATCAGTTTCTTTTACACCACTTTAACCTGAGCCCCTATGCGAGGGTTAACCCCTTTGATAAAGACATCAATTGATGCTACTCCGCTTCCTCTAAGATCACTTCATTCCGCGTACTATCCATGCCAAGGTGATATGTCTTGCACGATATTTTGTGAGAGAGATACACTGCATTCAGTAGCAGTTTCTTTTAATCAACAACTGTAGAGGGACAACCTGTGTGTGGCCCCACTTTATATTGTTGCCAAATTTATTCAAGATGGCAGCGATGACGTCATCCGAGATGGTGGCATGCAGACTTGGCAACAGTGCATGACGTCATCCAACATTGCGACATCTGACGGGAAAATAGGTCAATTGTGCTATGTCCACTAACCTAACCTCAGGAAAAAATGGCAGGGAATTTTAATTTTGGCGGTAAAATAGACCGAAAGAGTGCTATGTCCACTAACCTAAGCCTCCAGAAGAAAAAATGGCGGGAAGCTTGAATTCTAACAGGATAATGCATACAAAACTGTACTTGTCTTATCATTCATTATCATTCATTATCATTCATTATCATTCATTATCATTCATTATCATTCATTATCATTCATTATCATTCATTATCATTCATTATCATTCATTATCATTCATTATCATTCATTTTCATTCATTTTCATTTATTATCATTATTTATTATTATTGGCCTACCTCCACTAGAAAATGCCATCCAAATTCTAATTCCAAAACGATAATGGCTGCAAAACTACACTTTCCTTTATTATTATTCATTATCATTCATCATTATTATTATTTACTGTCATTTATTAGTTATTATTTATTATTATTTATTATTATTATTGGCCTACCTCCACTAACGTAGATAATCCCTCCATGTTCAAATTCACACGCCATAATCTCTGGAAAAGCGTACTTCTATTTATTATTATTATCATTTACTATTATTTAATAGCATTTATTATCATTTACCATTATTTAATAGCATTTATTATCATTTACCATTATTTATCATTATTTATTCAAGATGATCGATTTTTGTGGCAAGAAAGCCAATTCCCCTACATCCATAACAAAAAATCTGTCACAAATTCAAATTCAAACACGATAATCTGTCACACCAACGAAAAAAAAGAAACCAATTCGGCCATATGCACTAACCTAAGTCCACTTCATCCTACGAAGTTTGAATTTTTCGCTGTCACTTATTCTTTCACTCCCAAGCTATGAAAATCGCGTCAAATAGTAATAATAGTAATAATAATAATAATAATAATAATAATAATAAAGTGCACTTTTACTAACGTAAGTCACCTCCTGTGAATTCGTGGGAAAAGGACTGAAGTCTTTATTTCAAACAGTACCATCATCACTTGTTCTCCAACATCGCATCTTCGAGATCGCAGCAGCATCCACCGTGCTCGCTATGAGGTCTGGAGTCCAACTGTGTGTTAGTTCGTATCTCAGCCACATGAGGACGTCGCCGTGGCGTCATTTAAGACGGCGGGAAGAAAGCCAATTGGGCCACGTCCACCAAGTTTGAATTTTCTCGGTTCCTTATGCTTTCGCTGCTAAATTATTAAAATCTCGTCACTTGTACTACGCTAAGTCACAAGGTGGGAAAATGACTCTTTATTTCAGGCATTACGGTCATGCAGGTGTGCCCCAACTGACTTCTCGATGCTCACACAGCGAACTCCAGAGCGCAGCTGACGTACGCACGGCCAGCTGAGCTCGCTCCATCGGCTGCTCCCTGGCCGGCTGACGTCAAGCGACCAGCGGTGCCCGCACAGTCCCCGGCCAGCACACCAGGTAGGTGGCGAGCGGCACCTCAGAGTCCAGCCACAAACGGTCAGCAGCGCTCGCCTCAGAGTCCGGCCACGTAGACATCTTTCCGCGCCCGCGAGCACTTAACGCTGGACAGGATGAAACCTGTCGCCCACGTGCTGAACAAAGGACACGTTCCACCCCAAATTTATATTTCTTAACAGGTTAGAACCTGCTCATACCTACCTCACACAACCGCCTGGGATGTTTGGAAAGTTCTGTCATGTGACACACTAAAAGCTATATCGGTCCTAAAGTTAGCAAATTCCCAGCACCGATGGACAGGAACCGACACGCTTGCTTTGTCCAAACCACCCTCACGCCACATACGACCCCACCAGTACGTGTGATGGAGCACAAAGGACGCTCTCATCCCCATAAACTTTGCAATTCAAGACCGATAGAGACGAACCGACACTTTCAAACTGGAATGTTTTTCTACCGAGTTGGAAACTTCCTTGGCTTCACAACACGCGCTCGACCACGTGACTCTGTCAGACAAAGAATACTCTCACTAAGTTAACTGATCACCTGATTCTCATTATTCAGCCCACATGTTTCGATTATCTAATCCAAGATCTTCGCTAAAACACACGTCCGTACACATGAGCCATCGCGCGCACCTAGCTTAGTACCTCTGCAAGTGAATGTAACAAAGTTCGCATGACTACTTCATTAATCTGATCAATTAATTAACCTCTCAGATGTGGTAAACTGCCACGTCCACCTAGACTTCGAATCAATTTTCGCCACTGCCACGCCCACCTGGACTTGAAGTGAAATAGTTAAAGTCCCTACCGACCACTATGTCCTTTTACCGACCCATGTTCGTTGGCTAACATGCACTAATGCTTCCTTCCGTTTACTAACGTGTACTAACCTACATTAACTTATATTACATTCTGTCTGTACAAATGAACCACGCTTCAAATCTGATGGTCAGTTAGTGTCTCGCTACCAATACAAGAAAATTGTGGCAAATTAAGCCACTGACCTAAGTCACCTGTGATGACTCAAAATCGTCTGTTTTGCGTCTCTCACACACCACGAGCGCGAGACCGCCCATATCACAGTCTGGACTTTTATACTCGTGTCAGACATATTCCTCTGTAAATATTCTAGCTAAACTATGACCCTAATACTGTTGTTCAATCCACACGGTCTAGCACATGGCCAGAGCACACCCCCAGTACCTAAGCCGAGAACATTGCTCGCTCCATCTTTAGCTGACCGCTGCGAGACGGAGATTTTCTGAAATCACATCCCTCGCGCTCTCGTAGCTACTCGCCTCAGCAATTCGATCTAACAAACCCTCTAAGTAGAAAAATAACAACCAACTCGAACACTCTCATATTCTATATTGTCCCACAAATACTTAACCTACATTTTATTTACACATCGAGTATACCTATCACTCTCATACAAAAAACACTCGCCCTGATGTACCTGGTGTCATGTTGCACAGTCGGCAGACACGCAAACAGCTCCTAATTTCAGCGCACAATATCAAACTGATCCTAAATAATGCAGTATACATAACTGTAAACACCATCAGTACTCGTTTTTTTTTTTTTTTTTTTTTTTTTTTTTTGTCATCAGTCTACTGACTGTTTTGATGCGGCCCGCCACAAATTCCTTTCCTGTGCTAACCTCTTCATCTCAGAGTAGCACTTCCAACCTACGTCCTCAATTATTTGCTTGACGTATTCCAATCTCTGTCTTCCTCTACAGTTTTTGCCCTCTACAGCTCACTCTAGTACCATGGAAGTCATTCCCTCATGTCTTAGCAGATGTCCTATCATCCTGTACCTTCACCTTATCAGTGTTTTCCACATATTCCTTTCGTCTCCGATTCTGCGTGGAACCTCCTCATTCCTTACCTTATCAGTCCACCTAATTTTCAACATTCGTCTATAGCACCACATCTCAAATGCTTCGATTCTCTTCTGTTCCGGTTTTCCCACAGTCCATGTTTCACTACCATACAATGATGTACTCCAGACGTACATCCTCAGAAATTTCTTCCTCAAATTAAGGCCGGTATTTGATATTAGATCTCTTGGCCAGAAATGCCTTTTTTGCCATAGCGAGTCTGCTTTTGATGTCCTCCTTGCTCCGTCCGTCATTGGTTATTTTACTGCCTAGGTAGCAGAATTCCTTAACTTCATTGACTTCGTGACCATCAATCCTGATGTTAAGTTTCTCGCTGTTCTCATTTCTACTACTTCTCATTACCTTCGTCTTTCTCCGATCTCAAACCATACTGTGTACTCATTAGACTGTACATTCCGTTCAGCAGATCATTTAATTCTTCTTCACTTTCACTCAGGATAGCAATATCATCAGCGAATCGTATCATTGATATCCTTTCACCTTGTATTTTAATTCCACTCCTGAACCTTTCTTTTATTTCCATCATTGCTTTCTCGATGTACAGATTGAAGAGTAGGGGCGAAAGGCTACAGCCTTGTCTTACACCCTTCTTAATACGAGCACTTCGTTCTTGATCGTCCACTCTTATTACTCCCTCTTGGTTGTTGTACATATTGCGTATGACCCGTCTCTCCCTATAGCTTACCCCTACTTTCTCAGAATGTCGAACAGCTTGCACCATTTTATATTGTCGAACGCTTTTTCCAGGTTGACAAATCCTATCAAAGTGTCTTGATTTTTCTTTAGCCTTGCTTCCATTATTAGCCGTAACGTCAGAATTGCCTCTCTCGTCCCTTTACTTTTCCTAAAGCCAAACTGATTGTCACCTAAAGCATTCTTAATTTCCTTTTCCATTCTTCTGTATATTATTCTTGTAACCAGCATCGATGCATGAGCTGTTAAGCTGATTGTGCGATAATTCTCGCACTTGTCTGCTCTTGCCGTCTTCGGAATTGTATGGATGATGCTTTTCCGAAAGTCAGATGGTATGTCGCCCGGCTCATATATTCTACACACCAACGTGAATAGTCGTTTTGTTGCCACTTCCCCCAATGATTTTAGAAATTCTGATGGAATGTTGTCTGTCCCTTCTGCCTTATTTGACAATAAGTCCTTCAAAGCTCTTTTAAATTACGATTCTAATACTGGTTCCTCTATCTCTTCTAAATCGACTCCTGTTTCTTCTTCTGTCACATCAGACAAATCTTCACCCTCATAGAGGCTTTCAATGTATTCTTTCCACCTATCTGCTCTCTCCTCTGCATTTAACAGTGGAATTCCCGTTGCACTCTTAATGTTACCATCGTTGCTTTCAATGTCACCAAAGGTTGTTTTGACTTTCCTGTATGCTGAGTCTGTCCTTCCGACAATCATACCTTTTTCGATGTCTTCACATTTTTCCTGCAGCCATTTCCTCTTAGCTTCCCTGTACTTCTTATTTATTTCATTCCTCAGCGACTTGTATTTATGTATTCCTGATTTTCCCGAAACATGTTTGTACTTCCTCCTTTCGTCAATCAACTGAAGTATTTCTTCTGTTACTCATGGTTTCTTCGCAGCTACCTCCTTTGTATCTATGTTTTCCTTCCCAACTTCTGTGATGGCCCTTTTTAGAGATGTCCATTCCTCTTCAACTGTACTGCCTACTGCGCTATTTCTTATTTCTGTATCTATAGCGTTAGAGAACTTCAAACGTATCTCGTCATTCCTTAGTACTTCCGTATCCCACTTCTTTGCGTATTGATTCTTCCTGACAATGTCTTGAACTTCAGCCTACTCTTCATCACTACTATATTGTGATCTGAGTCTATATCTGTTTACGCCTTGGCAAAAGATTCCGGAATAGTACCCCATTCGGATCTACGGGAGGGGCCTGCCAAGGGGGAGGTTACCATGAGAAAAAGGTACGCCTTACAATCCAGTATCTGATTTCGGAATTTCTGTCTGACCATGATGTAATCTAATTGAAACCTTCCCGTATCTCCCGGCCTTTTCCGAGTATACCTCCTCCTCTTGTGATTCTTGAACAGGGTATTCGCTATTACTAGCTGAAACTTTTTACAGAACTCAATTAGTCTTTCTCCTCTTTCATTCCTTGTCCCAAGCCCATATTCTCCTGTAAACTTTTCCTCTACTCCTTCCCCTACAACTGCATTCCAGTCACCCATGACTATTAGATTTTCGTCCCCCTTTATATACTCCATTACCCTTTCAATATCCTCATACACATTCTCTATCTGTTCATCTTCAGCTTGCGACATCGGCATGTATACCTGAACTATTGTTGTCGGTGTTGGTCTGCTGTCGATCCTGATTAGAACAACCCGGTCACTGAACTGTTCACAGTAACACACCCTCTGCCCTACCTGCCTATTCATAACGAATCCTACACCTGTTATACCATTTTCTGCTGCTGTTGATATTACCCGATACTCATCTGACCAGAAATCCTTGTCTTCCTTCCACTTCACTTCACTGACCCCAACTATATCTAGATTGAGCCTTTGCATTTCCCTTTTCAGATTTTCTAGTTTCCCTACCACGTTCAAGCTTCTGACATTCCACGCCCCGACTCGTAGAACGTTATCCTTTCGTTGATTATTCAATCTTTTTCTCACGGTAACCTCCCCCTTGGCAGGCCCCTCCCATAGATCAGAATGGGGGACTATTCCGGAATCTTTTGCCAATGGAGAGATCATCATGACACTTCTTTAATTACAGGCCACATGTCCTGTGGATACACGTTACGTGTCTTTAATGCAGTGGTTTCCATTGCCTTCTGCATCCTCATGTCGTTGATCATTGCTGATTCTTCCGCCTTTAGGGGCAATTTCCCACCCCTAGGACAAGAGTGCCCTGAACCTCTATCCGCTCCTCCGCCCTCTTTGGCAAGGCCGTTGGCAGAATGAGGCTGACTTCCTATGCCGGAAGTCTTCGGCCGCCAATGCCTATTATTTATCAAAATTTAGGCAGTGGCGGGGATCGAACCCGGGACCGAAGACGTATTGATTAAGAATCAAAGACGCTACCCCTAGACCACGGGTACCCTCCTAATCTTTCCAAATTCGCTCAGAGGCCTCTGTTCGACGACTCAAATATGACTTGATGACAGCCGTATTCACACCTAACACCTAAGAAATTCATATCACCTACACACCGAACATGACTATCCAAGCCAGGCCACCGTCACCTTCCTAGCTCAGTGCAGTTCAACACACATGTTAAGGCCGCATTCCATTGCTTGCCGGTCTATATGCGACACATCTCCACCTTCACGTCTGTTATCAGAATAGCCGAGAGTGCGTTCACACACACACACACACACACACACACACACACACAGCGGTCATCCTCTCTACTCATCCTGTAACGTAAGCAATAGTAACTTTACAATCCATTATATACAAACGCTACACAATGTAAACCACATTAACTTCACAATACAGTATATACACATTTGACACAAAACAGTGCACTTACCCAGTATATCTCTACAGCATGCAAAAAAAAATATCCTATTCCTACAGCGTCTGTATACAGCAATGCTCTCCAATCCTAGGAAAGCACAGTCAACCTGCTCTTTCTCTCTACAGACCCGACACTCAGAGCTAATCTTCCCTCTTACATCAGCGGACCTAAGTCACACTCAGAACTCTTTCTACAAATTCGTTATCGTCCCCCCCCGCACAAACACCTTACTGTCTCTTCTTCCTTACCTGTTCGCTTTTCTACAAACATCCTCAGACTCATAGACTGCAAGAACACATCTACTTCCTCCATAATATTACACCATTTTAGCTGTACTTCTCAATATCATGCACTAGGCTACACCCTACCGATCACTAGTTCATCATAATTCCCAAGATATAGACTTCAAATTAATTCTCTACAAACACCGAACTTTATTTATGTGCAGCATGCTGTAAACCACTGTCTAACTAGAAACAAACACACGCCAAATGATATTTCCACTCTCGAATACCGGTCTCAGTCATGTAACATATTCGAGATCTTGGCTATAATTTACACGTCAACTAAGGTCTGTCCCAGGTCTAGAGAACAGATAAGGGTGTATCCAACACAAAACAATCGATCTTCACTCAGCTAAATAAAGGAAGTAAATGTGCGGAAGTAGTCAACCGAACAATCTACATCCCATCTAATAACACTCCAACCCAAATCATCTTCTCAAATTCTGACTTGATCACCAAAGCCGCCCAACACATACTATTACTTTGGTATTCGGTCGTCTAGAGGACATCAAAGGTAACTCTTACAGATCCATCCACTCAAACAGGTCTCTGCATTCGGACAGCTGCTCCAGTTACTTATTATCATTTATGATCATTTATTATTATTATTTATTATGATTTATTATTTATTATGATTTATTATTTATTATTATTTATATCATCCGCGTGTGTTCGCCACGAGGTCCGGAGACCAGCTGGATTAGTACACATCGCCACCAGCAGCGGGCCTCATTCAAGATGTCCGATTTTGGTAGGGAGTTTGAATTTTGGCGGATGATCATACAATAGGCTTTAGTCACATCCTACACATCGTTCAGCTGATCCCATTTCCAGATCTTTGCGCATCTGATATATGCAATTTAAGTAGGAGAAAGACATGTCCATTACCTTCTGCAGCCTGTCTACAAACAGAATGACCTCCATTACTGCAACAGGACTTTGTCTTGACCATTCGCCTGAAATGCGAGCGCCGGCGGCGGCATGTCAAAGCCACATATCAGTCCATCTAAACAGCTGCCTACTCAGCCCCAGGACGAGTATCCCGAAGTGGGCTCTCTCTCTATACCTGCTCTCCAGCTATTGTCTAACGACGTACACTGCACAATTGGATTTCTGAATGGCGCAGATCTCTATCCACCGCTGCATCTCCAACGCGACATGTAAACAGTGTCTCCCCCAACCAGCGAACTCGTCGTCATTCACTCTACACTGACAATTTCCACTCACAGATCTTAAATACTCTCATATTCACTCCTGTCAAAACTCACTTAATAATAAAAAAGCATTCTCCCTTTCTAAGCGTAGATGAGTATGCATTTAGAACAAATAGGCAAACATAACTCCAAGCAACTTCAAAAGAAAAAAAGACCTCAATTTAGATTATCCGACATTTATTTACATGTCCTAATGATGCAGTCGTAGATGAGTCGTGTCATCCACTCGCTCACTCCTTCTACACACGCTTTCACAGAACTTGTTCTACTTATATGCCACCCACCCTGTTATAATAATTTTGTACAAGCATTTACGCCCCCACATTGAACCCAGCTCAATAGAACATAATTCCTTTTTTCACAGATAGTCATATTCGGTGAACAATAAAATGTACCAAATTACGCATACACGTAGTCAAATAAGCAAATACTTTTACTGACATAAACACCCGTCACACTGAGGATACGGCATTTAATACTATATTCTTAAACACAAACGAATGATAACAATATTCCGACGCCCACCTTGTCCTCGTAATAAAGCACACTGGCCAATCATATGACAGCATGTTTTCCTAATTTCAATGTCATAGCTAAACCATACCTCCTCTACTTTGCAAGTATCATTGCGGACATTGATAGACGATTGCCCAGTACGTCCATTCACACTTAATTCTCGAACACATAAAAACGATCAAAGTATACCATACAATGATGTACATATTTCTAAGACCTCGTGCATAGTACTCGACCAATCTCTCTGCCTTTGGCGGTCACAGAGCTATCTCGCCCTCTTACATTAAAAGACCATCCTCTCCTCGGCATTGACCAGGCTACCCCGAAACATCGCTACCCAATTAATACTCAACCGTACACATGAATATACCTATACTTCACCTCTCTTGACTAAATTGCTGACTTTCACCAGAGTTTGGTGGTTGCGGCTCGGGGGTTGTGACGGATTGCGATCCTGGACGGACGTCTGTGTCTGCTTTCACAGGCGGCGAGCGCATCGACTGCGCCAACTCACGCTTGCGGAATCAGAGCAGGGCCTGTCCGCCGTCTGAAATCAGATGGATGCGTCACTTCATGGTCCTGTGGACGTAGTGCAATGGGGGGTACCTGCACACGTCTACTGAGTTACTTTGCGAGTGGATCTGCGGGCTCTGCTATGCGTCATTTGGATAGTTTACGAGTACTGAGCGTATCTACACATCAGTGTGAGCCCCCAGGAGGTCCACAACTCTTTTGTGGATACGTGCGTAGCGAGCAAGGGACCCCGAGCTAATGTGGCCCTCCTTCCTTTTCGGGCTGCATACCTTCCTTTCCTGCATCCTTCCCCATCCCCCAACTTCGCCCCTCCCCCCCCCCCCCCCTCACCACCGCCTCCTTCCTTCCCTTTCTCCCCCTCTAGGAGTATGTTTTGTGCCTATGTCCGGAGATTGACGCTCGAAAATGTAACACATTCGTCACTATCTCTGGTTGCTAGTCTTCGTCCTTCCTTTGTCCTTCTCCTTTCCTTACCTCTTCTCTTTACCCTTTTCTCTGCTGCAGTGTTTGAGACCTCTCTTCTTTCCTTTCCCTTACTTTGTTTTTCCCTTTCTCTTTTTTCCTCCCGGTGCATGACTGAATGACACACACATTTCCATGCATAGCCAGTGACGGGGTAACGCATAATTCCTCGGCCTGGGTAGACAGGTAGGATACGTAGCCATCAACATCTTTTAAGCGGTGATCCTCCCCCACTCTGTCCCCACTGCTCTCAGCTGTGGACGGTCAGACACCTTTTAATTGAATGCCCCTATTTTAATCCGTTACGCTCCCGTCTACACCTATCGCCTGATCTATCGTTGATTTTAGCAGATGACACGCGCTCAGCTGACCGCGATCTACAGTTTATTAGTGACAGTGAAATGACGTCAGTCAGTTGATTTTTTTTCTTTTTGGGGACAACCAACCCCTTTCTATAGTGGATTTTTAAGCGTTCCTTCTGCCTTTAGTTTCTCAAATTTTATGACTTTGTTCCCCTTGCTGCTGATTTTAAATTTCGTTTTTTCCTGTTTCCTACGTCACGGGCTGGGCGCTAATGACCATAGAAGTTTTGCGCCCTAAAACCACAAACAAAAAAAAAAAGGTAGGATACGTACGTACCCCCTGGTAATGGCCAGGCCCAGGGAGGGGTGATTATCCGAGCTGTTACCTTCCGAAAGTGCCGATTGGTCCCTCCGTCCGTTTGTCGGGAGGTGTGACATGAGGTGTGAACAATCACCTAAAGTGGGAGAGCCCTCAGACAGGGCCCCCACAAGGAAGGAGCACGCCATCAGAGACGCCGGTAATCATGGGGGATACTTTTGCAATGGTCACCTCATCTTCTACTATGTCAGCTCACAAGCGTAAGTTCAATGAGTCTCAGCCACACCCAGTCCTTCCATCGTTGCCACAGTTCCTTGTTGTTTCTTGGTCTGACGAAGGTCACGACTTCTCCATGGTCAACCCTTTCATTATTCAGAAAGGTGTCGACGCAATTGAAGGTCCTGTAAAGTCTTGTTCCAGATTACGAACTGGCACCTTGTTAGAAACAGTCAGTGCCCTCCAGGCACAAAAATTGCTGCATACTTCATTGATCCACACCTTCCTTGTCCGGGTTGAAGCGCACCGCACTTTAAATTCCTCACGTGGTGTCGTTTTAACTCGCTCCCTCGACAGATTGTCCGACGAGGAAATTCAACACTACCTGTCTGACCAGGCTGTAACGGCAGTTCATAGTCATGAAAAGCGTTGACAAGAACATGATTCCAACCCGTACTGTCTTTTTGACATTTGACAAAGTTCAACTCCCATCGAAAATCAAAGCAGGCTGTGAGATAATTTCTGTTCGCCCTTACATCCCAAACCCTACGCTTTACTATCGGTGTCAGCGGTTCAATAACACCAGCCAGTCCTGTTCCAATCCGGCCAAATGTGTTACGTGTGGCAAGGATGCCCATGAGGGTGCTTGTCCACCTCCATCCCCTCGTTGCATCAACTGTATGGATGACCACGCTGCTTCCTCTCGAGATTGCCCCATTTTTAAAGACGAAAAGCTCATTCAGGAAATCAGAGTGAAGGAAAAGGTGTCGACCTTTGCTGCTTGAAAATTATTCGCCAGTCGACAGCCCACCGTGCCTCAGACAGGACAATACAGCACTGTCCTTGCTTCTCCTTGGCCAACAAAGGAGGCAGCCATGCAGACTTGTGACCTTACCTTTAATGCCACAGTCGTCAGATCAGCCAGCGCAACGATCGCCCGTTCAACCTCACCACTTTCGCCTGACCACTCTATGGCTCACCCTTCATCGGCTCCCCTGCGGGTCCGGGGATTAGAATAGGCCCGCGGTATTCCTGCCTGTGGTAAGAGGCGACTAAAAGGAGTCCCTCCCCCTCAAGGGGGTAGTTAGCGCCTGCGTCCGGAGCCGGACGGTTCCACGACATCTATTTGCGGTCATTTTGCTTTTTCACTTCTCGTTTCTTTCTTCCTTCCTTTGGTTGGTTCCTTTCTTTGCTCTTCTCCACCTCACTGTCTTCCTTACTCTTTCCCCTGCAAAATCTCCTTGCCTTCTCATTGCCTTCTTATCCTTGCCTTCTCATTGCCTTCTTATCCTTGCCTTCTCATTGCCTTCTTATCCTTGCCTTCTCATTGCCTTCTTCTCCTTGCCTTCTCATTGCCTTCTTCTCCTTGCCTTCTCTGGTCTCCGCCTCGGCGTTTGAGACAGTCTGCCCTCTCTCTCTCTCTCTCTCTCTCTCTCTCTCTCTCTCTCTCTCTCTCTCTCTCTCTCCTTTTTCCTCTTCTTCCTTCCTCCCTGTGCGCGCCTGAAGGCCGACCCACGCGTTTGCACACGTAGCTGGTGACGGGGTAACGCGTAATTCCCCGCCCTGGGTAGACATGTAAGGCACACGCGTACCCCCTGGTAAGGGCCAGGCCCGGGGAGGGGTGTTTGCCTGAGCTGATACCTTCTGACCATGCCGATTGGTCCCTCCGTCTGTTTCTCGGGAGGTGTGACCTGAGGTGTAAACATTCACCTAAGGCGGGAGTGCCCTCGGAGAGTGTCCCCACAAGGAAGGAGCACGCCATCGGAGACGCTGGCAATCATGGGGGATTCCTCCGCAGTGTATTTCACTCCATCTCTCTCGACTTCTGCCCAAAAACGGAAACATGACCAGCCACCAGTGACAAAAGTACTACTGCCTGCCCCACAGTTCCTCATCGTTTCTCGATCTGAGAATGGAAAGGATTTTTCCTCTGTCAACCCTTTCGTTATCCAGAAGGGCATAGATGCCATAGCCGGATCTGTCAAATCTTGTACTAGGTTGCGTAACGGTACCTTATTACTAGAAACTGAGAGCGCCTTTCAGGCACAAAAACTGCTTCGGGCCACACTCCTGTACACGTTCCCTGTCCGGGTGGAGGCTCACCGAACTTTGAATTCGTCTCGTGGTGTAGTCTATACTAGCTCCCTCGATGGATTGACTGACGAGGAGATTCAATCTTTCCTCGCTGAGCAGGGCGTGACGGCTGTCCATAGGGTCATGAAAAAGGTCAACAATGACCTTGTACCGACCCGGACACTGTTCTTGACCTTCGATAGTGTTAAGCTGCCATCGCGCATCAAGGCGGGCTACGAGGTTATTTCTGTTCGCCCCTATGTCCCGACACCTACGCGCTGCTACCTGTGTCAGCGTTTCAATCACACTCGACAGTCTTGTTCCAATGCGGCTAAATGTGCCACTTGTGGCAGGGATGCCCATGAGGGTGACTGTCCACTTCCGTCTCCTCGTTGTGTGAACTGTCAGGGTGACCATGCCGCATCCTCCCGCGACTGTCCTGTCTACAAGGAAGAATGCTGTATCCAAGAAATTCGGGTCAAAGAGAAAGTGTCCACCTCGGCTGCTCGCAAGCTATTGGCTAGTAGGAAGCCCACGCTGCTCCCAGCGGGGAAATACAGTACTGTCCTCGCCTCTCCTCGGACTACCAGGGAGGTGGCAACCCAGACATGCGATCTGACCTTCAGCACCACAGTCGTCCGTTCGGCCAGTGCTAAGATCGCGCGGTCGACGTCTCCTCTTCCTCCCATCACCCCACAGACACCAGCCCCTTCATCAGCTTCTGCTAAGACGAAGACCCAGAAGTCAGATGCACGGGCCTTCAAGAAGGAACCGTCCGTGCAGACTTCCTACGTACCTCGACCTCCCAGCCTTCGACAGGTACTTCCACCAAACGTCCTTCCAAGAAGGCTCATAGGAAGCACAGTTCTCCTTCTCCGCCACGGCGCATTTCTTCTCCTGCGCCACCCAGCGGTTGCCGCCCCAGGCCGTCATCCGTTTCGCCTGGCCGCACTGCTGGTAGCCGAACATGTGGCCGTTCACCGGCGGAGGAAGCTCCCCCTCACGGCCATCTTCCCGCGATGGCCGATGAACCCATAGACCCAATGGACGATGACTGTCCGCCTACTGATAGCGGCGGCAGTGCTCGCTCGAAGCCAGGCCCTCAGCGGCCTTCGAGGTGACCCCTTCTTTCATCTTCCTTTGCTTCTTACGATGGCACTTATTCACTGGAATATTCGCAGCATTCGCTCCAACCGAGAGGACTTGCAGTTGCTGCTCCGCTTGCACCGTCCGCTCGTCGTAGCCCTCCAGGAAACGAAGCTACGCCCATGCGATTAAATTGCCTTGGCACACTACACCTCTGTGCGTTTTGACCTACCCCCTGTGGTAGGTATCCGGGCTCATGGAGGGGTTATGTTGCTGGTCCGGGATGATATTTACTACGACCCGATCACGTTGCACACCGGCCTGCAGGCAGTTGCATCCGCATTACTCTCCCCACTTTTACATTTTCCATTTGTACCGTTTACACTCCATCGTCATCTGCCGTTACCAGGGCAGACATGATGCAACTTATTGCTCAGCTACCTGCACCATTTTTGTTAACTGGAGACTTCAATGCCCACCATCCCCTTTGGGGCTCTCCAGCATCCTGCCCGAGGGGCTCCCTGTTAGCAGACCTTTTCAACCAGCTCAATCTTGTCTGCCTCAATACTGGCGCCCCTACTTTTCTTTCGGACACATTTCACACCTGTTCCCATTTAGACCTCTCTATATGTACTCCCCAACTTGCACGCTGGTTTGAGTGGTGTGCACTTTCTGATACATATTCGAGCGACCACTTCCCGTGTGTTATCCATCTCCTGCGGCATACATCCTCTCCGTGCTCAACTAGTTGGACCATCTCCAAGGCAGACTGGGGGCTCTTCTCTTCCAGGGCGACCTTTCAGGATCAAACCTTCACAAGCTGCGATCGTCAGGTCGCACACCTCACGGACGTCATTCTCGCTGCTGCTGAATATTCCATCCCTCACCATACTTCTTCTCCACGTCGCGTACCAGTCCCCTGGTGGACCGCAGCATGTAGAGACGCTTTACGTGCTCGTCGACGTGCTTTACACACCTTTAAACGCCACCCTACAGTGGCGCATTGTATCAATTATAAACTATTACGTGCTCAGTGTCGTATTATTAAAGAAAGCAAGAAAGCCAGCTGGGCTGCTTTCACAAGCACCTTCAACAGTTTTACTCTTTCTTCTGTTGTCTGGGGTAGCCTGCGCCGGCTATCTGGCACTAAGGTCCACTCACCAGTTTCTGGCTTGACGGTCGCGAATGACGTCCTTGTGGCCCCTGAGGATGTCTCCAATGCCTTCGGCCGCTTCTTCGCCGAGGTTTCGAGCTCCGCTCATTACCACCCTGCCTTCCTCCCCCGCCAACAGGCAGAGGAGGCTAGGCCACCTAACTTCCGCTCCTCGAATCGTGAAAGTTATAATGCCCCATTCACCATGCGGGAACTCGAAAACGCACTTGGCCGATCACGGTACTCTGCTCCAGGGCCTGATTCTATTCATATTCAGATGCTGAAGAACCTTTCTCCTGCGGGTAAAGGTTTTCTTCTTCGTACTTACAATCGCATCTGGATTGAGGGACATGTTCCCGCATGCTGGCGCGAGTCTATTGTTGTCCCGATTCCTAAACCGGGGAAGGACAAGCACTTGCCTTTCAGTTATCGTCCCATCTCGCTTACCAGCTGTGTCTGTAAAGTGATGGAGCGAATGGTTAACTCTCGATTGGTTTGGCTGCTCGAGTCTCGACGCCTACTTACCAATGTACAATGTGGATTTCGTAGGCGCCGCTCTGCTGTTGACCATCTGGTTACCTTGTCGACCTTCATTATGAATAACTTCTTGCGGAAGCGCCCGACCGCGGCTGTGTTCTTTGATTTGGAGAAGGCTTACGACACCTGTTGGAGGGTGGGCATTCTCCGCACTGTGCATACATGGGGCCTTCGCGGTCGCCTCCCTCTTTTTATTCATTCCTTTTTAATGGATCGACAGTTCAGGGTACCTGTGGGTTCTGTCCTGTCAGACACCTTTCGCCAGGAGAATGGGGTGCCACAGTGCTCAGTTTTGAGCATCGCTCTCTGCGCCATCGCGATCAATCCAATAATGGATTGCCTCCCAGCTGATGTATCAGGCTCCCTTCTCGTGGCCGATTTTACCATCTATTGCAGCGCGCAGTGTACACGTGTCCTGGAGCGCTGTCTTCAGCGTTCTCTTGACCGTCTTTACTCCTGGAGTGTCGCCAATGGCTTCCGTTTTTCTGCCGACAAGACGGTCTGTATTAACTTCTGGCGCTACAAAGAGTTTCTCCCACCGTCCTTGCGACTCGGCCCCGTTGCTCTCCTAATCGTGGAGAGAACAAAATTTTTAGGTCTTACATTTGACAGGAAACTTAGCTGGTTTCCCCATGTGTCATATTTGGCTGCCCGTTGTACCCGTTCTTTAAATGTCCTCCGTGTTCTCAGTGGTATGTCGTGGGGAGCGGATCGAACCGTCCTGCTTCTCCTATATCGGTCGATCGTCCGCTCCAAGCTGGATTATGGGAGCTTCGTATACTCCTCTGCACGGCCATCCATCTTACGCCGCCTCAACTCCATACAACATCGGGGTTTACGACTTGCGATTGGAGCGTTTTATACTAGTCCCATAGAGTGTCTTCATGCTGACGCTGGCGAATTGCCACTCACCTACCGGCGCGATATACTGCTTTGTCGGTATGCCTGTCAGCCACTGTCAATGCCCGACCATCCGTCTTATTGTTCCTTTTTTGACGACTCTCTCGACCGTCAATACGGGTTGTATGTCTCTGCCCTGCTACCCCCTGGAGTTCGCTTTCGTCGCCTCCTTCAACACCTCAATTTTTCACTCCCTGCAACCTTTCGAGTGGGCGAGAGCCACACGCCACCTTGGCTTGAGGCTCAGGTCCGCGTTCACCTTGACCTCAGCTCGCTCCCAAAAGAGGTTACCCCCGGTTCGGTCTACCACTCCCTTTTTGTGGAACTTCGTTCGAAGTTCATCAATATGACCCTCATTTATACAGGCGGCTCAAAGACCAATGACGGGGTCGGGTGTTCTTTTATTGTCGGGGCACAAAGTTTCAAATACCGGTCCATGGCCATTGTTCGGTCTTCACAGCTGAGCTATTTGCCCTCTACCAGGCTGTTCTTTACATCTGCCGCCACCGACATTCTGCTTATGTCATATGCTCCGATTCCCTGAGCGCCATCCAGAGCCTCAGTGATCCGTATCCGGTTCACCCTTTCGTGCACCGGATCCAACGCTCTCTTCAGCAGCTGGTGGACGTCGGTCCTCCGGTTAGCTTTATGTGGGTCCCTGGCCATGTCTGTATCCCTGGGAACGAAGCTGCAGATGCCGCAGCCAAGGCTGTGGTCCTCCAGCCTCGGACAGCTTCTTGTTGTGTCCCTTCATCAGATTGTAGCAGGGTCATTTGTCGGCGCATTTTATTGCTGTGGCATGCCGATTGGGCTGCACTTACAGACAACAAGCTTCGGGCCTTGAAACCTCTTCCCGCAGCTTGGACGTCCTCCTCACGCCCTTCTCGGTGGGAGGAGGTCGTTTTGGCCCAGTTACGCATTGGACACTGCCGGTTCAGCCATCGCCATCTGCTGACGGCTGCGCCGGCGCCGTTCTGCCCTTGTGGGCAATTGCTGACAGTCCGCCACATTTTAATGTCCTGTCCGGATTTTAACACACTGCGTCTAGATCTTAACCTGCCATGTACTTTATATGCCATTATAGCGGATGACCCACGAGCAGCTGCTCGTCTTCTTCATTTTATCAAATTGACAAACCTCTCTAAGGACATTTGATGATGCTGTTTTTTAATCCTATGCCTGTCAGTTTGTCTTTTATCATATTTTCCCTTTTAGTTGTTGTTTTAAACTTGTGCCTCGCGGTGCATTCTTAACGTAGCAGGGCGCTAATGACCATTGAAGTTGTGCGGCCTAAAACCACAAAAAAAACCCTTCATCAGGTTCTGATATCTCTCCAGCCCAAATATCAGACACCAAAACTTCGAAAAAGAAGAATACTCGAGAAGATTTTTTACGTACCCCAACTTCACAATCATCGGTTCCTCCTTCATCTAAACATCATGTTTCAAAGAAGGCTAGTAAGAAACCCAATTCATCTCCTTCTCCGCCAAGGTGTCTCTCATCTACAGCACCACCTGGTGGTAATTGCCCTCGGCCATTTTCTGTGTCGCCGAGGCGCACTGCTGGTGGTCGATGAACCGGCCAATCGCTGGTGGCAGGAGCTGCTCCTGAACAACCTATGGATCAGGATCTTCTGCCTTCGGCTGACTGCGATTTCATGCTGTCGGTCGCAGGATCTGGGTAATCGCTGAGTTGACGGCAACCTTGGTCACATTCCTCCATTTTCTGTTCACCCTATGTCCATTATCCACTGGAATATCCGCGGCCTTCGAGCCAATCGGGATGAATTGTCGATCCTCTTACGATCCTACTCGCCGGTCATCTTCTGTCTTCAGGAAACAAAGCTGCGTCCCCATGACTGCTTTGTTCTCCCCCATTTTCAGTTCATCCGATTTGATCTCCCCTCTGTTGAAGGCTCTCCAGCACATGGAGGACTCATGATTCTTCTCCATGATACTCTCCATTATTACCCAATCCCCTTAAACACTTCCTTCCAAGCTGTCGCTGTCTGTCTTTCCCTTTCTGGATATAACTTTTCTCTTTGTACTGTATACATCCCATCGTCCACACCAATGGCACGAGGTGATCTCCTTCATCTTCTTGGTTAGCTTCCACCCCCCAATTTGCTGGTTGAGGACTTCAATGCCAACCACTCGCTTTGGGGATCTTCACATCCTTGTCCATGGGGCTCACTATTGCTAGACATCTTCCACCAAGCGGATATAGTTTGCCTCAACACTCAGGTCCCTACATTTTTGTCTTCCTCCACGACAAATTTCTCTCATTTGGACCTTTCGGTCGGTACTGTTCCGTTAGCTCGGTGCTTCGAATGGTTCACCCTTGATGATACACACTTGAGTGACCACCTTCCAGGTGTCTTTAGACTACAGCCTCAACTGCCATACATGCGCCCACGACGCTGGAAGTTTACTCAAGCCGATTGGACACTTTTTTCGACTCTAGCGACATTCGATGACCGTCACTTTCCTAGCGTCGACGATGAGGTCACACATATTACAGACTTTATTCTTACAGCTGCGGAACGTTCAATACCACGCACCTCCGCATTTCCCCAGCGCCCCCCAATTCCTTGGTGGAACGAAGAATGCCGTGACGCAATACGTGAGCGTCGACGTGCTCCTCGCGTTTTCCGCCACCATCCTACTTTGGCCGACTGTATCCGCTATAAGCAGTTCCGTGCGCGATGCCGTCGCGTCATCCGCGATGGCAAGAAGGCAACCTGGAAATTCTTTACTAGCTCATTTAACAACTTCACTCCCTCCTCGGAAGTTTGGAGTCGGATTCGACGGTTATCTGGCACGCCTAGTATCTCCCCAGTCTCTGGGATCACTGTCGCGCACGATACGTTAGTGGACCCCGTCGCCATTTCTAACTCATTGGGTCAACACTTTGCTGAGATTTTGAGCTCTTCTAATTACCCGCCAGCGTTTCTCCCGAAGAAACGTGCAGCGGAAGTGCAACCTCTTGCTTTCTCCTCTCAAAATCGCGAAAGCTGTAACACTGTTTTCTCCATGCGGGAACTCCAACATGCACTCTTCTTCTCGCTCCTCCGCCCCAGGACCGGATGGTATCCACATCCAAATGTTGCTGCATTTATCAACCCATAGTCTGCGTTACCTCCTTCGCATTTATAATCGAATTTGGACCGACAGTACTTTTCCCAGACGATGGCGAGAAGCTATCGTCGTTCCTATTCCGCAACTTGGAAAGGACAAACATCTCCAGTTATCGCCCCATTTCTCTCACGAGTAGTGTCTGTAAGGTTTTGGAGCGTATGGTGAATTACCGATTAGCTTGGTGGCTGGAGTCCCGCAGTCTTTTAACACCTGCCCAATGTGGTTTCCGAAAGCGTCGTTCTGCAGTTGACCATCTTGTTGCTCTCTCCACTTATATCATGAACAATTTTCTTCGGAAACGCCAAACAGTAGCAACATTTTTTGATCTGGAGGGAGCATACGATACCTGTTGGAGGACAGGCATCCTCCGCACACTGTTCTCTTGGGGCTTTCGAGGTCGGCTGCCCCTTTTTCTTCGCGAATTTATGGCAGAGCGCACATTTAGACTGCGGGTGAAAACTACTCTCTCCCGTACTTTCTTCCAAGAAAACGGGGTACCCCAGGGCACCGTTCTGAGTGTTGTACTGTTTGCCATTGCCATAAATCCATTTATTGATTGTCTCCTTCCTGATGTCTCGAGCTCCCTCTTTGTGGACGATTTTGCGATCTACTACAGCTCTCAACGGACCAGCCTTCTTGTACGACGTCTTCAAGGATGTTTCGATCGCCTCCACTCTTGGAGCATCGAAACCGGCTTCCGTTTTTCTCCCAGTAAGAACATTTATGTTAATTTTTTGCGACGTAAGGAGTTTCTTCCACCCTCCTTACATCTAGGACCTGTCAACCTTCCGTTGTCGGACGTCGCTAAATTCTGGGGTCTTATGTTTGGGCTCGCTGTCTGCTATCCCTCAACATCCTCCGTGTCTTGAGTGGTACCTCCTGGGGAGCGGACCGAGTGGTGCTTCTCCAACTCTGCCTTAGTACCCTCGATATTGGACTATGGAATCATAGTTTACTCCTCTGCTCGGCTGTCTATTCTTCGGCGTCTCGACTCTCTCCACCACCGTGGATTACGTTTAGTGTCTGGAGCTTTTTACACCAGCCCTATGGTAAGCCTTTATGCTGAGACTGCTGAACCTCCGCTGTCCAATCGGCGAGCAGTCCTTCTGAGTCGTTACGCTAGCCATCTGTGTTCCATGCCTGCTAATCCAGCCCATGACAATTTTTTCGACGCCTCCTTTGATGTAGGGTATGCAGGCCGCCACTCCTCCCTACTACCACCGAGAGCCCGCTTCCGTCCTGCTCCATTCTCTTTCCTTTCGCTTTCCTAAAACCTTCTTGACAACTTGGGGTACAGCACCGCGTTGGCTCCCTTCACTTGTTTATCGTCGGGCATTTGCTGCTCTGTGTGCACAAATGAAGGAAGCCGCATTTATTTACACTGATGGCTCGAAAACATCGTTAGGTGTAGGGAGTGCCTATATTGTTGGCGACACCCCAAATCAATTTCAGCTTCCCGACCAGTGTTCGGTTTATACTGCGGAGCTTTACGCTGTTCTCCAGGCTGTCCACTACATCCGCCGTCATCAGCGGATACAGTATGTTATCTGCTCAGATTCTCTCAGCTCTCTCCTCAGTCTCCAAGCTCTTTACCCTATCCACCCTCTGGTCCACCGGATTCAGGACTGTCTGCGCTTGCTCCACCTGGGGGGCGTCTCGGTGGCGTTGCTCTGGCTTCCGGGACACGTTGGTATATGTGGAAATGAGGCGGCCGATATGGCGGTCAAGGCTGCAGTCTCTCTTCTTCGGCCAGCTATTCAATCGATTCCCTTCACCGATCTACGGAGCGTTTTATGTCGTCGGGTTGTTCTTTTATGGCACGCACATTGGTCGACACTTCCCCATAATAAATTGCGGGACGTGAAAGCTCTTCCTTGTGCTTGAACCTCTTCCTCCCGAACGCGTCGTCGGGAGGAGGTAATTTTAACTAGACTTCGGATAGGGCACTGTCTTTTTAGCCATCGACATCTTTTAAGCGGCGATGCTCCCCCACTCTGTCCCCACTGCTCTCAGCTGTGGACGGTAAGACACCTTTTAATTGAGTGCCCCTATTTTACTCCGTTACGCGCCCGTCTACAACTGTCGCCTGCTATATCGTCCATTTTAGTAGATGACACGCGCTCGGCCGATCGCGTTCTTGAGTTTATTAGTGCCAGTGAAATGACGTCAGTCATTTGAAGCTTTTTTTTTGGGGACAACCAACCCCTTTCTGTAGTGGATTTGTAAGCGTTCCTTCTGCTTTTAGTTTGTCCAATTGTTTGAGTTTCGTTCGCATTTCTGCTGGTTTCCATTTTCGGTTTTTACTGTTTCCTAAGTCACGGACCGGGCGCTAATGACCATAGCAGTTTTGCGCCCTAAAACCAAAACAAAAAAAAGCTCTGAGAAATTGAGGCATAGTAGTGTGCAGTCCTTTCCTTAAAGAATATCTATTTTCAGTGTATTTGGGAGAAGCTGTCTAGAATACTTTGTTATGGAGACAAAACCTGAGGGATAATTCTTTCCTATTCATATGTTGATGATTCTGGAGGAATTTCGAAGGTATGTTTCTAATGTGACAATTTAGTGTTTGTTAGCCTTTTTATGTTCCGCTGTCCTTTTGTCAGTTTGATTTCTCAGTAACGATTGTCTCCAAAGTAAAACCCACATCAGATTCATAGTAAAGCTCTGAGTTTTGTAATATGTCCATTGCACCTTACGCCGCACGAATGAACAGATATTCTGACGATAAGAATTTAGAGTAAATCATTAATCTTTAGCTTCTACATCTCTTGATTTGTAATTGATTTGGAGAACGTGAGCACTGCAGACACAAAAACAGCTTGCTGAGCGAGAGGTAAGTGAATTTTATTTCAAGGTGCACCTTACATTGCGTTCTTGTGCAAACAGTGTGTAGTCAGGATTGGGAGGTATCTTGCTTGTCGTGTCAGCAAGCAAACTTTCAGTTAACACTGTTCCTACTTTCTAATATTTTCTTCAGAGTAGAGCAGTAATTCGGTTTTGTGGGCTTAGTCTAACACGCATCGTTCTCATTGCGCTTTGGTACTGAGTGTTAGATTCCATTGAGTATGCATTTCATTTGGCTTTAAATGGGTTCAATTTTGTCACATTTAGCGTTATAAATATAAAATGTTATCTCAAAACACGGTTCACATGCTCAACACAAGGCCAACAACCAGTCAGTTCGGCTCAGCAGTTCAATGTTAAAAGATAGCAAAGTTTTCGAAATCA
The DNA here is from genome assembly GCF_021461385.2 of Schistocerca piceifrons. Lineage (NCBI taxonomy): Eukaryota > Metazoa > Arthropoda > Insecta > Orthoptera > Acrididae > Schistocerca > Schistocerca piceifrons. The sequence continues at coordinate 811,499,729 of NC_060141.1, forward strand.
GTGTCAAGTTTTCTGTTTCATAGAAAGCTTACCCAGTGCTAAAACGTGTGAGCTAGTTGAGCTGCTGTGGTTGCCTCCGCTTACAACCGGGAATTCACAATTTATTCGTCCTTGCTACTGCTGTTTCATTCTAATGCTGGTTATAATCATATTTTCGGTAGTGTAATATGATGCTAGTAGGTAACATTGTTACACATTTGTCATTAAAGAAACCTCAAAATACGTAATATTTATAACAGATGACTTCTACCTGAATCGTAATTTGACAAACCAGTTGTGGAATTGAATGATCAGTCGTTGGTGGGCAGTGTTTATATACTCGTACTCCTCAGCAACCGCGTAGCACCAAACTTACAGGATGACTAACTGGTGTTCAGATGCGAGTGGTGCACACGTGAAGCGGATTTCGTTGTTTAACGACTGTATTCAAATGACTTGGCAAATAAGCAAAATCCATTACCAAAGGAGAAAATTTTTAAGATAGTTATGTGCTCATCTTCCGTTGGCAATATATTCCTAGTTGGTTTCGCATAACAGGAAAGCTTCAACGTGCATGTGAAAGTAATTAGTATGGCAGCATTAACTTCAAAATCTCACAGCTGTACGAGCAGGTGACAATTTAGTTACATTGGCTTCCAGTATTCAAAGTCTTGTTCACCTGTTCAGTCGTTTAAACCGCTGAGGCAGTTCTGATGCATTTAAAGCTGGAGCTGGTTGTCAGGTGAGGCAGTGGAGACCAGACGAACTTCAGGGGGATCCGATTACCACCTCTCGCTCAATGAAATAGACTGGATTTTTTCGCCATTCACTTAATAAAGTAAATGAAAGGCGTCGCCTTGCGCTTTTAATTCAAGGTAATTGTAAGTGTTCGTTCACGTAATTTAACATCTACTAAAAATCTAATTTAGGACTTCCAATAATGGAATTCTCAATTTTATAACCTAAGTCAATTTCCTATGGCTGAGAAATGAAAAATACTAAAACGAATATTTTTTATAATTGTGTTAAAAATTGAAACAAATTATTTACTTCAAGAAATTGCCAACGGTTGCCATTAAAATCAACGTGGCAATGTCCTGTTAGGCTATTGCTGCGGGACCTGCCTGGATCATGGCTGATAGCATCCAGCGCCTTCAAAACTGACCAGTTGTCGCCCTTTATGGAGGTAACTTCTCGATTAGTCCTTTTTTAAACTGCCTTGTCTGAGTGTAGACTATTTCTGAAACCACGACCTCACTTTTTAGTTGATCCTTGTACTTCACACTGCGCAAAGAATTTTAAAGAATGTACAAGATTTAAGACACGTGCAAGGCACACATGCGTAGCAGACTTCCATTTTTCTACATTGCTCTTCATTATGTTGTTGTTGTTGTTGTTGTTGTTGTTGTGGTCTTCAGTCCTGAGACTGGTTTGATGCAGCTCTCCATGCTACTCTATCCTGTGCAAGCTTCTTCATCTCCCAGTATCTACTGCAACCTACATCCTTCTGAATCTGCTTAGTTTATTCATCTCTTGGTCTCCCTCTACGATTTTTACCCTCCACACTGCCCTCCAATGCTAAATTTGTGATCCCTTGATGCCTCAAAACATGTGCTACCAACCGATCCCTTCTTCTACTCAAGTTCTGCCTCAAACGTCTCTTCTCCCCAATCCTATTCAATACCTCCTCATTAGTTACGTGATCTACCCACCTAATCTTCAGCATTCTTCTGTAGCACCACATTTCGAAAGCTTCTATTCTCTTCTTGTCCAAACTAGTTATCGTCCATGTTTCACTTCCATACATGGCTACACTCCATACAAATACTTTCAGAAACGACTTCCTGACACTTAAATCTATACTCGATGTTAACAAATTCCTCTCCTTGAGAAACGCTTTCCTTGTCATTGCCAGTCTACATTTTATATCCTCTCTACTTCGACCATCATCGATTATTTTACTCCCTAAATAGCAAAACTCCTTTACTACTTTAAGTGTCTCACTTCCTAATCTAATTCCCTCAGCATCACCCGACTTAATTTGACTACATACCATTATCCTCGTTTTGCTTTTGTTGATGTTCATCTTATATCCTCCTCTCAAGACATTATTCATTCCATTCAACTGCTCTTCCAAGTCGTTTGCTGTCTCTGACAGAATTACAACGTCATCGGCGAACCTCAAAGTTTTTATTTCTTCTTCATGGATTTTAATACCTACTCCGAATTTTTCTTTTGTTTCCTTTACTGCTTGCTCAATATACAGATTGAATAACATCGGGGAGAGGCTACAACCCTGTCTCACTCCTTTCCCAACCACTGCTTCCATTTCATGCCCCTCGACTCTTATAACTGCCATCTGGTTTATGTACAAATTGTAAATAGCCTTTCGCTCCCTGTATTTTACCCCTGCCACCTTCAGAATTTGAAAGAGAGTATTCCAGTTAACGTTGTCAAAAGCTTTCTCTAAGTCTACAAATTGTAGAAACGTAGGTTTGCCTTTTCTTAATCTTTCTTCTAAGATAAGTCGTAAGGTTAGTATTGCCTCACGTGTTCCAACATTTCTACGGAATCCAAACTGAACTTCCCCGAGGTCCGCTTCTACCAGTTTTTCCATTCGTCTGTAAAGAATTCGCGTTAGTATTTTGCAGCTGTGACTTATTAAACTGATAGTTCGGTAATTTTCACATCTGTCAACACCTGCTTTCTTTGGGATTGGAATTATTATATTCTTCTTGAGGTCTGTGGGTATTTCGCCTGTCTCATACATCTTGCTTACCAGATGGTAGAGGTTTGTCATGACTGGCTCTCCCAAGGCCATCAGTAGTTCTAATGGAATGTTGTCTATTCCCGGGGCCTTGTTTCGACTCAGGTCTTTCAGTGCTCTGTCAAACTCTTCACGCAGTATCTTATCCCCCATTTCATTTTCATCTACATCCCCTTCCATTTCCATAATATTGTCCTCAAGTACATCGCCCTTATATAAACCCTCTATATACTCCTTCCACCTTTCTGCCTTCCCTTCTTTGCTTAGAACTGGGTTGCCATCTGAGCTCTTGATATTCATACAAGTGGTTCTCTTCTCTCCAAAGGTCTCTTTAATTTTCCTGTAGGCAGTAGCTATCTTACCCCTAGTGAGACAATCCTCTACATCCTTACATTTGTCCTCTAGCCATCCCTGCTTAGCCATTTTGCACTTCCTGTCGACATCATTTTTGAGACGTTTGTATTCCTTTTTGCCTGCTTCATTTACTGCATTTTTATATTTTCTCCTTTCATCAATTAAATTCAATATTTCTTCTGTCACCCATGGATTTCTATTAGCCCTCGTCTTTTTACCTACTTGATCCTCTGCTGCCTTCACTACTTCATCCCTCAGAGCTACCCATTCTTCTTCTACTGTATTTCTTTCCCCCATTCCTGTCAATTATTCCCTTATGCCTTCCCTTAAACTCTGTACAACCTTTGGTTCTTTCAGTTTATCCAGGTCCCATCTCCTTAAATTCCCGCCTTTTTGCAGTTTCTTCAGTTTCAATCTGCAGTTCTTAACCAATATATTGTGGTCAGAATCCACATCTGCCCCTGGAAATGTCTTACAATTTAAAACCTGGTTCCTAAATCTCTGTCTTACCATTATGTAATCTATCTGATACCTTTTAGTATCTCCAGGATTCTTCCAGGTATACAACCTTCTTTTATGATTCTTGAACCAAGTGTTAGCTATGATTAAGTTATGCTCTGTGCAAAATTCTACTAGGCGGCTTCCTCTTTCATTTCTTCCCCCCAATCCATATTCACCTACTATGTTTCCTTCTCTCCCTTTTCCTCCTGACGAATTCCAGTCACCCATGACTATTAAATTTTCGTCTCCCTTCACTACCTGAATAATTTCTTTTATCTCGTCATACATTTCATCAATTTCTTCATCATCTGCAGAGCTAGTTGGCATATAAACTTGTACTACTGTAGTAGGCATGGGCTTTGTGTCTATCTTGGCCACAATAATGCGTTCACTATGCTGTTTGTAGTAGCTAACGTGCACTCCTATTTTCTTATTCATTATTAAACCTACTCCTGCATTACCCCTATTTGATTTTGTATTTATAACCCTGTAATCACCTGACCAAAAGTCTTGTTCCTCCTGCCACCGAACTTCACTAATTCCCACTATATCTAACTGTAACCCATCCATTTCCCTTTTTAAATTTTCTAACCTACCTGCCCGATTAAGGGATCTGACATTCCACGCTCCGATCTGTAGAATGCCAGTTTTCTTTCTCCTGATAACGACGCCCTCTTGAGTAGTCCCCGCCCGGAGATCCGAATGGGGGACTATTTTACCTCCGGAATATTTTACCCAAGAGGACGCCATCATCATTTAATCATACAGTAAAGCTGCATGTCCTCGGGAAAAATTACGGCTGTAGTTTCCCCTCTCTTCATTATGGCAGTGTTAATAAACTTCGTATTATATTTGGTGTTAGCAACACTTGCTCAGTTCGAAGTATTACCTGCAATGTGCTTCAGATGGGAAGCAATCTAGAACGTACTTCTCCGAATCCTGAGCAAAACCGAAATTTAAGTTTCCACCTATCTGGTTCGACCCATGACGTAAAGATGGCCGACACTCCTATTTCCAGCATATGCAGTACAGCTATCGCAGCTCCACGAAACGGACCCACGAACAAAGATAAACACTACTACAGTTACAAAATGAAAGCGGATGGACAAAGTGCAGGAAGTACTGGCTTCAGAGTGGGGACAAGCAGAAACGTAATACCAATAACACCATACCGGATCTAAAATAACAATGTCACCTAAAAATGCAAAAGATTCGTAAACGCTAAAAAGATAGCCATAGGAATCGAAATCTTCACATGACCTATGGCCAAAACGAGGCCCTCGATAGCAATGAATCCACGTACCATTCAAAAACCCAATACCTCAATTTTCACTTAATCAAATAAAAACACACGAACTAAAATGCTAAAGTCAAACCATACCTAATGGATTAAAAACAAACCAAGAAAGAATATACCGACAAACAAATCTAATTTGACGCACGCGCACAGTGAAAAGCAAGTTGTCTGCAGTCAACCGAATCAACTGCAAGGACATGCTCGGAAGCCAAGTTTTTGAAGTAAATTTCCGCCGTTTGTATGTTAATTGTTAGTTTATTGCACACAATTGCTTTTGGCTATGTAGCCATTGTAAAGTGAATTTTGAAATGGCAAAATGTGTGACCTGTCCATGAAGGAAAGATCATGATCGTAAGCACCATATCATCACCCATTGCATCATCCCATGAGCTTCTTACAGACCTAACATCTATTACTGAGAAAAAGGAAAAAAAACTTCCAAACCAAAAGAAATACACTCCTCCAATAATACCAGACAAAAGAACAAATTCATAACCAACAATATGCAAAATGAGAGCGAACCTCGCCCGCTCGGGTAGCGTCATCAAATGACTCACAAAGATAACGAAAAATTTCCAAACACACACACAGCTAGCAAGTGTGCCACCAAATAAAACACTACGCCCATAACCATGACCAGATGTAAACATTTGTGACACCATGGAACTATACCGACACCAACGTGATAAACGGACCCTATGGTGTAGGCCTACTTCAAAACACGTGGGAAGTGTTAGTGCTGGCGGCTGTCTCCTGTGGGGTGCGAGTCCGTTCCAGGTAACTTCAGTAAATATTAACTGCGGCGTTTAAATACACAGCACCTTATAACACGACGAAGTTAAGACCTTCAGCAAGTACCTTTCCACTGGCATTGATTGCCTGTGGGCTTCGCGCGTAGCCGAGCATTGGAATGTTAACGCGGGCAAGGCAGGAGGCCCACGAGAAAAACAGGCAGCGGCGCTTTCGTCATGAAGGCAGGCCTTAATTCGCTAGCTCTGTTCAGCAGACAAAAGTTTCTAAACCTGTTAACTCGTAGCTGGACGTGTACGTACTAACGGGAATTGCATCTTCTACTGGAATCTCCTATTATGAAGTCTTACTGATTAAAAGTAAAACGAAATTTAAGGTAAATACTCGATATAAATGTTATAACGGCTTGTTTATAGCATTGTCTCATCTGCTTAAGTCCTCGTTTCAAACAAGAAGTGGTGCAATATGCAACTGATAGTCATTTTGGCATGATTTTAATTTTTATAATCCCAGTACAGACGTAATAAATCGTAAGTAGGCCTGCTGACTTCCGATCATTGTAGGACTAACAGTAACCCTCCATAATACCGGATTCCCGTAGAAGATGCGATTCCCGTAGAAGATGCGATTCCCGTAGAAGATGCGATTCCCGTAGAAGATGCGATTCCCGTTCGAACGTACAAACCTAGCTAAGTGTTAACTCGTGTTTCTTTTAGGCCTCGCTGGGCGATTAGTGACGTCACAAGCTCATTGCTGGGCACGCATTTCTCGTGGGCCCCAGACCACACAGTGACGCCACTGGTCAAAACAGGTCGGTGGAATGATTTTTTGATAGTTTCCATGAGGCAAAATTTCTTGGAAAAATGGATTAAAATGCCTAGGCTGGAAATGAGTCAGCAACATGTTCATTAGTTTGTATTAAGATTTATAATCACAACATGAAGAGTACTATGTAGAGCAGCTTTCATAAGCCATTAGGCATTACTTTATCGCCAAAGAAGATAATCAACTTGTCAGGGAGTGATTTTTCGTACTTCATGCACGAACTGGCATTTCAAATGCCAACAATACCACTGTTAATGTCCCAATTCACTAACATTAGTAGGCCTCTATTGAGGTTCCTTGAATAGTCAGTGCTTCGAACTAGTATGGAAGTTCTGAAGTAGCTGTTTTTCCTTCAAGAAGTGATTCTCTGGAGCAGATGTTTTGTATCTGAAAGTACACCCTCGTTCAGTCTTTCACGTGTTTGTTAGGTTCCAACTTCACATAATAGTGAAAGACCACTCAATTAATTCTATAGAAACAATGTGAAAGTATTTTACAAAATGGACGAAGTAGTAACGGTGATTGCAAATTATTTGTAGATATAAGGGTTCACAGGCCTACAAGCCTTCTGCATGAGATATAGCTTAGGAATCTGTTACTGTTAATGTGTATAAGTTGCGAGTGTCTACTGCTGAACGTGTTCGCTCGAACGAACCTTATGGGACAACTTTAGTCCCTCTACGCTTTATACAGTACAGCAGCAAATTCAGTGCAAATTTGTTGATAGTTCACGTAATTTTTCTGTAAGTATATGCACTTGAAATTAGGAAGTGAAATACCTAATGTAAGTAGGAACGCCTATCTACATCTACACGTATATCCTACAATTCACATTTAAGTGCCTGGCAGAGGGTTCATCGAACGACGTTCACAAGTCTCTAAAATTCCAATCTTGTACAGCGCGCGGAAAGAACGAACACCTGTATCTATAGCTCTGATTTCCCTTACCTCTTCATGGTCATAGTTTCTCCATATGTAGGTCGGCGACAACCAAATATTTTCGCATTCAGAGAAGAAATTTGGTGACAGGAATTTTGTGAGAAGATTTCTCCACATGAGAAACTGCTTTACAATGAAGTAAATAACCCTAGCTGCATACAGGCGTTGATATGTCAACGGGAACAGTTGAAAAATGTGCCCCGACCGAGACTCTAACCCGGGATCTCAGATGCTCCATCCATTTTTAAATCTTTTGTTTTCGTTCATTGCATCTGCTCGTGTCGGACGTCGCAAAACACCTGTTTCAGTTCGTCGTTAATCCATTAACTCAACTTTTTTATTAGAGGGCAGCCAACTCTCCGACCGAACACGCTGAGTTAAAGTGTAAGCATAAATCTGAGCCACCGAGGACAGAGGATAGTGCGACTGCAGGGACCTATCTTCGGCACGCCTCCCATGAGACCCACATTCGCAACTTATTGTCCCGCACTATATTCGTAGTACCTCTGCCCATTTTACTCATTACATGCGGCTTTACTGCCGATTCCTGTAAGAGTTCGGGCACTGTTTGTGCATCAGCACAGGTCAAATGGCCGGTGTGCCGTATCTGTTCTTTCGGACACTGGAAATGGTATCTGTTAGGGCCCACCTGGACTCTGCGATCACAGTTTGCAATCTTTATCTACATCCTGACAGGACTCTTGCACCTGCTCCCATAACTGCCCTTCTTCAGCAACTTCCTCCTCCGTTCCTCCTCCTCGGGGATTTTAATGCTAATCATCCCTTGTGGGCCGGCCGAAGTGGCCGTGTGGTTAAAGGCGCTGCAGTCTGGAACCGCAAGACCGCTACGGTCGCAGGTTCGAATCCTGCCTCGGGCATGGATGTTTGTGATGTCCTTAGGTTAGTTCGGTTTAACTAGTTCTAAGTTCTAGGGGACTAATGACCTCAGCAGTTGAGTCCCCACCGAGCGAGGTGGCGCAGTGGTTAGCACACTGGACTCGCATTCGGGAGGACGACGGCTCAATCCCGTCTCCGGCCATCCTGATTTAGGTTTTCCGTGATTTACCTAAATCGCTTCAGGCAAATGCCGGGATGATTCCCGTGAAAGGGCACGGCCGATTTCCTTCCCCATCCTTTCCTCACCCGAGCTTGCGCTCCGTCTCTAATGACCTCGTTGTCGACGGGACGTTAAACACTAACATCCTCCTCCTCCTCCAGTTGAGTCCCATAGTGCTCAGCCATTTGAACCATTTGAAGCCATCTCTTGTGGGGCAGTGCATTTCCATCTAGTTTGGATCTTCTCATAGACAAGTTTCTTGCAGACCACGACTTGTGCCTTTTTAATGATGGCTCCCCTACCCATTTCAGAGCCAGTCATGGTACCTTTTGTGCCACTGGTCTTTGTGCCTCCCTCCCCTCCCTCTCCCTCCGATCCTCCCTTACACTGGTCGCCACACGACGATCTTTGCTTCCCGCTCCTCGATGAACAAGTTACCTCGTTGGTCATTCCAACGTGCCGATTGGCCTATATATACTGCACAGGTCGGTTTTTCTCCCTCTTTGTCGGGTTGTATTGATGACGTCTTACGTGACGTGTTTGAGATAGTTCGCGCTGCTAGCCTTGCTATCCCACGCTCATATGGACCATTTCGCCGCCGGCAAGTTCCGTGGAGTACTGCCATTGCCATTGCTATCTGTGATCGCCATCGAGCTTCGCAGCACTTTAAGAGGCACCCATCTACTGTCAATCTTATTACCTTTAAACGCCTTCGCCAAAGCCCGTTACTTACTCAAACGGAGCAAACGGGTGTATCAGGAAAGCTTTGTTTCTTCCCTCGGTTCTACTGTCCCTATGTCATTGCTATGGGCTACACTTCGCTCTCTCCAAGGTTGCCATCGGCAATCTACCCTCTCGGGTCTTGCCCTCCCAGATGGCGTACGCACGGACCCATTGATTCTAGCAGAACATTTTGCAACAGCATCAGCATAAACCTATGCGGCTGCTTTCCTTCACCAGAAACATTGGGCCATAGCTTCCGCCTTACGTTTTATCCCTTGTCAGTCAGAATCTTACAACGAACCTTTTACTGAGGGGGAATATCTTACCGCACTTTATTCTTATCATTATACGCGCCTGGCCCAGACTCCATTCATAACCAACTGCTTCAACATCTCAGTGCTCCACAACGGCCACATCTTCTCCGGGTGTTTAACCGTACCTGGCTCCAGGGTGACTTCCCTTCTCAGTGGAGGGATAGCATCGTGGTTCCTGTCCTTAAGCCTGGTAATAACCCCCTCTTCGTCGAAAGCTATTGGTCAATTAGTCTGACAAACGTTATTTGCAGGTTACTGGAATGGATAGTAGCCTGTCGGCGCAATTGGGTCCTCTCTGGATCTATTGTCCCCTTACCAGTGTGGCTTCCGAGAGGGACATTCTCCGATCCATCATTTATTTCGATTGGAATCCGCCATTTGGCACGCTCTTCCACAGTGTCGCCATTTGTTTGCAGTATTTCTGGACTTTTGCTAGGCGTATGATACAGCTTGGCGCCATCATACCTTACACTTCATGAATGGGGCCCACTCCCGATTTTTATCCGCCAATTCCTGTTCGATCGGTTGTTCAGGGTTTGGGTTGGTACTGTTTAATTCTCCACCGACCCAGGAGAATAGCATCCTACAGGGTTCTGTATTGAGTACTTCTCTTCCTCATTGCTATAGATGGACTTAAGGCCTCCGTTGGTCCTTTCACAGCTGCTCTGTATGTGGACGATTCCTTTATTGGGTTAGTTAGATGGCCTCTGCAGAGCGGCAGCTCCAGGGTGCTATACATCGTGCCTCTGCATGGACCCTCTCACACAGGTTTCAATTCTCTCCTTCGAAATCGCGGATGGTCTACTTCTATCGCTGTATTATGGTCCAACCCGATTCGGAGCTATACCTCAATGGAAGATAATTATCTGTGGTCCTATAGTTTCATTTCCTGGGTCTTCTTTTCGACAACAAGCTCACATGGCTGGCTCGTATCAGACTTCTGAAGATAGGAAGTTTCCGTAAACTCAATGTCTTTCACTTCCTTGCCCACACCTCTTGGGGTGCAGATCATTCCACTCTTCTGCAGCGTTATCGGGCTTTAGTGCTGTCTCACTTGGACTATGGTTGTCAAGTTTACGGTTCGGCTGCTCCTTCCACCCTGCACCTCCTGGCCCCCTGCGGGTCTGGGGTAAGAATAGGCTCGAGGTATTCCTGCCTGTCGTAAGAGGCGACTAAAAGGAGTCCCTCCCCCTCAAGGGGGTAGTTAGCGCCTGCGTCTGGAGACGGACGGTTCAGCGACTTAAATTTGTGGTCATTTTGGTGTTTTGCTTATTCTGGTTTCTTCATATCTTTGTTTCCTTTCTTTGTCCTTCTCCCTCTCTCACTGTCATCCTTACTTTTTTCGTTGCGTCCTAGCCTACGCGTTTGAGACAGTCTGTCCTTTCTCTTCCTCTCTCACTTTCTTTTCCTATTCTGCTGTCCTCCCTGTGCGTGCCTGAAGGCTGACCCACGCGTTCGCAAGCGTAGCCGGTGACGGGGTAAAGCGTAATTCCCCACCCTGGGTAGACAAGTAGGGCCTGTGCGTACCCCCTGGTAAAGGCCAGGCCCGGGTAGGGGTAATTGCCCGAGCTGACACCTTCTGACCATTCCGATTGGTCCCTCCGTCCGTTTCTCAGGAGATGTGACCTGAGGTGCAAACATTCACCTGAGGTGGGAGCGCCCTTTGAGAGGGTCCCCACAAGGAAAGAGCGCGCCATCGGAGAAGCTGGCTATCATGGGGGATTCATCCACAATGGACTTCTTCTTCTCTCTCGGCTTCTGACCAAAAACGGAAACTGGACCAGCCACCAGCGACAAAAGTACTACCACCTGCCCAAAAGTTCCTCATAGTTTCTTGATCTGAGGACGGAAAGGATGATTAATCTGTGAACCCTTTCGTTATTCAGAAGGGCATAGATGCCATACCCCGACCTGTCAAGTCTTGCACCAGGATGTGTAACAGTACCTTGTTGTAGGAAACTGAGAGCGCCTTTTGGGCATAAACTCCCTCGGGCCACATTCCTGTCCAGGTGAAGGCTCACTGCACTCTGAATTCGTGGCGTGGTGTGGTATTTACTAATCACTAGACATATTGACTGAGGATGAAATGGTCTTTGCTCTCTGAGCAGGGCGTGACGGCTGTCCATAGGACCATGAAAAGTGTCGGCAATGACCTTGTACTGACCCGGACACTTTTCTTGACCTTTCATAGTGTTCAGCTGCCGTCGCTCATCAAAGCGAGCTATGAGGCTATTTCTGTTGGCCCCTATGTCCCGACACCTACGTGCTGCTACCAGTGTCAGCGTTTTAACCACACCCGCCAGTCTTGTTCTAATGTGGCTAAATGTGTCACTTGTGGCAGGGACGACCATGAGGGTAACTGTCCGCCTCTGTCTCCTGGCTGCGTGAACTGTCAGGGTGACCATGCAACGTCCTCTCGCGACTGTCCCATCTACAAGGATGAACGCTGTATACAGGAAATTCGGGTCGAAGAGACAGTGTCCACCTCGGCTGCTCGCAAGCTTTTTGCTAGTAGGAAGCCCACACTGCTTCCAGCGGGGAAATACAGTACCGTCCTCGCCTCTCCTCGGCCTACCAGGGAGGTATCGATACAGACATGTGATCTGACCTTTAGTGCTACGGTCGTCCATTTGGCCAGTGCTAAGATCGCCCGATCAATGTCTCCTCTTCCTCCAGTCACCCCAAGACACAACCACCTACATCAGCTTCTGCCAAGACTAAGACCCAGAAGTCAGATGCATGGGCCTTCAAGAAGGAACCGTCCCCTGAAGACTTCTTATGTACCCCGAACTCCCAGCCATTGACCAGTACTTCGACTAAACGACCTTCCAAGAAGGCTCATAGGAAGCAAAGTTCTCCTTCTCCGCCACGGCGCGTTTCTTCTCCTGCGCCACCCAGCGGTTGCCACCTCAGGCCGTCATCTGTTTCGCCTGGCCGCACCGCTGGTAGCCGAACATCTGGTCGTTCACTGGCGGAGGAAGCTCCCCCTCCCAGCCATCTTAACAAGATGGCCGATGAACCAATTGAACCAATGGACGATGACTCTCCGCCTATTGATAGTGGCGGCAGTGCTCGCTCGAAGCCAGGCCCTCAGTGGCCTTCGAGGTGACCCGTTCTCGCTCTTTCTGTTTCTTCTCACGATGGCACTTTTTCATTGGAATATTCTCGACATTCGCTCCAACCCAGAGGACTTAACGTTGCTGCTACGCTTGCACTGTCAGCTCGTAGTAGCTCTCCATGAAACGAAGCTAAGCCCATGCAATCGAATTGAATTGGCACACTATGCCTCTGTGCCATTTGACCTACCCCCTGCGGCAGGGTTTCTGGCACATGGAGGGGTTATGTTGCTGGTCCGGGATGATATCTACTACGATCCCATCACATTGCACACCGATATGCAGGCAGTTGCTGTCTGACTTACTCTCCCCACTTTTACATTTTCCATTTGTACCGTTTACACTCCATCGTAGTCCGCCGTTACTAGGGCAGACATGATGCAAATTATTGCTCAGCTACCTGCACCATTTTTGGAGATTTCAATGCCCACCATCTCCTTTGGGGCTCTCCAGCATCCTGCCCAAGAGGCTCCCTGTTAGCAGACCATTTCAATGACCTCAATCTTGTCTGCCTCAATACTGGTGCCCCTACTTTCCTTTCGGACACAACTCACCTATTCCCATTTAGATCTCTGTATATGTACTACCCAACTTGCACACTGGTTGGAGTGGTACGCTCTTTCTGATACGTATTCGAGCGACTACTTCCCTTGTGTTATCCATCTCCTGCACCGTACCCCGTCTCCATGCTCAAGTAGTTGGAACATCTCCAAAGCAGACTGGGGGCTCTTCTCTTTCAGGGCGACATTCCAGGATCGAAACTCCACAAGCTGACTATCGCAGGTCGCACACCTCACGGAAATCATTCTCACTGCTCCTGAATATTCCATCCCTCTTACTACAACTTCTCCACGTCGTGTACTGGTCCCCTGGTGGACCGCAGCATGTAGAGACGCTTTACGTGATCGTTGACATGCTTTACGCACCTTTGAACGCCACCCTACGATGGCGAATTGTATTAACTATAAACGATTACGTTTGCAGTATCGTCGTGTTATTAAAGAAATCAAGAAAGCTAGCTGGGCTGCTTGCACAAACTCCTTCAACAGTTTTACTCCTGTTGTCTGGGGTAGCCTGTGCCAGCTATATGGCACTAAGGTCCACTCACCAGTTTCTGGCTTGACGGTCGCGAATGACGTCTTTGTGGCCCCTAAGGATGTCTCCTATGCCTTCCGCCGATTTTTCGCAGAGGTTTCGAGCTCCGCTCATTACCACCCTGCATTCCTACCCCGAAAACAAGCAGAGGAGGCAAGACCACCTAACTTCCGCTCCTCGAATCATGAGTTACAATGCCCCATTCACCATGTGGGAACTCGAAAATGCACTTGACCGGTCATGGTCCTCAGCTCCAGGGCCTGATTCTATTCATATTCAGATGCTGAAGAACCTTTCTCCGCAGGTAAAGGTTTTTTTCTTTGTACTTATAATCGCATCTGGATTGAGTGTCATGTTCCCACATGCTGGCGTAAATCTATTGTCCCGATTCCTAAGCCGGGGAGGGACAAGCACTTGCCTTCCAGCTATCGACCCATTTCCCTTACCGGCAGTGTGTGTAAGGTGATGGAACGAATGGTTAATTCTCGTTTGGTTTGGCTGCTCGAATCTCGACTCCTACTTGCCAATGTACAATGTGGATTTCGTAGGCGCCGCTCTGCTGTTAACCATTTGGTTACCCCGTCGACCTTCATTATGAATAACTTCTGGCGGAAGCGCTAGGCAGTGACTGTGTTCTTTAATTTGGAGAAGGCTTAAGACACCTGTTGGAGGCCGGGCATTCTCCGCACCATGAGTACATGCGGCCTTCACGGTCGCCTCCCTCATTTTATTCGTGCATTTGTAATGGGTCGAAAGTTCAGGGTACGTGTGGGTTCTGTCCTGTTCGACGCCTTTCGCCAGGAGAACGGGGTGCCACAGGGCTCAGGTTTGAGTGTCGCTCTCTTCGCCATAGCGATCAATCCAATAATGGATTGCCTCCCAGCTGATGTGTCATGCTCCCTTTTCGTGAACGATTTTACCATCTAATGCAGTGCGCAGCGTACGTGTTTCCTGGAGCGCTGTCTTCAGCGTTCTCTTGACCGTCTTTACTCCTGGAGTGTCGCCAATGGCTTCAGTTTTGCTGCCGAGAAGACGGTCTGTATTAACTCCTGGCGCTACAAAGTGTTTCTCCCACCGTCCTTACATCTAGGTCCTGTTCTCCCATTCGTGGAGACAACAAAATTTTTAGGTCTTACATTTGACAGTAAACTTAGGTGGTCTCTACATGTCATATTTGTCTGCCCGTTGTACCCGTTCCCTACATGTCCTCCATGTTCTCAGCGGTACGTCGTGGGGAGCGGATCGAACCGTCCTACTTCTCCTATTTCGGTTGATCGTCCGCTCGAAGCTGGGTTATGGGAGCTTTGTATACTCCTCTGCACGGTCGTCCATCTTAAACCGCCTCAACTCTATACAACATCGGGGGTTACGTCTTGCGATCGGAGCGTTCTATACTAGTCCCATCGAGAGTCTTCTTGCTGAAGCCGGTGAATTGCCACTGACCTACCGGCGCGATATACTACTTTGTCGGTGTGCCTGTCGGCTATTATCAATGCCCGACCACCCGTCTTATCGTTCCTTTTTTGATGACTCTCTCGACCGTCAGTACGGGTTGTATGTATCTGTCCTGCTACCCCCTGGAGTTCGCTTTCGTCGCCTCCTTCAGCACCTTGATTTTCCACTCCCTGCAACCTTTAGAGTGGGCGAGAGCCAAACGCCATCTTGTCTCTAGGCTCAGGTCGCGTTTACCTTGACCTCACCTCGCTCCCAAAGGAGGTTACCCCAGCTTCGGTATACCGCTCGTGGTGTGTCGAACTTCGAAGTTCATTAATACGATCTTCATTTATTCAGATGGCTCTCAGACCGATGACGATGTCGGATGTTCTTTTATTGTTGGGGCATGCAGTTTCAAATACCGGCTCCATGGCCACTGTTTGGTCTTCACAGCTGAGCTATTTGCCCTCTATCAGGCTATTCTTACATCCGCCGCCACTGACATTCCGCTTATATCATCTGCTCCGATTCCCTGAGCGCCGTCCACAGCCTCAGTGATCCGTATTCGGTTCACCCTTTCGTGCACCGGATCCAACGCTCTCTTCAGCAGCTGGCGGATGACGTTTCTCCGGTTAGCTTTATGTGGGTTCCTGGTCATGTCGGTATCCCTGGGAACGAAGCTGCGGATGCCACGGCCAAGGCTGCGATCCTCCAGCCTCGGACAGCTACTTGTTATGTCCCTTCATCCGATTTTAGCAGGGTCATTTGTCAGCTCATTTTATCGCTGTGGCATGCCGATTGGTCTACACTTACTGAAAACAAGCTTTGGGCCTTGAAATCTCTCCCCACGGCTTGGACGACCTCTTCACGCCATTCTCAGCGGGAGAAGGTCGTTTTGGCCCGGTTACGGATTGGACACTGCCGGTTCAGCCACTGCCAGCTGCTGACGGCTTCGCGGACGCCGTTCTGCCCATGTGGGCAATTGCTGACGGTGCGCCACATTTTAACGTCTGTCCGAATTTTAATACACTGCGCATTGATCTTGGCCTGCCATGTACTCTGGAAGAAATTTTAGCGGATGACCCAGGAGCAGCTTCTCGCGTTCTTCGTTTTATCCACTTGACAAACCTGTCTAAGGACATTTGATTATGCTGTGCTCTTTTAATCCCTCGCCTGTTAATGTTCCTTTTATAGTGTTGTCCTTTTTAGTTGCTGTTTTAACATTGTGCCTCGCAGTGCATTCATAATTTAGTCTGGGCGCTAATGACCACTGTAGTTGTGCGCCCTAAAACTACAAAAAAAAAAAAAAAAAAAAATTACTTCACGCTACCTGCACCTTCCCCAGTGATAGTGAACTCTTCACCGCCTTGGCTTCGTGAAGCGGCCTATGTTAACCTTGGCATTTATACGCTTGGTAAGGACACTACTCCAGCGTCAGTTTCACGACCTTCGCATGGAACTTCGCGGTAGTACCTTTGAATACACTGATTGCTCCCGGACTGATAGTGGTGTCAGGTGTGCCTTTGCATTGGCACCCGTGTCTTTTGATATCGGCTTCCAGCACACTGATCAGTGGTTACAGCTGAGCTCCTCGCCGTTTATCAGGCCACGGAGTACACTGTGTCCTCTGGTCACTCACTCAGCTCCTTTCAAAGTCTGCGTGCTGTACATCGCCCATCCCTTAGTGCAGCTGGTCCAGGAAACACACCACTTCCTCACTCTTCGTGGAGCCAGTGTGATGTTCCTGTGGGTTTCTGGGCATGTCCGTGTGCCAGGAAACGGGGCTGCAGACGCTGCCGCCAAGGCTGCAGTCCTCGTTCTTCAGTACCGCGGGTTCCTGTGTTCGTCCGATCTCTGTGTTGCCGTCCGTCAGGAGGTGGTGTCCCTTTGGTATCGCCAATGGCCATCTCTTCACGGGAATAAGCTCCGGTTTATTAAGCGTCTCCCAGTGGCTTCGACGACCTTCTCTTGGGCCTCCCGCCGGAAGGAGATCATTTTAACTAGGCTGCGTATCGTGCACTGCCGTTTTAGCCATGATCATTTGACAAGTGGCGCTACCCCACCACTATGTACGAATTGCGCCCGAGTTTGAACTGTGCGCCACTTCCTGACGGACTGGCCATTTTCAGCTTACGTTCCCGCTTGGGTTATCGGTCGTTTTAGCAAGTGACGCGCGGGCTGATGAACGCGTTTTACATTTTATCCGCCAAAGCAATATGCGGTAACATGTCCACCTTATACACTTACACAGACTAAAAGCTTAAGCATATGGAATCGAGACAAAATTGCGAAATAGTCCGCTTCTGAAATTTTTTCAAAGAAAATCTTACATGACCAGGTAGATTTTTACGCTGACTTGGAGAAAATGTCTGAGTAAACAACAAGTATGTAACGCTCATCTGTATTTTGTATGCAATAAAAAAGAACGTATCATCTCACTGTCTTTCACACCTACGAAATAAGGCTAATGCCTTATTTATAGAAAGCATTTCAATTAGCTAATGCAATTGCCACACACATTTCTGAAATTTTAGTTAGACCATTAACGTTCGATAAAACAATCCAAATAGGGGGGGGGGGCGAGAGGGAGAATGTTGTTCCTAATTTTTATATTTCAGACATACAAAAGGACGTTATATAATGGAATTAACAGCACTGCAGAATAAGATTAACAAGAAACATAGGGAGTTCACTTAGCGTGCATGCCGATTAGCAAAGCTGGGACATTAAGAAAGCAAAGCTGTCATCGGTAAGACCAAAATAAAGTTAGCCAGAAAGTCCGTGCAAAATTAATACGGGTATCAGCTGAGCAAAATAATGTAAATGCCCACTGTGTCGTTTATACCAAATCACAATTAGAACAGGTGGTTGCCACCCATACGGGGTTCACAACTTTATGGTCAACACAGTAGCCAAATTGGATCTGACCTGTTATCAGAGAGATACAAAGTAATGATAAAAGCAAAACTGTTAGCGATAAATGATGTAATTCAAGATAAACCGTAAGAAACAACACACTTCAATAAATAGTACGCGAGAAACATAGAAAACATCAATAAAGCAAATTAATATTGGCACATAATCATAGAGCACAAATAAAGGCATTAAAAAAACTGTTATCGAGGTGAGTACAAGTAACAATGTTAAATGGTACTGGAGTCTCGTAATTGAAAGTTTCTTTGGACTATTACTACTTAGAGAAGAGTTCAATATAGGTCTGTAGCATAGCTGTGCACAGATCAAGGAATGCGAAACAATAACGTGAATGTCCTCTGTGCTCTGACTCAATACTTAAATACTTGACCGAAATGTTTGTTCTATGAAACACACTTTCATCAGTAGACATATATAACAACTCCCTGAAACATTAGTCTGTATATCGCACTATAAAAACACATCAAAAGGTTTAATTTTTGATTTTTGACACTTTGTATCATCAGTTTCGACTTGCATGGATGATATCCAAATCCCCAAATGCTAAAACTGAGAAAACGTCTATTAAGACATCAAAAAGTGCAAATATTTCCAATGGGTCTACTACAGAACTTCCTAAAACGGTATCAACATGCACCATATCATACTTACGGGTGGCATTTTGTGAGCAGGTGTTCATACATTGTAAACTTAGAATAATACCGGAAATCAGGGAATTACATACAACAAAGTGTACATTTGGTTCCCTACTTTGCGCCCTAGATGCGCACGTCCTCTGTTACTTTCACTGGTCATAAGTAACTGCTTGAAATATCATTGCAATATTTATCATATTTTAGTGCGTTTACAGGTGAATATTGTCTTACACTGGATGTGCACATACAGTAGAAAGAGTAATGAAACAGAACTGAAATTAGTTGTATGCATATAATTTCTTGATTTCCGATTTTATATTTAGCCGACAATGTATTAACACCTGTTCACCACAGACCACTCGCAAGTGTAACCATATTCATGTTTACTTCTGAGCTTAGTGAAGTGGTGTAGACTTAAGGAAAATAATTATACTTCCTTAAAATTTTAATATAAGCTTCTCTCTTCCCTACTGTAGCATCTGAAGTTGGCCACTCTAGGCTGAAACCGGTTGTTATTTTCATAGTGATTGTCAGAAATCAAAAATAAGCCTCAACAGTAAGTCGCTCCTACAACGGATTTTTCCAAAACTGACACACGCAGTAGTTGAACTATCGTAAGACACAGTTGAGGGGTTTGTTGTTGCAAGCGTCAGCAGGGGTCGTACTTTGCACCTCTGGAGCGCTAATTCGCTGCCTCAGTCGTAACCATCTCGAAGTGGCCAATCCCGTCCCACACATTTCGTTGACCTGGTTCATGGCGGTAGTCACGGTTCAGTCCGTGCATAGCTTTGGCATCCTCCCAGCATGATGCGTTGACGCCGGCCGTTAGCCTTTTCCTTCGTAAGGATGGCACATAATTGCTCTTCTGGGGGTTCTGTCACCAGACATCGTGGGCTGGAAGTAAATCAGTGAAAGCCAAAGACGTCTCCATCTTCTGAAAGCCCACTTCAATCCGTACTGCAAGGGTCAGGATGTAAACCACGCAGCATCGTTCGGGCAAATGCTGGCTTGTTTGACTATTCCTGCTAAGAAGTATCCGTTCCAGAAGACGCTGCATCATAATAAACAGCGAAATGAGACGAAAGATTTGTGCAAGTTCTGAAGCTCTAGGTGGGTTTGGGAGAGCAGTTAACTTCGCTCGTTTAAGTTCTTGGGGCGCGTTTCTAGTCTCCAGTAACGAGATGACGAAATTTGCTAACCACGTCTGAATACATTTCCCGGACTTTGACTCTGGGAGTAGGTCAACAGCCAGGAGCTTGACTAGGTTTGTCTCCATTATTGACGCTTCAGTCTCTCCATGGGTGATGTTACAAAAATATTTAGTGTCGTACATGGCCGCTGCTGTTCTATCTTGGAACTCCTATTTAATAAGTGTTGCTGTCTCTCGGTAATACGCTTCTTCAGATGTTTGGCAACGTGCAAAGCAATTCTGTCAAGTGTTAGAAAATGTTCTCATGTAATACCTGGCTCTAGCTCCTAATTTTTGAAGCCGGCTTTTTAGAACTGCTAGATACTTAGAAATGGATGGAGACTACACAGACTATAAATTTCTCCCTTCATGCAGTATCCACGCTGTGCGTCAGTTCATCAGATAATTGTAACCGCAGCTTCGAAAACCATTGTGGTGATCGTAAAATTTCTCGCGCCAGCCTAGAATATCTTTCCCGATATTCTCAGGACATGCGCTCATTAGTCGTTGTGGTAACTGCTCATACAAAAGTCTTGCAGATACCGGCAGACAGTAGAATCCAGTCCAGGTATTTATCAAAGACGTTCCAATCAGCTTTTTTGGTTCAATCTGGACTTAGGAATTACGGTTATATGGGGTTGGTGCACAAGCTAATGGCGTTTTTGTTCCGCATGTTGGTATTTCGGTTGCTAAAGAATTGATGGGTTACTTTTATTTGTAGTTCACTGTTCCCATGGGTTTCCAGACTGGTATTTTGTCATGGGAGGAAGTGGAGCTGTGGAGCTAGAAAATGCAGTGCCACATGGACAAATAGACGTTTCGTACATATTGTTCTGTTTGAGTTCAGTAGGGGAGTGACGGTAGCGGAGGCAGCCAGAAACATGACCGCTGTGTGTGGAGACAATGCCACTGGACAAAACACGACAAAATGTTTCCTAGTTAAAAGGAGGACCGTTTCGTCATTAGTGAAACTCTCCAGGTTCAGGAAGGCCTTTGGGGACTTAAAATCTTTCGCACACTAATCCACAAATGATCCACGTCAGTGTATTGGAGGAATCTTAAATGTGATGAACTGTGATCATTCCACCATCCTGAGACATTAGCACGCAATGAGAAAGATTAAAAATGGGTTGTATAGGTACTGCAAGCTCTAAGCCAAAATCAGGGGGTGATCATATGTGCATCTGTATGCTCACATTTTCTCGTGAACGACACCGAAGATTCTTACCCTGTATCGTTAGTGGTAACGGAAATGGTCTCTTTATGCTAACATGAGAAAGAGATGGATGGTTGAGCCCAAACAAAGAAGCAACTCCGCTTACAAGGACATGCGCGCTTCCACAAAAGTTAATTTATTTATCTGGTAGAACAGGAACGATGTGGTGTGCTACGAATTGCTTCCCCGAGGTCTCACCGTCACTGATACTTGTCAAAAACTGAGACGTCTTGCAGACGCAATCCAACGACGACGACGACGACGACGTAGACTGCCTTAAGTGATGATACTCCACGATAACGCCCGCACACATGGTTAGACTGAAACGCTGTTCAATGACTTAGCAGCGCAATTTCTTTATACTCAATTTATTCGCTTGATCTTGCACTCCCAGATCATTCAGATTTTCCGCTCTGTCAAACTGCCTCCAAGAAATTTCCTTTCGTGAGACTTATTTGCCTCAAAACCACGTTATTCGTACAGCTGCGAATCAAAAAGTTACACCCAGCGTTGGTAAATAAATTTAAATAGCCAAGGATGATATATTCCGAATGTCTAATTGCTGCGTGTGTTGTCTTTAATAAAGTTACACAAAAATGCTACAAACTTAAACAGCAACCTAATAAATGAAATACTTTTTGCTGATTTGTTCTAAAGTGAGATAGAATTAAGAGGAAAATCTGAAAACATTTTGAGTTCCAGCGACCAAGCTATGGTTTCCATCGGCAGTGATAAAACGTAAGTCAGGCTACAAATCATTTTTCCAAGCTGCTGAAGTGAAGGAATCGGAATCTTCAGAACTGAAAGTAAAATGGATGTTATTTTCATCTGTTTAGTTTACTATGGCTACCTCGTAATGATGAGTTATTCTACAGTAAAGGAAAAATTGCAGCGACAAGGAAGGGCTGTTAGAGATAAACAAAAGCTCGTAGTCGTGTATCCACATTACGGTCTTTCAAAAGAAACAAAATTCGACCCTTAACTACGTACCCTCAGACTCAGTTGAAATATTAAGTTATGGCTTGTTCCGTTGTGTTGGGGCTAGTTGCCGCATTACAGGCCAAATACCTCTGAGTCTACCATATACAATATAAATACACATGAATCGATGGCCGAAGGTTCCTATTACTCAGCAGTTGCGAATTTTGAGTGTAACATAGAAATTTATAAGTGAAAGGTTGCAATTAAACCAAATCTACAGTTCTATTTTAACGACTTCAAATGAGTACGATAACAGAAGTACCTTGAAGAATGCCGTTTATTACTGCAAAACGACTTTTGGTGTCGATGGTCCAGCAATTAAATAAAATATTACTGGAATAACAGGGAAACAATAGATTCCTACTTCACGTAATCAGTTATGAACATAGCTCGCAAGATATTCACTATTGAACGCATACTACGTCTTCACTGCAGAAGCCACCGAAATCTCACAAGTGCCCAAGTTGGCTCTACGAAATATTTTTATCTTCCGCGACCACTCGCAAAATGCTCCTCACTCTCCAAGTGTTTCCAGCACTGCCCTGTCCAGTACTCCGTGTCCTGTGCGGCCCTATGCTCCTGCCCCACCTCCATACACTCTCTCCACTGACCTCGGTAGTCGCCTACCGTAGTAACGAGTGCTGTGATTGACTAGAGCGCTTCCGCTGTGTCTCAAAGCCAACGCACACTCAAACATATTGAAACGCTTACAAAATACTGGATTTCCATTTAAATAACTTAAAAATAAATAAATATTCCTGTGGCTCGCCCATAAACACTCAAACACACATAATGAAATACATAAATAAATCAAACAAATTCGTATGAAAGGAATAGAACAAAAGGAGTCCAGTAGCCTAATGTCTCTATGCTTTCTAAAACACAGTAAATATTTGACCAATTCATTCATGAATAGTATATATCGGATATAAACAGAGACCTAGATGGATAAATATATTCACAAGCATGCTTCTACCGTTTTGCGTGCAACAGTGTCCACAGCTCATGGCCTCGTGGTCGCGTTCTCACTTCTCGAGCACAGGGTCCTGGTTTCGATTCCCGGCAGGGTCAGGGATTTTCACCTGCCTGGAGATGACTGGGTGTTTGTGTTGTTATTTCATCATCATCCATGGAAGTGGCGAGATCGGACTGAGAAAAGGTTGGGAATTTGTATGGGCGCTGATAACCGCGAAGTTGAGCGCCGCACAAACCAGTCATTGTGTAACGCGATAAATAGTAATCGGCCGCTTTGACCTCAATAACTCGTGTACTATTCGTGTTACATGCCTGTAATTCATACCAATTTATGTTTACACCAATATCTTTCTGAACACATGTCGGTCGAAAAATTCGGGCGAACGGTTTAGATTTTGGAAATTCGTTGCTGGCTGTTACTTGTACACTTTAGTCAAATACTAAACTGTAAAGTAATAAAGATGATTACACCATCAGAATCGTCGTGCAAATAATGGTAATGTACATGTTTCTTTTTCAGGTATCATGATTCCTCTGGCTATTATTAATTTCTACATCAACTGTGAAATGTCTGCAATTATCGATTCACAAAGTCCACCATCTTTGGCAATCCCAGTATACAAATCTCCTTAGACACAAAACCCACTCCTTGGCACTGCGTCAGCATGGAGTTCCCAGCCACGCGGTCGGACCGGACCACGCAGTGTGGCTACCCCTCTTGCTCTGGCCAATGTTCGGCACCACGCAGCTGCTGACCAGCCCCGGCTTGCCGAGTGGTCCATGCGGCCATGCCAACTCCCAACTTTGAATATTTTCGGGGCGCCACAACTCGCCCATTGCTTTACAACATCTGAAACATACCTGTTCAGGTATCGCTCTATTCGCGTAACAGCCACTAGTAGCTCCATTGTAAGGATACAAATCAGGTTAGCTTCAACGGTCGTTAACTTTGGTTACTTTAGAGGATGGATGCGATACGCCGACGTTAGTAGAGAATGCCTTTCAGGCGATAAAGACACACTGAGTTCGAGGGAACACATGCAGTAGGGTTACAAGAAAATGGATATTACTTTTGCGAGATTGCAGAAAAACTTAGAAGGAATGAGGCCACTGTCCGTGAATGCTGGTAGGTGGTCATGGGGTGTATGGTCAGAATACCACGCTTCGGACGACCATGTTGCGCTACCGAGAAGAAAGACCATCGTGTTCGACGTACAGCTTTGCTGCATGGTAGTGCATGTGCTGCAGCAGTTGCAGCAGCTGATGGTACCACAGTCACATGAGGAGCTGGTCCAAGTTGATTGCTTAAAGAGCTGAGCCAGACGCCTTGTAGCGTGTGTTCCACTCATACCAAAGCCTGCAACTTCAGTGGTGTCAAGGGAGAGCTCATGAGAGGGCAGGGTGGACGTCAATTACGTTCCCTGATGAAATGTTTCTACCCTGGTGCCAGCGATGGCCGTGGTGGTTGAGAGGTCAGCTGAGAGCCGGCGACCAGCCTGTCTGTGTGCTAGACACACTGGACCCAAACCTGCAGTTTTCGTCTAGGGTGACATTTCGTATGACAGCAGGACGACTGCCGTGACTGCCTCCCCCCCCCCCCCCCCCCCCCGCACCCTGACACCAGATTTGTACATTCGTCTGAAGTTTCTACCTGCTGACCGCCATTCACGAACAGCATTATAGAGGGAGGTTGATTTCAAACAGGACAATGCTGGGCGACATGCCGCTGTTGTAACCCAACATGCTCTATAGAGTATAGATACATTGCCTTTTCCTGGGCGATCACCATATGCCTTCTACTGATTAAATACTGGACATCATCCGAAGGCTGCTAGTCACCCACAACCTTCCCTGTATTAAGTTCAACAGGCGTGGAACTCCGTCCTACACACTGGCATTAGACACGTGTGAAACACAATGCATGCACGTTTGCATGCTTAGATTCAGCATTCTGGCAGTTACACGGGTTGTTAATATCACAACAGCATTTCACATTTGCAATGGCTTGTTTCGCGCTGACGTCAACCTGTGATTCTGCAATGTTAGTCACTTAAATACGTCACCTAGACAAATGCATTCCTGATATTTCATTACTGTAGTTTTTGGTATTGGGTTTCTTTTACGTCAGTGTGTATGTCCATTGCGTCTGGTGCAGGATGTTACTGTTTCAAGAACGTGGATTGGCAAGAGAGAACATGGCGGTTTGTAGATATTACGTGTGGTCAATTCTCCAATTCCGATTCAGAGTTGATGAATGTTGTTTATGGAATCGGATAGCAAGTCAGCATTCACGGTTTTACTCTTGATACGTGACTGCTCCGTAGACATGGTGATACGTTGCACTGACGATATATCACAGTATTTGGCACAAGAATGTAGACGATGGTGTTAAACAGGACAATTGTAAAATTTGGTATTTGGTTCTGGTAATGCTCTCAATGTTCAGTTGACATATTTTAATATGATTCCACTTTTGCAGATGGTTGACCCTGGAAAAGATCTTCTGATGTGCTGAGTCATTTCTCTTCTGATTGGTGTCCTTTCCTTAAAATACAGTCGCTGTGCACAGTGATTCCTTATGGAATCAGTTGGTTACTTCTCATATATCTGAAGAGATTCTCTAGCAGTCAGTTCCGTTGCTTTCTTAGCAGCACCCAAGCATCCATAGGGCATGTATAGGTTGTCAACTATGGATGTGAAGATACATCGATCCCTGAAATACTTACATAAAGATACAGCTCAAAATTTAACAACTGACTGTTACCTTCGGTAAGCTATCTACTCCAGTGTTGCTCACAAGAATGCAATGAGTCATTTAAGAGAAACTGGTGTGCATTTGATGTGAACAGATTTAATATGCATGCATTTTGAACGCTAATGGGAAGAAGTCAGTAAAATTCTACAGCAGCATATTTAACGTCTCTCTACAGCAGGGACAGATTACTTTACAAAAATTATTCTATTTTTGTCTCACACGGAACTAGTCGCGTCCAAAGAGTATGGTGACCGTGACGACAGATGAAATGTTTAGAGAACCGTGCAACTGAACTCGGGCTCGTTTACTACCTATTTTTCACGTGGCTCATCTGTAAAGGGGGTTGGTAGTAAACGGTTGCATTTGCACCCCTATTATTGAGTCTGATATTGGCTGGCTTTTGAAGAGCAGTGAATTGAACTATACTCGTTCAGATTGAAACTTATTTATTCAAAAGAAACACTTTAACGTTGTGGCCATGCATTTTTAAGTTCACAAATAATAATCGGTGCAATTCGTACACTGTTTGTCTCACACCCACACAATTTCACTTTGTTCCTTCGCATACCGTGGCGTCCATGCTTGCACTCGCGGCACTTTGCCGCTCCCAACTCGCCACCACAACGGCCAACGACAGAAGACCACGATTTTCCCGCTCACATCCACAGTCCTGAGTCGGGTCACATGACACCACAG
The DNA here is from genome assembly GCF_021461385.2 of Schistocerca piceifrons. Lineage (NCBI taxonomy): Eukaryota > Metazoa > Arthropoda > Insecta > Orthoptera > Acrididae > Schistocerca > Schistocerca piceifrons. Next base: position 811,526,261 of record NC_060141.1, read on the forward strand.
TAGTCAAAATAATCGCTAAACATGGCCACAATTCGTTTACAATATTTTATAATATTTAAATACTTAAATCTAAATACATTATGTAATTTTACAAATTATCACCACACTTATATAATTCGTTGCAATTAAAAGAAAACCAAAACACTATCCAACGGAACTACAACGTCCATCAAAACACAAAACAAGTATTTTCCGGTCTATTTTGCCCAGCATATTATCTCTGCTGCTGTGCTTTAAATTTTAAATTACTTGAAAGAGTGCCATATTATCCCCTGTTACCTTACATACTTGAAAGAGTTCCATATTATCCCCAGTTACCTTACATACCCCCACTTCATGGAGACATTACCTTAGCAACGGCAACATGAAGTAGCACCAAATGGAGTGAACCCATATTACACTCCTGGAAATTGAAATAAGAACACCGTGAATTCATTGTCCCAGGAAGGGGAAACTTTATTGACACATTTCTGGGGTCAGATACATCACATGATCACACTGACAGAACCACAGGCACATAGACACAGGCAACAGAGCATGCACAATGTCGGCTCTAGTACAGTGTATATCCACCTTTCGCAGCAATGCAGGCTGCTATTCTCCCATGGAGACGATCGTAGAGATGCTGGATGTAGTCCTGTGGAACGGCTTGCCATACCATTTCCACCTGGCGCCTCAGTTGGACCAGCGTTCGTGCTGGACGTGCAGACCGCGTGAGACGACGCTTCATCCAGTCCCAAACATGCTCAATGGGGGACAGATCCGGAGATCTTGCTGGCCAGGGTAGTTGACTTACACCTTCTAGAGCACGCTGGGTGGCACGGGATACATGCGGACGTGCATTGTCCTGTTGTAACAGCAAGTTCCCTTGCCGGTCTAGGAATGGTAGAACGATGGGTTCGATGACGGTTTGGATGTACCGTGCACTATTCAGTGTCCCCTCGACGATCACCAGTGGTGTACGGCCAGTGTAGGAGATCGCTCCCCACACCATGATGCCGGGTGTTGGCCCTGTGTGCCTCGGTCGTATGCAGTCCTGATTGTGGCGCTCACCTGCACGGCGCCAAACACGCATACGACCATCATTGGCACCAAGGCAGAAGCGACTCTCATCGCTGAAGACGACACGTCTCCATTCGTCCCTCCATTCACGCCTGTCGCGACACCACTGGAGGCGGGCTACATGATGTTGGGGCGTGAGCGGAAGATGGCCTAACGGTGTGCGGGACCGTAGCCCAGCTTCATGGAGACGGTTGCGAATGGTCCTCGCCGATACCCCAGGAGCAACAGTGTCCCTAATTTGCTGGGATGTGGCGGTGCGGTCCCCTACGGCACTGCGTAGGATCCTACGGTCTTGGCGTGCATCCGTGCGTCGCTGCGGTCCGGTCCCAGGTCGACGGGCACGTGCACCTTCCGCCGACCACTGGCGACAACATCGATGTACTGTGGAGACCTCACGCCCCACGTGTTGAGCAATTCGGCGGTACGTCCACCCGGCCTCCCGCATGCCCACTATACGCCCTCGCTCAAAGTCCATCAACTGCACATACGGTTCACGTCCACACTGTCGCAGCATGCTACCAGTGTTAAAGACTGCGATGGAGCTCCGTATGCCACGGCAAACTGGCTGACACTGACGGCGGCGGTGCACAAATGCTGCGCAGCTAGCGCCATTCGACGGCCAACACCGCGGTTCCTGGTGTGTCCGCTGTGCCGTGCGTGTGATCATTGCTTGTACAGCCCTCTCGCAGTGTCCGGAGCAAGTATGGTGGGTCTGACACACCGGTGTCAATGTGTTCTTTTTTCCATTTCCAGGAGTGTACTTTATATATTAAACATTCTAATTATAACTATAATGGCACCAAAACATGTATAACAGTGTTACAGTGGTGAGTTAATCAGTGAAAGTACTGTCATTAGAAAACATATATACATAATCCAACAATGTATCCAACTCAAATATACAATTAGATAGTATCCTATTGAGTCTGATGGGGCAGGCAAAATAAATGCCCATGTTAGTCTATATGTAGGTTGCACACTCACTGCACATTACCACTTCCACTTTTTACACAGTTGTTTCTGTAAGTTGTACGAAGTTGATGTAACCAGTTCCTTGTTATCACAGGTTTATGCATTGGAATACAGTCTTTCCAAACTTGTCAGCCAGCAGCACTGTGCTTCCTCTCATTAGCCAAGCAATCCTATCAAAATTTGATCAAATTCTCATAAATCTTGCCTAGACATGCAGACCCACATTTCCCAGGAATCAGGCTATCCAAATCCTCCCTGGAACATCCTATTTTCACTGATCAGTTCTTATTGAGGTTTGTACAAATGACAAACATGCACACAAATCAAACACAAACATGGCATAGTTAAATATATTCTATTTCACCCTTCACATGTTCCCAGGTCAGGACCTCCGACACTTCTACCCCCCTCCCCCCCCCCCCCCCGCACCAAGAGAATTTATTCCCAGATGCTGATTCTTATTTTTTTTTTAAGCATCCATAGAGCTATATCACTGTACATAAATACACTCAATATTTTTTTTTATGAATTCCTATATAAATTTTCACATAATATTTGGCAATATCTTGAAACCCATTCTTTTATGACATTTCCATGGCTATCTAGATTCAATCATAAATGGCAAACAAACTCACCAAGGTCAAACTTTTACAAGCATCCACTTAGCCATTAGTGTTCTTTCCCTCACTTCCCTCATCAACATCTTATAATAAGCAAGTTAACTATTTCCCATATGCCTTTACAATTTGCATATTTAGTGACTGCCCTATATGACTGTCCCAGCAACAATCCCACCCCCACGCACCAGTATCAACTCCAGGTGCCACAGATACATTAGAAATTTTAATAAAATCTCAACTTTTTTTTTAACAAACTATTTGCAGATTTCCTCCCTCGTATATTCTCCACACATTTATACAGAAATAGACTATATGTACAGTAGGTTTCAGTTCCCTTATGACTTTCAACAAGGCTTCTATCACACCCACACCAGTTGTGCAAATCCATTGGACAACAGATTCCCTTATTGCAAATACATACAGTGTAATGAAGTTTGTTGACCACCAACAATAGCATCGCAACATACACAGTAACACAAATAATACTCAAATTATAAATACACGTATACATAGCCCCAATAATTTTTTTTAACTCGACAATAGTGTACATGGGAATCTCACTTCCTTAACCTTTATTTTTTTACCACATATTTATTCAACTCCGTTACATTTCTCAGTCCAAATGGCTTTTTGGACACTGGATATACCAACCTATATGCATTAGGGTGTGGACAACCCGTTATCTCAAAGGGTCCATGGTATAATTCAAATAACTTTTTGATTTCGCCATCAATGTCACTGGATTTTGTTTTGTTCCTCACCAGCACCTTATCTCCCTCCTTGAACTTTGTTGTCTTATACCTTCCTCCATGCCTCCTCTGTCTCTCATGTCCTTTCTTTAACATTTGCTGTCTGGCCATCTGCATCTTCTCTTGACTTGTCAAGTCTTGAGATGGAGGAAAATCTATGTGTTCTGCTATAAGATTGTCTGGCTTGATATCTTTCATGAGCTCATAGGGTGATAATCCTGTTGCACAACTCTTCACTGTGTTCATAAGATCCTCAAACACAGTTATACATTCTGCCCAAGTACTATGCTTTTTACTGCAATATGTCCTACATAGCCTACCCAGCTCCCTCATATTACCCTCAGCAGGGTTTCCCGCAGGGTGATACACTGAAATCCTTATATGCTTCATCCCAGATCTTTGCATAAACTTCCCCCACACACTAGATACAAATTGTGCTCCATTATCAGACAGAACATTCTCTGGTTTTATAACATTCGCAAAGTAATCTTTCTCTAGCTTGTTAATTATATTCTGGCTAGTGGCCTTTTTCAGTGGATACAGCCTTACAAACTTTGAGAATACATCAACAGCTAAAAGAACATACTTTACACCCCCTCGACCTGTTGGCAGCCTCCCAAATAAATCAATAACCAGCAGTTCACCATTTCTTTTAGGAACAATATTCTGCATCTCTCCTTGTACTGCAGTAGTATTATACTTCACTTTTTGACTTTTGTCACAAGAAGCCAACTGTCTCTTTACTCTCCTGGCCATGTTGTTAAAACTAACATAGTCCTGCAGTATTTCCAAACATTTTTGAGCCCCATAATGCCCATGGCTAAGGTGGATGAAATTTATTAATTTTTCCACATGCTCATCTGGAAAACATACCTTCCACTCCTCTTTGTCCAAATTTCTTCGTCTAAATAAAATACCCTTATAAATTCTATAATATTTAGCTATTTTTTGATGTTCTTTACTTCCAAAGTTTGTTTTGATAAACTTCAAGGTTTGGTCCCCATTCTGAAGTCTCCTCATGTCCTTACAGATGGATCTGATTTCCTTCTCTCCACCCACTCCTTTTACATACAATATCTGTAGTTCTTTCTCGTCTCCATTCGCTTCATGTTCTTCTCCAATGAAAGGTAATCTTGATAAGGCATCAGCCACATTGTTGTCTGTGCCCTTAATATATCTTATCTCATAGTTAAACGGCTGCAAAAACATGGCCCATCTCATGAGTATATTATTTAACTGCTTACATTCTTGCAAATAGTTCAGAGCCTTACGGTCTGTGTAAACAATCACTTTCCTACCTTCCACATATATCTTGAACTTCTGAAATCCAAAAACTATGGCTAAAAGTTACTTCTCTGAGATACCATACATTAATTCGTGTTTGGACTGTATTCTGGTTGCAAAAGCGATTGCCCTGTGCTTGGTCTTCCCATCTACTACCCTCTCCTGAAAAAGCACTGCCCCTATCCCATAATCTGAGCTGTCTGCCCCAATACAGAATGGCAAAGACAAATCTGGATAGAACAAAATTTTGCTGTTTTTTAAGCTATTCTTGATGGCTTTAAATTCCCGGTCACACTCAGATGTCTAGCGCCAGGTTACACTTTTCTTTAATAGTCTACATAAGTTAGGTGAATTCAGGCTTTAATCACTTATGTACTTCCTATAGAATGAACATAGTCCTATAAATGATTTCAATTGTTTCCTGTTCGTTGGCACCTTGCAGTCAACAATAGCCTTGATTTTCTCTTTATTGGGCAGAATGCCATCAGGAGTTAACTGATGGCCGAGAAATAGTAATGTTGCTTGAAAAAATTCACACTTACTTAACTTAAGGGTCATCCCACCTTTAGATATAGCCTTGAATACATCCTCCAACAGCTGACAGTGCTCTTGCCAATTGCTACTCGTAATCATCTACGTACACTGTCAATTTTCTCATTAGTTCATCACCCAACACATGACTTAAAGCCCTTACAAAAACTGCTACAGATATTGATAAACCAAATGGCACAACTGTAAACATATAAGTCCTGCCCTCAAATAAGAAAGCAGTGTACTTTCAGCTCTCTTCAGCCAATTGCACCTGCCAGAACCCTGAAGTCAAATCAACACTTGACAGAATTTTAACATTATACAATTTTTGCAACAGCTCATCCATGTTCTCTGGCTGATCATTTTCTTTGACTATTATTTTATTTAGCTTTCTTGCATCCAATACTATTCTTATAGAACCACCCCTCTTTTTCACCACTACTATTGGATTACAATACTCACTCCTCCCCATTGCCAGTATGCCCCACTTCAACATCATCTGTATCCTTGCCCTTACAGCCTCTCTATTAGCTATTGCTATAGGATAAAGTTTGGCCCTTATCACTTCATGTGGCAATACCCTCAAAACATAACTGAAATCTACGACTTTTCCAGGTCTGTCAGAGAACACATGCTTATGCTTACACAATAAACCTGTAAGCTGCACCTTTTGTTCCTCATTTAAATGTCCCATTTCATTTACTTTGTCATGTATCTGCTGTTCAGTGCACATCTCATCACCTACCTCTTCTATCCTTTGTAAATGAGTAATTGTCTCACCTCCTTTTAATTCCCCTTGCGGTGTTACGACGTATTTGGGTTTTCGTTTGATATATGTATGACCATGTGCAGACTTCGTCACCTACGTCGGTTACAACCCACTTCAAAAATGATTCATATTCTTTTTAAATTGTTATAGGATGGTTCTTGAACGAAACTGTAAAACATCCGTTGAGTCGTGTGCAAAGAATTACATCACTTGGGCCAATTGGGTTTTTTGTAACTTTTCCGAATTTAAATTTCGTTTGTTTCTCCTCAGAAAATTATATCGACACACGTTATCTTGATCTAATCGATATCAGAATCACACATTAAATAAACTTTTTAGATTCAAAGTTTCGGCCAACGCTGTCTGAATCAATAATCTTGTCAAATATATTATTAATCCGTTCACATAACTCTTCATAAATAAATCTTCAAGACACGTGTTTCACCTTTAGTAACATACACTATTTTATTAGCTTCCTACACATACAGATGTGAACTTGAGCGTTGACAGACAGTGACTAACTTTTCAATAAGGTTAAGATCATTATGACGTCATTGTTGTACAAAAAGAGTATAAAAATTCATTTTTAATTTTTTAGAAACACGACGCAACAACTCGGTTCCAGGATCTTCTGTTGCTCCTTGGCTGTCGACCCGCGACGTATAGCGGCCAGCAATTTCCTCTCTGGTCGCGGCAACGAAGATGCTGTCCCCGTTCGTTGCGCCGATCTCTCCGTACATGAAACACATAAAAAAAAATACAAACTTTTAGATAATTCACACTTATTACAAATAATAAGAAAACACATAAACAAAACTAAATTAAACTTATAGTCACCTGCAAACTGGGCTGACTTGGTGGATGGGTGACGTTTAATTTCGTCCCACTACATACCCCACCCACAAGCTCAGTTTGTCAGGTTTTAACCGAAATTAAAACTTTTCAATATACAATATTTAATTGTTAATACATTTTTCTCACATTTTACGTAACCTAGAGCCCTTGCTCTTAGATAGATTTAATCCTTTTAATACGATATCGTTGTGACTATTTGTCATTTACTCTTAATTGTGCTCTTATGGTAATTCGTAACCGAATATAGGGAGATTGCTCCTCTTCAATTAATAGTTGCTAATCAATACTAATTTAGTACGTTCTTTAACGTTGTACATTAGGACAGAGCATTCAAATTGTGATAGATTAGTTATAGTTTCATTTATTTACTAGAGTTATTCTTTTCAAGAATGTATATTACTAATAAGTTTCTCACAATAACTAATAGTACTATTTACTTTACGTCATTCTCTTCCCTAATGCCTTATTTATGCCTGAGGTCAAGAAGAAATCAAGCAAAACTCTCTTTAGACTCTCGGCACGGCTTTCTTTACCTTCGGACACCTTGTTGGGTAATGGCCATTTATTTAGGAGAAACAAGCGAGAGAGCCCCGTTTGGTGTGTTCTATATTAACACTATTGCAAACCTCTATTAAAGGCACTCTGCTATGTTCTCGTGAGCCATATAGCTCTGGACGCCCATGGTCCCTAAAACTATTAACCATCCCCTTTGGTTCCTACTATCCGAGTAAATTTAAAATATGCAAAATTCCTTTTGACCTAAGAGCAAAATTTCTTCCATATAAATCCCCCTTTTGGTTATCTTTCTCTTTTTGAAGTACCAGTAGATTATTGTAGAACACATGTTTAAGCTTTCTGTCATTTATTTAAAATAAAACGTAACTATCACGAAAAACTTCACATGAATAAACTATGAACGCTCTTCCGTGTGTAACATATACTAAATATTAACTTATTTAGGAATGAAGGGTTTCATTTGATCAACACTATATAATCCTTTAATTACACCTGATGAAGGTTCCATAAGAAGTAATGCTTTGGGATGTACAATCTTATGTACCTTCAAAGATAAAGAAGAATTTTCTACATTCCTCATCGATCTTAGAACTTTTGGGATGAGATCGTACTAACACAAGATCTCCTACCTGAAATGAGGGTTCTATATCCTGTTGATTATAACTTTTAATTCTCCGTTCGGCATTTTTTACAATCTGTTCGCAAACTTTTTCGTCTGGGATACATTGTTGGATCTCATTTACTGGTGGCCAAGGTAAAGCAGCTAGTAAAGGCTCACCTATAATTCGTTTGCCTAAAATTTCTATAGGTGATAATCCCGTCGTTAGGTGAGGCAATTCATTTAATATCTTTTCGAATTCAGGCATTAGTTTGGCACACCGAGTATGTTTATGTGCACAATAAGTTCTACATAATCGTCCTAATTCTTTCATGACTCTTTCTACTAAATTACTTTGAGGGTGATATTTCGAAATTAAGATATGTTTGATTCCATATTGTTTTATCATATCTTGAAATCTTTGACTAATAAAGGCACTACCGTTGTCAGACATACGTCGTTTAGGAATGCCCCAGTTAACAAAGTAATTTCGGGTGAGGCAGCGTATAACGCTTGCTGTATTCGCTCGTTTCAAAGTATATAGTTTCACATGTTTGGACCAACATTCCATTACAACAAACACATATGTTAATCCTCCTGAACTCCGAGGCAGAGGGCCGAAAAAATCTAATGACAGTAGATCCCACAAACCTCGAGAAATTACAGCATATAATTTATAACGCTTAGATTTGTTATTAACTTTAACCTTTTGACAGGTTTCACAAGCCCTAATAATACTTCTCACAATACGTGACATTTTTTTGAAATAATAATACTTCATTAGATGTTTAATACATTTATGAATTCCAAAATGCCCGTAACCTTCATGAATATAAGTAATTAACTCGTCCACAACAGTTTTCGGAATGCAGATTTTCCATCTCTGGTGTTCCCTCTGTGCTTTCCAATACAACAAGTCGTTAAAATATAACCACACACCCCGGGTGTTAACTGTTTCGTCCCCATTATTAAGGTTTTGTATAATTCGTAGAATAACATTTTTCTTTCCTTTATGTAATACGGTAATCCACTAATTAGGACTCGCATTAGATGACTTTCAATTAATTTAGCACGGTTTAAATTCCATTCAAAATAATTCCTATAACCTCTCCACCGTTTAGAATATGGAGGAGGGGCTAACAACTCTAAAGTTAAGTGTTGTTGTTTTCCTCTTGACCAATAATTTTGTTTAAACTGCTTAACAAAATCATCCCAATCCCTGAATTCATTTCTATGCAGTACTGCCCATTCCGCAGCTTCTGCTTCTAAATGTCCTATTACAAATTGAATGCGTTTTTCATTACTCCATTTAGGAGATAATGATGTTTCAAAAGCTTTTATAAAGATTATAGGGTGCAGTTCGCCTCCTGGTTTGAATACAGGAAATCGACTTGCTACATTTGAATTTGTTGTTATGTCATCCAGACATTCTGCGAGAGAAATAGTCGGATTTTGTTTAGCTGGCAGAGACGGAGTTGCATCGGATTGGCTTGCCGTGACTGCCTTATTCATATTGTTGCCATCCGTGCTAGCAAATTCGATGCGACTGTTGTCTCTGATTATGTTATTACCTCTGCTACCTGAAATGTTCTCGTTATTATCTAATTCCGATAACCGTTTCGTAATTTCCTGTATCCGCATTTCTGTATTGGATACGCGATTAGCTAATATCGATTCTTCACTGTGTTCACGATGTGAACGCTCTGTACCTTCGTCAATATTATTATCTTTGGCAGTCTCAAGATTACTGCATATCTCAGTAATTAAAAATTTCATGTTTCCGATTTCGGTATGGTCCTTTTCTACTTGATGAGTTAATGTCTCTAATTCTACATTATCTATTGAAGAAATCTCTACAGGTTTGGTAGAGACCTCTTTAATAGATTTCAATAATTCTCTGCGAACAGTTTCTGTTTGCATAGAAAATTCATCTCGTAACATATCGTTATTTTTCTGTATTTCATTTACAACTAAGATATTGACACTATCTAGTCTCTCGGATAAGTCAGTAATATCGTGTCGCATGCGAGCTTTTTCCTCGCGCGATTCCTGGATATGTTCTTCTAACCTTTTACAATTATCAGCAATCTTATTACTAAGTCCTACTAGTTTTTCTTGCATTTCAACTTTAGAAGACTCTATTTTATCACTTAATTCTCGACTGGTTTCATTAAGATATTCCTGCAACCTGTCTGTTGATTTTGTTAGCTCCCCTTTAAGTCTAGCAGTAGATTCCTCGTTAGACTGTTTTAATCTAGCCATAGATTCTTCGTTAGACTGTTTTAGTTCCTGTTTCAATCTAGCAGTAGATTCCTCGTTAGCCTGTTTTAATTCCTCTTTTAATCTAGCAGTAGATTCTTCGTTAGATTGTTTCAATTTAGCGATCGCCCTAAAAAGGGCTCTCATGCTCCTATCGGACATAGGTTGCTCTTCGTCTGACATTTCACTTCCCGACATTATTGTAAAATATTAACTATTTACACACGCAGACTTGGAATCAACAATCCTATAAAAGCACACTTCCTATATACAACACTCCACTTCCAACTTGAAACAAACTCACCGAACACTTAATATTGTAATTTGTAGTTCTCGATGATCAGTGTGCTGCTATGGGCTGCAGAAGAAACAGCTGTCGATGCAGCCGCTGAGATGCTGCGACCCCGCTTCCGCAACCGGCAGGACGCTGAGTCGAACACCGAAAACGTCGCTGGCTGCAACCACGCCCGGCACCGCCGTAGACAGGCGAAGCCCTCAGCAACACCTCTAATACCAGCCGGAGGAACGCCCCGCAGCTGACGTACTGGGCCTATTAGTTTAGGGAGAAAAAAGGTTGTCGGGGTTTGCAGCGTTCAGCTGCTGCCCAACAGATGCGCCTTCTCGTGGAACAACTGCGTGACCGTACTGCTTGGCTGCGGCTCCGTCAGATGCCCACACCCACGAAGTCGCCGCTGGCTGGTGAAGGCTCCACGAAAACTCGCGTTGACTTCCGAAGGACTCTTGATTTCTTGTTTCGTACCTGTGTGCCTTAGTTGCACACAAGTCCTGTTTCTAAGGTCACCACGGTGCGGTGTTACGACGTATTTGGGTTTTCGTTTGATATATGTATGACCATGTGCAGACTTCGTCACCTACGTCGGTTACAACCCACTTCAAAAATGATTCATATTCTTTTTAAATTGTTATAGGATGGTTCTTGAACGAAACTGTAAAACATCCGTTGAGTCGTGTGCAAAGAATTACATCACTTGGGCCAATTGGGTTTTTTGTAACTTTTCCGAATTTAAATTTCGTTTGTTTCTCCTCAGAAAATTATATCGACACACGTTATCTTGATCTAATCGATATCAGAATCACACATTAAATAAACTTTTTAGATTCAAAGTTTCGGCCAACGCTGTCTGAATCAATAATCTTGTCAAATATATTATTAATCCGTTCACATAACTCTTCATAAATAAATCTTCAAGACACGTGTTTCACCTTTAGTAACATACACTATTTTATTAGCTTCCTACACATACAGATGTGAACTTGAGCGTTGACAGACAGTGACTAACTTTTCAATAAGGTTAAGATCATTATGACGTCATTGTTGTACAAAAAGAGTATAAAAATTCATTTTTAATTTTTTAGAAACACGACGCAACAACTCGGTTCCAGGATCTTCTGTTGCTCCTTGGCTGTCGACCCGCGACGTATAGCGGCCAGCAATTTCCTCTCTGGTCGCGGCAACGAAGATGCTGTCCCCGTTCGTTGCGCCGATCTCTCCGTACATGAAACACATAAAAAAAATACAAACTTTTAGATAATTCACACTTATTACAAATAATAAGAAAACACATAAACAAAACTAAATTAAACTTATAGTCACCTGCAAACTGGGCTGACTTGGTGGATGGGTGACGTTTAATTTCGTCCCACTACACCCTTTAAATTTTATTCTTCGTCTATTTCCACCAGCATCAAATTCAACCACTCTGTCCTTTACAAAAATGCTACAGTCATACTTGTACAAGAAGTCCATACCCAAAATTACATTAAATGCCAAACCCTTCACCACAAAGCAACTAATATCAAAACAATACTCATTACTATTAAATTCCAGTAATATTTCCCTGCTGTTGGGCTTGCTACATGTTCCAGTTGCTGTCTTAATTTTGACTCCTGTAACTGGTAATTCTATTAATCCTAAACCTTTAATTTTCTGCCAGAAAGATTCAGAGATTGCAGATAAACTTGAGCCAGAGTCTAATAATGCTCCTCCCACACTGATATCAATTATTGGCTGTATCACCTCTATTTCTACTCTGTTCAGCCCTGATTCCTGTAATAAATCTCTTTCTACTTCACTCCTGCTTTCCTCTTGCATAATGCAAATATCTGTAGGTCTTTCTCCAAAACATACATCAGTATCCCCTTCAAACAGATCCTTAATAGCAAACTCAACATTCTCTTCTTCACTTAATTCTTCCATTTTTCTGGCAATTTTAAATTTTATTTTGCTCCATTCTTCAGGCATCAAAGCTTTATGTAATTTTGCATAGGACACCCAATCACTCAAATCATAATCAGCCTCCTCCTTTCCTAACCATCCACAATTAACATCTTTGAGGCTTGCATCATCAGTTAAGAAAACATAGGTTTCAATTTTATCTTCTGGGCAACCGACAGCAACATTCTCCATATCATTACGCATTTCCATATCCACATTGAAGTCATTATCGCTACCACAGTTGACACCTGCACCCACAAGCACAGTAACCTTATCAGTAGGTAATTTACCAGCATTTTCCACATTGTCAAATACACCACTCATATTAGCCTTTACATCACACTGAATAACCCTCTCCTCACCTTTTCCACAATTCTCCATACTATTTCCAATAGACATCTCTACCCATTCATCACACCCACTATTACTGTGAACATTGCCCCTTAATTCCATATCCACTTCTGTTCCCCCTTTTGATGAAACTACCTCTGTCTCTGATCTTTCAATGAATTTTGCTGCACACAAACCAATATTGTCTCCTCTGCTTGTAATTTCTCTTCCCTTTTAAACATGTCATCAATGTAAAACTCACACTGTTCATTGCTGATATTAGCCTTGTTCCCTTTTTTCCTCTTATACCTTTTATCTATATTTCTATAATTGTTAACCCCCCCCCCCCATAGATTTTCATTTCCTAAGACGGCATCCATATGACATATCCCAATTTCCCTATTTTCCTTGCTGACTTTATTACTCCTCCCATCATGTACTTGTCTGGCCCTGTTCGCATAATTACCAGCCCCCCTGCGGACCTTAAGTGAGGCATCAATTAGTTTTTTGATTGCCTACCCTGTCCATTTGCATCCTGCATTCCTACTCTCATACCTTCTCTATCACTCCTCATCTGATCAAAATTGTCTCTTCTCCCTCCAAAATTTCTGTTATACCTTTGTGGCTTGCTTCTCCAATCTCTATCCTGATTATTCTGATCACTTCTATCTTCTCTCCACCTCTTATGGTTATTACTGTATTCATAATTAACTGTTTCCCCTTTGATGATACCTTCCACTCTCCCTATGTTCCATGTATTTAGGTCTGTAACACAATGCCCTGTCCATATTATCCACAAAATTAAGAAATTCTTCCACTGAATCTGTTGCACTGTGAATCAAATCCCATTGCAAATGCTCTGGTAATCTTCTCTTTAGTGTAGATATTTCTGTTAATACGCCCAGTGGCCTATCCAGATGATTTAATTTATTCAGTTCTCTAACACAGAACTCTCTCATACTTTCCTTTCCACTCTTGTAACTGGATCCATTCAAAAAATCGTTTTGCAATTTTAATTGTTTTGCTTGGCCCCAGTATTTGTTCAAGAACAGGTTTTCGAAGGTTTTAAAATCACAAAATTTATCATCATTTTGGTTTGCCTATGTTTGAGCTCCCCCTTCCAACTGCCTCTTATCATATTTAATTTTTGCCTGCTCACTCATCCCTGTCACAAAGTTATCCTTACACGCAGCTAGAAAGTCAACTGCATGATATTTATTATCCCCATTAAAAGGTTTTGACTGAAATCCATGCCCCAGAGGATATCCCAACAATAAATTTCCATTCCCTGCTGCCACAGTATTAACTGTTTCCCACAAGACATTTATTTGCCCTTCTAATTCCTTCTTATTGTCAGTAATTCCCTTATGGCAATCCAGCACTCCTATCTTAATGGATTCAATGTCTGCCTCTGTTTGTCTTTGAAATAATGTGCATTTCTGTTCCAGTACCTGAATCTGCCCCACAAGATTACTTTGCGCAGTGTCCACCTTGGCTACTAGGCCTCTTTCAACCTCATCAACTCTCTCGATAATTCCCTCAACAATTTTAACTGTGTTTTCAACTGTATCTGTAATTTGAGTGAATATGAGATCTAGCTGATCAAATTTTTCACTCACTGTCTTTATTTTATCACTTAGCCTTAATTCCATATCCCCTATTTTCGAATCCATTTCCCCAAGTATTGCAGTTTTTATATTCCCTATTTTCGAGTCTATTTCTCCTAATTTACTAGTAAGTTTTACAAAAAATGTGCTGAGGTCACTTCCTGGTATCCAGCCTATTTCTTTTGGCATGCTAGGGCTACTACAGGTACTCCTAACATCCACTGATTCGCCTTCACTTTGAGATTCACGCGACTCATCGGCCATGGCTAATGAAAGGACACAATTTTGCAATGTAGCTGCTGGCTGTACTTATCTTTTATATCCTCGTGTGACGCGACGTCTGCAGTGAGCTCCGCAGCACAGATATGCAATGAATCGTAATCGGCGGCGTGGACACACAGCAAACTCAATCAGGAGCGAGAACACGTTGCGTAGGCCCCTGGCAGCATGTAGTCGTGTTGGTCGGTGGCACGGACGACGGCGTTGATCGTCGGCAGCACGTGGATACAGCTTCGACTGCTTTACCCGTAGCAACATATGGACGTGGCACGGACGACGGTTTATTGTCGCGGCAGCACGTGTCGCGGCACGGACGACTGTTTTACACGCGGCAACACGTGGACACGGCAAGCACGGCGGTTTTACCCGTGGCAACACGTGGACACGGAAAGCACGGCCGTTTTACCCGCGGCAACACGTGGTCGACTCATCAGACTGTGTAACTGACTGCTTCACAATCGTGGTGGCCTTATATCGGCGTAACCACGGGGCAGCGCGTATCTTGTCCAGCACAAGCACTACGGTACTGCGAATTCACCGATTTAGCTCAGAGCCCCCACACTGACTGTTCAAAAGCCTAACATCAGACGGACATCCGATTCCGAAATACTATAGAATATGGAAGAAAGTCCTATCCCGGATGAGCCCCCAATTGCAACTGAACTCGGGCTCGTTTACTACCTACTTTTCACGTGGCTCATCTGTAAAGGGGGTTGGTAGTAAACGGTTGCATTTGCACCCCTATTTTGAGTCTGATATTGGCTGGCTTTTGAAGAGCAGTGAATTGAACTATACACGTTCAGATTGAAACTTATTTATTCAAACGAAACACTCTAACGTTGTGGCCATGCATTTTTAAGTTCACAAATAATAATCGGTGCAATTCGTACACTGTTTGTCTCACACCCACACACTTTCACTTTGTTCCTTCGCATACCCTGGCGTCCATGCTTGCACTCGCGGCACTTTGCCGCTCCCAACTCGCCACCACAACGGCCAACGACAGAAGACCACGATTTTCCCGCTCACATCCACAGTCCTGAGTCGGGTCACATGACACCACAGTAGTCAAAATAATCGCTAAACATGGCCACAATTCGTTTACAATATTTTATTTAAATACTTAAATCTAAATACATTATGTAATTTTACAAATTATCACCACACTTATATAATTCGTTGCAATTAAAAGAAAACCAAAACACTATCCAACGGAACTACAACATAGTCCTGCAGTATTTCCAAACATTTTTGAGCCCCATAATGCCCATGGCTAAGGTGGATGAAATTTATTAATTTTTCCACTACAACGTCCATCAAAACACAAAACAAGTATTTTCCGGTCTATTTTGCCCAGCATATTATCTCTGCTGCTGTGCTTTAAATTTTAAATTACTTGAAAGAGTGCCATATTATCCCCTGTTACCTTACATACTTGAAAGTGTTCCATATTATCCCCTGTTACCTTACAACCGCTGGTAAATATTCTCAGCTTGCTCAATAATTTGAAACACGACAATCTTGGACTTCATCTACTTATGACTCCGATCATTGTACTAAGCAATGAAAATATTTTGAGCAAGAGAGAAACTCCCCCAGATGATAATTGCGTGTGACAGTGAGTACCCAGAAGCCAAAAAAGCAGCCTTTGTGACTGTTTCGTATGTAATACGAAAGGGCATTCTGGATCCGAAAGCTGCTGAGCCAAATCTGTTTCCAGACTGGGACGTTCCCAGTGTAGTTTTCAGTCTGTGAATGCCTAGGAATATCGTGCTCGTTATTGTCACAGAGAATTTTTTTGGCTCTGTGACGTGACCTAAATTGCGTTAAATTACTTTCTTAAGCGCGCAGGGTGGGAGGTACCAGCAAACCAGTTAATAACCTTCCGATAAAATGTTGTTACTGACTGTTAACGGGTGACACCAGTATTACAACAGAACATCTGTCAGACAAGGCAAATTTTCACTCTGCCCCCATTCACTACTGCTGGTAGATAGGCATAAATCAAAGACGTTGAAAGATACAGCACAGAAAGTACATAAATATTACTACAATATTAACTCGGTACATGACATGCATTTTTCCTGTATAATGGCTTCTAGGAGCAACAAAATTTTAGACTCACTTTCAAGAAAATACTAATTTTGGAAACCATATGACTCATAATCTGCTCATTAAGAGGGAGAATCTTAGTATATGGTCTACAGTACTTGTTTTACTGTATGAAACCTGTGACCCATGTGTGTTTCTCCAGGATGCATAGCTCACGACGCGCAAATTAGCCAGGCATACTCAGTGTTACGTAGTGAGGATATTCAATGTTGGGCGTCGCTAAGCATGATTACAAAAACGCTTTAAAATTGTTTTACTTGCTTATATTCCTAAAGTCAGATATTTAACACACTGGAACAGCAAAAACTTCAAATTGCTTTAGAAATGAGTTCAAAACATGGGAGTTTGATTGCATAAAGGATCAGAGGTTAACTATTAGATTTCTCGTTGGAATCAATGCTTCTGATGACTGAGGTTTTTCATGTTCTATATTTGGTCTCATATATTATTTTCAACATATGCTTGATGCGAGACTTCTTCTCGCATGAGAACTACATTAAGTGAAACAAAACAGTATACGGTATTTGTTCACATCGTTATCCCGCGTAGAGCAACGACACTTACTCATTACGGTTCTACTGATTGTCACGAACAGGTTTGTATTCAGTTTTGTTGTGCTAATGTGACGGCGCTACTAAATATGTACATCTTTGTTACTACTTACGCCATTCAGTGTTTCTAGCTACTTTAGCGCTTATGTACCCTGCTTCACTTTTAACAGGCAGAGAACTTTGCTGTTAGTTGTACCATTAGGTCGGCAGTTCATATTCATTCATTCAGTGCTGCAGTAGCTTCATGCACTGCTTGGCGCAAATAGGAAGTTATTTACCACTTTCAGTTTTAAACAGGCAGTGTACTATACCGTTTCCTTTCGTGCTAACAATTCAAAACTAAATATTTAATTCCTTGTAACCACTTAGGCTGAAGAATGCATTTAGCTATTACAGCGCCAATATACGCAATTCGTAATTAAGAACTGGTAGACTGTTTCATTGTACATATGTCGGCACAAAGTGTGTAACGTCGAACTACGTTTTGCGCTTTAATTTCAAAACCAAGCTTATTTTAATTGTGACCGCTGTCAGCTTGCTTCATGCCATATTAGCACAATCCATCAATTAAAACTGTCGCTGTGTAGCGTCATACTTGCATGTGCAACGTCATCTGGCGTCAAACACTTGTACAGTCAACAATATTAATAATACTGTGTTTTACTAATTTTTAACACTTTAGTTGTATAAACATTTATTACTATTCTTGCACATTGCGTTGTATTTCCCTTGGTTTAATGCTTTTTCTAAGTCGTACGTAATTTCATACTATGGTGCTGCAGGCGCAACACCCACTCTTATAACGCAATCTGGTATTAAAAATTTGTATCATCTAATGATCAGCAATTTTATGTCTTCTTACGTCTGTTACCTTAAAAACATGTAAATATTACGTCCAGTTGTGCTTGTAACTGCTATGTCTACTAGTTGCATGCAGTAACCTGGCATATGTCCTCTTCAGCTTTGTAATGCGTTAATTGTATGCCGATATTGGTTCTGTAACTCATTGTTATGTCATGAGTAATAGATTTAAACAGATGTCGGATGACGAACGCCTCATTGGGTTCAGTCAGTGACTTTCCTTCTGTGAGCGACTCAGCAATGAGTAGATATTAGCAGCACTCTTTCCTACCATATCGCTCGTCTTTCAGTTCTATCATAGGGATATGAAATTATAAGGGGCAACTCAACAAATTTACTATAACCATGCTTCATCGTTTTTATGCCCTTCAATTATCCGTCGATTTTATTGTGTACTGTATAAATCTTGTGTTTTAAGCAATCCTCTCATCTCAGAACTGTCATAGTGTGTAATTGTTTTACAGTACATCAGGTAGAGTGAGCAGTTCGCTATTAATAACGGCAATTATGTTCTAGGTGTAATCTGAACTCCATGTGTAGATAAACAAGCACGTTACTAGTCATGTGCATTTGAACTCTCCCCATTTCTCACTCTGTTTCAGAATTTTAATCAAAAATTTATTGGCTTTGTATACGCTGAAGCTCCAAAGAAAGTTGTACGTATTCAAATAGAGATGTGAACAGGCAGAATACGGCACTCCGGTCGGCAACGCCTACATAACAAAGTTTCTGGCGCGGCTGTTAGATCGGTCAGTGCTGCTACAATTGAAGGTTATCAAGATTTGAGTTTGAACGTGGTGTTACAGTCGCCACACGAGCGATGGGACACAGCATCTCTGAGGTAGCGATGAAGTACGGATATTCATGTATGACTATTTCAAGAGTGTACCTTGAACACCAGCAATCCGGTAAAACATAAAATCTTTGACATAATGCGGCCGGAAAAAGATCTTAAAGGAACGGGACCAATGGCAAGAGAAAGGTTCAACGTGACAGAAATGCAACCCTTCAGCAAACTGCTGCAGATATCAATGCTGGGCCATGAAGTGTCAGCGTGTGAACCAGTCAACGCAATAACAGACACTGGACGGTTGACTGGAAACACGTTGTCTGGTCGGACGAGTCTCGTTTCAAATTGCATCGAGCGGATAGACGTGTGGAGACAACCTCATGAATCCATGGACCCTGCACGACAGCAGGGGACTTACTGTTCAAGCTGCTTGCAGGTTCCGTGATGGTATGGGGCATGTGCAGCTGTAGTGATATGGGACCTCTGATACGTCTAGATACGATTGAAAAGTGGCACATTTGTAGCCATCCTGATCAATCGCCTGCATCCATTCACGTCCTTCTCCATTCCGACGGACTTCAGCAATTCCACCAGGAAAATACAACGACCCACACGCCCAGAATGGCAACAGTGGCTCCAGGGAGACTTGAGAGTTCATACTCCCGCTGGCCGCCAGACTTTCCAGACATGAACATTATTGAGCATATCTGGGATGCCTTGCAACGTGCTTTTCAGAAGAGATCCCCGCCCTTTCGTACTAACACGGATTTATGGACAGCCCTGCAGGGCTCATGGTGTCAGTTCCCTCCAGCACGTGGAGTCCACGCCACGCCCTGCTGCCGCACTTCGTCGTGCTGGCAGGGGCCTTATTCGATAGTAGGAAAGTGTACCAGTTTCTTTGGCCTTCAGTGTACGTCGTTCTGTTTTGGTTAAATTGCGGATAGGTTCGCTTAGTCACTGTGCATGAGGAATAATCACATGCGGTCTCAGCATTACCTTGAGTGCTGGTTGCCTACTGCTATTGACCTCCCATCCCTCCCTCCCTCCCCCCTATTTTCTAAAGTGGAATAGTACTCTCATAGGTCTAAGATTACATCTGGAAGCTCTCACGTTACTTTAATCAGTTGTTTTGCATTTAGTTCTCGTACATATACTTAAGATTCTTCAGTTTCTTGATAATCGTTTATTGAAATACCTTAGCAATATTAGATACATCAGAATATTGGATACATAATATATTACTATATTCCTCAACATGACTTCATTGTATTGTCTTTTAGCATGTTCAATTTAATGATCAAGCCCATTACGACATTCGATTTTTGTGCCTTTATTTACCTCTGTGTTTTGGGCATGTTATCATTTTCAGTTTAAGTTTTTTATCTCAATTGTTCTTTTTTCTGCTCTTTTAGTAATATTAGGTTTAAATGAGAAAAAGTTTATTTGATTAAATAGGATTAATGTAGCTGAAAATATAATGAATAGGGAGAATCATATGAGAGGAGATATTTGAGGGATTTAGATTTAATTTCCCCATCAGAAGAAGTCGTTAATTTACTATTGTTTGGTTTAAGAGACCATTACTTACTTTCAGTCATCTGATGTTTCAAGTTGTACTAATTGTGTAGTTATTTTAGATTGACACTCTAATGTTATTTATTTAACTAACTCCTTAGATTATCTTAGATAATCACTTGATAAATAAATTTACTGAAGTTCTTTCAATTACAATTGGTATAAATCTGTTCATAAAGAATGTGCACTCTATACACACAGTTCACTTTGGGAGTGGAGTGAAATTTAATTTCATAATCCATTTATTGAACGTAATCAATTTACTTTCATACATTAATACGATCTTACTACATAATACTTGGCAGCAATTGTTCCATATTGCTATCCACATGTATACTCTCCGTTTGTCCTGACAGTCAATGTATGACTTAAGAACTGCAAACTTATGTTCACTTTTATATACATTTTTATTGTGACAGTATATGTAGAAATGTAAGATATCTGAAGATATGTGAAGATGAAAATGTAATCCCATTGGATCTTTAATTCTTTCTACTGTTACATTGGGTTTCCTTCTCTTACGGTGTTTGTATAGTGAATCAAACTAATCGTAATAAATGATTAGAAGACAGCGTTGTAATGGACTTTTCGAAGCCACTAATTGATTTCGTACTGATAGCCAGTATATCCAAATGTCGGTGTTTGAAGATAAAACGTTACTGCTTATAGGTGGCTATAAAAGTAATTTTGTCTAACCTTTGATCTTTATGTAACCTCACCAGTACCACATGGGGCTCCTCTTGATGTAGTCTCTCACTTCCTCTTCCTTTATAACCTCTTCCTTTTTAACCTCTTCCAGCCTACCTCTTCTACTAGAGGAACGAACTGCTAGTTACAGAATACATGGTTTTCTTAATTGTAAATAATGGTACCTATGTTACCATTATCTTTATACGAATTTTTGTGTGTTCATGTTGTCGTGTGTCAAGATATATATTAAACAGTTAGTGTAACACTCGGTAATTTTTCATGTTCACATTTTAATAGCCTGCAAAAGGGTTGATATAGATTTTCCAGAGCAGTTCTCAAAAACTGAGTTTGTGGTGTGCTTGAAGCATTGCACTTCATCTGGGAAAAAATTGTTCCTCAGTACAGAGAACTCTCTGAAATAGTTGCAGTCAACGAGTTCATCGTAACTGAAATTTGTATTACAAATAGAAGATTGAAATTACTGTCTCTGAAAGGAAACTGTAATATTACGTGAAAAGTTGCTGAGATTTTTAAATTAGTGTTATTTCTCACAAGCATTGTAATCAAGCCTGTTACAAAAATTCTCCACTTACTAGAATTGGTAAATGGTAGACACAGAAACTGTTTTACAATTGAACTGTTCCGAATACTTTACTTTGTATGACCAGATCAAACAACTTGCATAGTTATTTCAACAATAAATGAGATTAAGAAAAAATTTTAACTCTAGAATTTACTTTTAAGTAAGGTGTAACCTGAATTTAGCTCTCGTTGTGTAACAATCACAAACTTTCAATGTCAAATAGTTCAGCAGCATTGTTAAATAAGTAACTTCTACAACATACAGTGTCAGATACATCTTTTAAGTTACTTTCTATTAATCACCATTCCTTTGTAAGCAGTATTACAGATGCGCAGTTAGACTAGAATTACTACTTTAAAAAGATTGACAACCTTAGTACAGCAACGGTACTTTTATGCACAGTCTTGCTAATAACTGTTAACGAAGTCTGACTTTACTTCCACTTACTTCCACTTGTAACGTGCGCATGGGGCACACAATACTCATTAAAGCCTGTACTATGGTAAGTGAGCGGGGTTCACCTTACGAGACAGGATTATCGTATAGATATTGACCGCGTGTACCTGAATGGTGGCAAATCAGACTTACACCCATTCTGCAATAACAATGATCCGTCAAGTAAGTTCAAAATGCAGTTACACGTCTGTATGCACCAAAAGCAACACTTAAGATGCTACCAATTTGATAATAATACGGTCGCCAGCCTAATTAGGCATTAACTGAGTTTCTTCCCTGTACAGGTTGATGTATATTCATGCAAAACAACACGTAGTAACACTGCATAGTATAGTAAAATTTTAGAACCAGAAAATCTATTGAACTGATAGTTTCACGTTCTGTACTGATATGGAAAAACCATGAATACATAACACTACAATATAATATATACTACAAAGCTCCGTACTGTCAATTGATCTGATTAAAATCGGGCATAGGTTACCCTAGAAATAGCACTTTCGAGCCACACACAAATTGTCAATTCTGATAAAGATAAAATACTGATAAATTTTGACTTATATATTGAATTTAACCTTTGCTGGTCAAACCAATGTGGAACACTTCAGAATTCAAATGAATAAAAGGGGGTGGGGGACCCTGAAACTGTTATTATCACTATGTTAAAAAACTTGATTACTGAAACTATCATGCATTCAAGATTTCCAGTATATCAGTTACTACTCTTTTTATATTATTTACTTCTCATATAAATACCTTTATATCTGTCTCGAAATAATTAAACTTCATTTTTATATCAATATTAAAGTTATCTTTCAACTTCGTTAGACCTTCGTTATTCATTTACTGGTTCATTAACAAAACAGTTCTTTAAACACCATTATAACATAGCTAGGTCTGCAAGTAATTATTATTAACACAAAATCTAATTATTCATTTCGGAACATTCGTATTGCACAACATATGGAAAGGATCCTTTCTAGGTTAGTTGTGAGGATAATTAAATGAGGGGAAAGTTCTGGTAAAATTTACGTTATTATTGAACAGTTCACTCTAAGGTCCATACGAATACAGTAGTAAAAGTTTCAACCCGCTTTTATCGATGCAGCGGTTGGCGGGGGGCGAGATGGCAAGGCACAGAGCACACATACAACCACAGCTATGGCTCTTGACGTATCGGCACTTTAATTCTTCTTAGCGTCGCAATACTTTTCCATTTAGTGCCTATGGAATATTGCCATGCTGTGTGGGCGTTGGAACAGCATACCCGAGGCTCAGTGAAACTACGTCTTCCAGGAGAGCCTCCTCACTGCAGAAGGTGTTGCTCAGACCAATGCCAAACTCCAACAACAACTGCTGAGCCCGTTGTGCCGTGCAGTGCCCGCGTGCATTTTCCCGCGCTCACCTGCCATCCACCTTTTACCGCTCCCTGACAGGCCGGGTATTCATCCGAGGTTTTGCATTCTGCATATCCTAACACATTGCCTACGTATGGACCAGAGGCACAATTACAATTTCCAACATCTTACAATAGTTTCAACATGTGTTACATTTCAATTCTATCACAATATTACTTGACATTTGACATAAACATTAATCTTCACATTGAAACTTGTTTACAGTTTTCTTAACACAATGACATGAAACAAAAACAAATGAAATCAGAACATCAATTACACTATTCTATCGAAAAATCTGATGGAAAAAAAAATTTACTTATATGTTGTTCTTGTTACACACTTACTTCATGATCTTCTCTTCCCTTTTCTATCGGCCTTCCTTTGTCAACTCTTGTTCTTTTCGACCCAAATGGTATTAGGTTTCGAGGCCAGAGGGTGTCTTTCGTTCTCATTTTCGCCTTCGATTGGTGAAAGGGGGGGAGGGGGGGAGGCGGCGGCCTCAGACACGGTGAGAGGGAAGCCAACGTTCCTGGGGAGCAAACCCATCAGAGTAAGCCTGGCCCGCCGGGCTGGGTGTTAAGCGATCAAGTTGGTGAACGATCCATGTAAAAGTCTTCAGTCCCACGCCTGAAAATCTTCGGATATCAAGACCAAGCAAGAGATAGAACAAGCCATACCAGATGTGTAAAAAGCAGTGTCGGCATGATGACTCACAATATCCCTAGTTCGTGAACAAAATGTGAATCGCAGTTGGAGACGTTGCTCTGCATCAGTAGTGAAGTAAATGGGATCGAAAAAGAAGCCTTACACATCTCGAAGGATGCTTCTCACGATGTAAACCATGTCAAATGTTAACTGTTGCTGATCTCAGAGGTGTGATCACCAGTAGAAATATTGGAGCATTTTGGAATCATATAATCCCAAGTTCCTGCAATTACTACAGGGACAATCCTGGAAAGGTCCACAGCGCTGAAGTGACCTTGATGGCTGGTGAACAGATGAAAGTGAGACAGAGAAGGCTGATGTTTCAAAACTCCAATGATCTTATGTACCATGCTGTAGACTGCTCACAAGCAAAGTAATTTTGTGGTTGCCAGTTGCGAAGAGAAGACAATGCGAAGACAGGGATAGAACGCTGTGGTAAAGCATTGCTGTATCATATACTGGTGTACTTCCACCCGAAACAGTATGTCTGCAGTACACAGCCTGCCAGATGATACCATGTTCCAAGTTCTGTGTCTCAGACCTCACGGATGTCTGCACTGTGTCTCATCATTTGTATGTTGGTGACTATAACTGGAAGAATTGCGATCATTTGTCATTGAAGAAGCTCGTTCCGCGTATCAGTCAGCGAGAATACGAGAAGAGGTCCAGCCAGAACTTCACCTGCTGCCTTTCACTTGGCGAAGAAGATCGTGGCGTCCGCTGAATGCAGTCCTTACAGCCATTTCACTATCACTACTGCCTGACCTGAAAGCACCCAGCTTACAAGACGTGCAGTGGAAGATGCACGTTGTTGGCCAGCACCTCAAGTGGAAATTCGTTCCCGACGATTTACAAGCCTTTCAGCGAGACATTCCAGAGTTGGCTGTGGAAGGAGACTGACAGTTTAAAGGCCAGTGGCTCCGAAGTTGGGGACATCCCCCCCCCCCTCCACCTTCCCTATCATACGTACTTCATACTGTTGTTTACTGCTTCTGTATGTAAATTAATTATATAAAATAGCAAGTAAAATTTCATGTTGAAAATATATGTAAACTGAAATTAGCTGTCTGATCTCCTAGTAATCACATGACTATAATATGGTTAAATATGCAAATTATGAGTAATATAATACTGTCATTAACACGTCAAATAGTTTCAATTCGTAAGTGCAAATGTTTCTCACCATTGCAGAAGACGAAAGTTGCCTTCAGACGCAGGTAATAAGTTAAAATGGTAGAAAGAGGACAGAAGTGGTGTACTGTAAGGATCCCGTTAGAGGATGTAGTTTATAGAGAAATGTGTCGTTAGGCTAAAAAAAACTGAAGCAGATGCAACGCCCGTTGTATCCATACAGTCGTTGAGATGGAGTTATAGCACATTGGGCAGATAGTAGAAAATAAAACTTGAGTGACTAAGGATTTTTCCCACCATTACTGCAAGGTGAGATCCACTAATGTTATGTGATTTCCATGAAACTATCTTGACAACAATAAAGAAGTTCGTTGTAAATTAATATTATGCATGCATTGTTATCACGTCGATATTTTGAATAGTCATGTTAGTGCATTGGTATTTCCGTATATCTCTAATTTATTTGAGAAAATGCTGTGCCTGAACATGGAAGCGTTCTAAATGTACCAGTAAACCCCTGAGCCTTGAAGACTCGAACTATCATGTATAAAACAGCTTCAGTCGTCTGATTACTTATAAATTAGCTACTGCGTTAAAACTTGCATGTCAAATTTAAATTCAAATCTTTCATAAACTTTCCAAAAGGAACTGCATGTACATAAGCGAGAAAACCACTCGATGTTCGCATCCTCATACGCTGGATGAATTCTCAAGATAGTTCCGTGCTGTGAGTTACGCTACCTAAGTTCACACAATTTGTAACTGTAATACTTACTTAGTTTTGTTGTTAAACTTCAAACATGAGATTATGCCTCGTAATGTGCAGATCATGACAGCATTGTATGCAGGGTGTTACAAAAAGGTACGGCCGAACTTTCAGGAAACATTCCTCACACACAAATAAAGAGAAGCTGTTATGCGGACATGTGTCTGGAAACGCTTAATCTCCATGTTAGAGCTCATTTCAGTTTCTTCCACCTACGCTCAATGGAGCACGTTATCGTGATTTCATACGGGATACTCTACCTGTGCTGCTAGAACATGTGCCTTTACAAGTACGACACATGTGATTCATACACGATGGAGCTCCTGCACATTTCAGTCGAAGTGTTCGTACGCTTCTCAACAACAGATTCGGTGACCGATGGATTGGTAGAGGCGGACCAATTCCATGGCCTCCACGCTCTCCTGACCTCAACCCTTTTGACTTTCATATATGGGGGCATTTGAAAGCTCTTGTCTACGCAACCCCGGCACCAAATGTAGAGACTCTTGGTGCTCGTATTGTGGACGGCTGTGATACAATACGTCATTCTCCAGGGCTGCATCAGCGCATCAGGGATTCCATGCGACGGAGGGTGGATGCATGTATCCTCGCTAACGGAGGACATTTTGAACATTTCCTGTAAGAAAGTGTTTGAAGTCACGCTGGTACGTTCTGTTGCTGTGATTCCATTCCATGATTAATGTGATTTGAAGAGAAGTAATAAAACGAGCTCTAACATGGAAAGTAAGCGTTTCCGGACACATGTCCACATAACATATTTTCTTTCTTTGTGTGTGAGGAATGTTTCCTGAAAGTTTGTTCGTACCTTTTTGTAACACCATGTATATTAAGTCAATAACTACGTGAAGTAATGGAACTCAAATTTGTTGCTCCTGGAAGCAGCTTGATACACAATCGACCAGGTCATCGGACTGTAGTAATATTTATATTGAATGGAAAGTCTGTCAGTAGTTGAATAATCCTCTCATTTACCACTCTCCACTAGTAAACAACTCCAGCTGTGTAGTTGAGCACAAATGTTATTAACGTAGCTAAGCAGCAACCTCTTGTAGCAAGAGGAGATTGTAAAACCACTTTCTACAGTGGGGTGTATCCGACTACAAGATCACAGTGCCATCTTGTGTAATCAACACACGTCAAATAATGTTCTTAAACTTCCTGCTGTGGGTTCGTCATGTGAGCACCCCATCTCAGATGTTTTCCGATTTCCAGTATTTCCTTACTTTCAATGTTTCTCCATATTTAGCTTCCAAATCATTCTGTACGAAACGTCAAATTCTCCTTTCCCTGATGTGTATCATCACTAAAATACGCGGAAGTCTACCTGAGGTCAATGATAAATCAGCTTTTGTGCAAAGTTCGTAATGTTGATCAAACTGACATTTCCTTAGTGCAAGAAACTCACCGTTACCATTATCAGTAAATAATAAATGTGCATCATCCTTAGCAGTTGATGTGGCTGTGGCAATGTAGTGAGCATTCCATCGAAATTATTGGTAATCGGTTTGAGGTCTAGTTCAGGGTTGGTCCGTAACTTTAGTTCTGCCTGCACATCTTGCAGCTCCTGATTAACTGAATTCCGAGCTTCTGTGCTGGTGTCCCATTCTAGCTGCTGTATCGAGCTCGGAGGGATGTTGTTACTGTACAAAGTTGTTGGGCGTTGTGATGTATAACATTGCTACTCGTGGTCTGTTACGGGGACTATGAAAGTACAGTGATGTAGCTGGAAAGCGATTACCCTGCGCATTTAGGGTTAAAGATTTTTAAACCCATTCATTCGTGAGGTCACTTTTGTCCTATAGCTTACGGACACATTTTGAAAATCCGTAAACTCAATTTCTTACAACTTCTAATCGAAACGCAAAGGGATTAAAACGTGGTACAATGTATCAGAAACATGTCGCACACGTTAACGATTATTTCGTGAAGGACCAGGCCGTTAGTAACTGTCGATGTAACAATACACAGTCCAGCAGAACGCACTAGCCGCTGCCCAGGAAAGACGTGGGCAGGCCACACTCCACGTCCAAAGCTTAGCTGCGGCGATACGGCCCTCCTAGAACACCACTCCGGCTCTCGTTGTTATACAGTGCAGACTTCGTAGTAGGGAAGAGATATCGGTGGCGGTGGTGATCGATCAGTCTCTTGAATGCGTTGATGCAGCCCGCCACGATTTCTAGTCTTGTGCTAACCTATTCATCTAGAGTAGCACTTGCAACCCACGTCCTCTATTGTTTGCTGGCTGTAGCACAATCTCTGTCTTCCTCTACAGTTTTTGCCATCTACAGCTCCCTCTAGTACCACGGAAGTCATTGCATCTTAACAGATGTCCTATCATCCTATCCCTTCTCCTTATCATTGTTTTCCACATATTCCCTTCCTCTCCGATTCTGCGTAGAGCCTCCTCACACCTTACCTTATCAGTCCACCTAATTTTCAACATTCGTCTGTAGCACATCTCAAATGCTTCTATTCTATTCTGTTTCGGTTTCCCCACAGTCCATGTTTCACTACCATACAATGCTGTACTCCAGACGTACATTCTCAGAAATTTTTTCCTCAAATTAAGGTCGATATTTAATATTAGTTGATTTATCTTGGCCAGGAATGCCCTTTTTGCCAGTGCTAGTCTGCTTTTGGTGTCCTCCTTGCTCCGTCCGTCAGTTGTCATTGTGCTGCCTAGGTAGCATAATTCCTTAACTTCATCTACTTCGTGACCATCGATCCTGATATTAAGTTTTTCGCTATTCTCGTTACTATTACTTCTGATTACCTTCGTCTTCTTCGATTTACGCTCAATCCATACTCTTCTCTTAGCAGCACAGCAGTCGCACCCGAATGAGTTGCGTTGGTCTGCACAATGAAAGATTTCTGGAAATCACACTGCAAGAAATGGGGTTAGCCAAAGCGGTCTTCACAGCATCATAGGCAGACAGCTGCGGATCTCCCCAACTGAACTCCGCATCTGTCTTACGTAGGTGATTCAAGGGAACAGCTGATTGAGCAAAATGGGGCACGAACTTCCTCAAGAAAAATTGGGCCTGCCTATAAACCAAGCAATTACCTTCTTGTTCTGAGACGAAGAAAACCCATACAAATATCTAGACTGTCCTTGATCGAATCTGAACCTTCCAGCTGACAGTAAATGCCCTAGGAAAGAGATTACATTATGTGCTAGACTTACTTTAGATAGCTTATTTATGAGGCCGCCAGCACGAAAACGAAGTAAGACCTGCTCCAGATATTGGTGTTCGGAGAGGCCGCTGTAGACGCCATCGTCCAGATAATCGTAAATAGACTTAATTTCAGATCCCGCGAGATATTATTCAATGATCAGGAAGCGACGGCTCCACTTGTGTGCAGTTCAAATAGAACTCTATTGAACCTAAAAAAGTTCGTCAGTGCAGGTGACCATCACTGGCTTGGATTTTTCACTGAGATGAATCTGATAAAGTGCCTGGTTCAGATTGAAGAGCGTAAAAATCTTTCTCCATAAACCTGTTAATTCAGTGGCGTAAGTCGGTAACGGAGCAGGATGCAAAATAACCTTCATTCAACCGCATATAAAAAACGAGCAGGCGGTACCCAGACCACCCTTTCTGGACCAGAAAAATTGACGAGGCAGAAAGAGATGCAGATGGCCTAAGTACTCATTCCTCAAACACATTCTCCACTCTGTCGTGAGGCTTGTCTAGCACAGTGAAAGCAGATACGGGGATTGCCAAACTGGAACATCATTAGTCAGCCGTTTCTTGTAAAGGATCCTATTGGTGACGCACGATTTATTGGTCAAAGAGTCAGGAAACTGAGTGAGAACTTTAAACAGGCCCTCACACTCCCCTCTGGATAAATGGCTCATGCCGAACTCTGACCTCTCCACAGCTACATTCTAAGTTCGTCACAACTTGACATGAACATGATCTGAATTTCAGTACAAAACCTAAAGAAAAATGCTTTATCAGCTTTATCTACAACTAAGCGCGCTTGCTGGATCCAGAGACAGCCAATTACAAACTGCCTGAAAGATATTGCCCATCTAATACTTGAACTAGCAACCAAAAATCTTGCGTACACACATCCCTTTCCAGTAACCCATCAGGGATAACACCTGTCCGTTGACAGCAGGATGTCCTTGTAACGTGAGATCCAAGGGAGAACACGTATGTGAAAGATGACTACAATACGACTGGTAGTTCTAATCTCATCCTCCCGCACATTGCCATTAAATTTTTCGTTCTTTGCACAAATTTTGGAAAACTGAGTAAGATTACAGAAGAGTAATTCTTTACTTACCTTGATTATCTCGTTGTAGATGGCTCAGTCTTGTCTAAAACTACTTACTTGCAGCTGAAAATTTCAATTTGTTAGGTTCGTGAAAAGGAAATAATGGTTGAACAGTTTCCTTTTGCTATGAACATCCTTCTATTTACTCCCATTCTTCTAAATCACACATACTTCCACGTTCAAAAAACCAGTAATTACATTGTTGTTGACAAGGTCAACAAAATGCATGCGTTTCCGTCAGACATGCCCACCACTCCTTACGTTATCTGCTGTACTCAAAATATTACAAAGACATTACATAGTAGAAGAGTTGGCAAAACAAAAAATGAATCATCGCTAAAATATCATTACTTCATAAATTAATCCAGACATAAATAATTGGTGTTCGATGTGCCATAAATGCGAAATTTAAGTATGCCACAAATTATGTAATTTCAAATAGTTTCCAAAAGAGCAATTTTAACTGTTACTACCAATCGATTGTCACACAATATCTTTTTTATACATTTTAGCCTGACATACGTCATATACAAAATAATATGAATTCCTGTAATGAAACAACTGATACAATTTTAACCTATGTGAGATCAGAGATCATGCATGGTATCGGTTATGTCTATATAAAAGAAAGGTAATCTCAGAGGAGGAAGAAGATTAATTATATGAGGTATTACTGCCGGATTCGAGTAAGATGTAGACTCTACAACCAACCAAAACACTTCAATAACATGTGGCAACTCATCCAAGGTTAGCACATCCAATCCCTGCACCAAGGTAAATATAGGATGGGGAGCTTAGCAAAAAGTCATCAAATAGTGATTACTACAGCTCCAGTAGTTACTGCGTTGCCGTACATATCACCTTGATTTTCTACACTAGTCAAAAAACGTATGGAAGAATCTGCAGAAGGCTTCCTTACCAACATTGACCATCTGTAGATATAGCTACTGGGTAGCTGTAGATATTGCCTTGATTTTCTACCCTAGGCGAAAAACTTAAGAAAGAAACCACCAGAGCTTCCTTTCCAACATTTTGGAAGCCCTTCTTTCCACACAGACGTAGACAGCAGCCAGCCTGCATCCCAAATTTGAAAATACACTACTGGCCATTGAAATTGCTACGCCAAGAAGAAATGCAGATGATAAACGGGTATTCATTGGACTAATATATTATACTAGAACTGACATGTGATTACATTTTCACGCATTTTGGGTGCATAGATCCTGAGAAATCAGTACCCAGAACAACCACCTCTGGCCGTAATAACGGCCTTGATACGCCTGGGCATTGAGTCAAACAGAGCTTGGATAGCGTGCACAGGTACAGCTGCCCATGCAGCTTCAACACGATAGCACAGTTCATCAAGAGTAGTGACTGGCGTATTGTGACGCGCCAGCTGCTCGGTCACCATTGACCAGACGTTTTCAATTGGTGAGAGATCTGGAGAACGTGCTGGCCAGGTCAGCAGGCGAACATTTTCTGTATCCAGAAAGACCCGTACAGGACCTACAACATGCGGTCGTGCATTATCCTGTAGGGATCGAATGAAGGGTAGAGCCACGGGTCGTAACACATCTGAAATGTAACGTACACTGTTCAAAGCGCCGCCAATGCGAACAAGAGGTGACAGAGAAGTGTAACCAATGGCACCCCATACCATCACGCCAGGTGATACGCCAGTATGGCGATGTCGAATACGCGCTTCCAATGTGCGTTCACGGCGATGTCACCATCGCAGGTGCTCCTGTATGTGATGCAGCGTCAAGGGTAACCGCAGCCATGGCCTCAGAGCTGATAGTCCATGCTGCTGCAAACGTCGTCGAACTGTTCATGCAGGTGGTTGTTGTCTTGCAAACGTCCCCATCTGCTGACTCAGGGATCGAGACGTGGCTGCACGATCCGTTACAGCCATGCGGATAAGATGCCTGTCACCTCGGCTGCTAGTGACACGAGGCCGTTAGGATCCAGCCTGGCTTTCCGTATTCCTCTCCTGAACCCACCGATTCCATATTCTGCTAACAGTCATTGGATCTCGACCAACGCGAGCATCGATGTCGCGATACGATAAAACGCAATCGCGATAGGCTACAATCCGACTTTGATAAAAGTCGGTAACGTGATGGTACGCATTTCTCCCCCTTACACGAGGCATAACAACAACGTTTCACCAGGCAACGCCGGTCAACTGCTGTTTGTGTAAGAGAAATCGGTTGGAAACTTTCCTCGTGTCAGCACGTTGTAGGCGTCACCACCGGCGCCAACCTTGTGTGAATGCTCTGAAAAGCTAATCATTTGCGATTCTCACCATCTTCTTCCTGTCGGTTAAATTTCTCGTCTGTAGCACGTCATCATGGTGTAGCAATTTCAATGGGCAGTAGTCTATCATAACAGTTGTACCAACCCCACAGTCGCAGCAGTAGCAAACGTTGTGTCCGGTGCAGAAGAACTGTCGCAACATCATTAGGGTATCGATGAAAGGCCACTCTTGGATACCCGGAATTAAATAAGTAGACGGCCGTGCAAAGCAAGTATCTGCACATGCAGCTAATGGAGCTAGTATATATATGATAAGCTCCCTCTAATATGTGATACCAACGCTCACGAAGCGGTTGTCTTTGGACTAGTAAGAGGAATGGTCGCAGACATCCAAAATCAAAGGCGTTCACTAAACGTTAGTTCATCCAACAGTTTGGAGAGTTCCAGGGTATCATAAGAAACAAACATCAGTGAGCTTCACAACAATTATAGTACGGCTGAAAATTAACCATTGAAAGTTCAACAAACACTTGTGTCGAGTCGAGAGAAGTGTCATCCAACGGATTTCTACGATGTCCTCGGGGCACGTATCACATCAACGTCCTTACAGGTAATCTTTAGACTCATTGTCATGTGTCCCCAAGCATCCTCCGAAGTTTAACATCGAACGCTGTAGCGACGTACAACCTTCCGTACAAATTCGACAACAGTGCCAACATCAGGATACAGCTCCCAGTTGCTAATTAATGTTTAATGTACTTACAATGCCAGAGGAAGACCAAAGCTCAATTGACTACTATTCTGCAGGATACGGAATGCTCAGTCTCCAAATTTATGTCGCTGTGTACTTTCTATGCGTACTTGTCTGTGTACTGGTGTATCTGTGTGTGGCTGTAATACATAACTTTAGTTCTTGTGAACTGTTCTGCTGTTCTGTTCTGTGTAGATGGAACTTATAGACCTGTACAAGCATTCCATTCTCTATCCGCAGCTTTTGAAACAATTGTCAGAGAAAATACAAGGAACATTTCATTGTTAATTTAGATATAATCATTAATGTGGACTCACCTGGCAATACCCCAAATGTGCACCAACGGCGAGTTATTTCTTGTCCTGTTACCAGTAGAATTTTTATAGCATACTAGCACTGAGTATCTTGCGTTCTATTTTCATCCTGTTCACTCGTTTTCGTGTACTCTGATTGTAGATCTTGTTTTATGTCTAATCCGATATTTGTTAATCCTGTGTTACATCGTACCAGGACACGAATTCAAATAATGTCTTGCATGTACTTTCGAAACCAACTGTAATACCATTTTCTGTGTTTGGTTGGCTCTATGTGCACGTTCCAAGAGTCAACAAATTAAAAAAGAAATGAAGTTACGCCTCTTATACTTCCTGCTCTATTCACACACTTGCTGCATCGACATGCACGGATCAGGCAATGTGCTATCGTTTGGCAGTACACTTTCACACGCCTAACACTTCCACTACTCTGCTGGTCATTCCTGAACGAAGGGCAGCTCATGCCAAATCCAACTTTAGGAATTCTATCGGACTCCTAAGGATATCATTTGTCAGCTGCGTACAACATGAACTTTACAAAAGATATTGGGCAAATTTATGGTGTAATGCAGGTACAAGGTTGTCATACAATGCGAGAGTAGCCTGACCACAGTGTGTCAGGAAACCCAAGAGCGACCAGCTGAGTCTCACCTATCAATCTCTATCCAGTTACGTCAAACGCACTACCGGCTGATACACATTCCTTTAAATGAAGACTGTACCTTCCAGAAAACAGTCACTGAGGACACCTTTCAGATTTGACGAAACGACTGTAGAACACGAATGTTGTACTTCAGGAACAGGAAAGCAGTTTCAAATTACGACACTTGAATATAGCGTTAAAGCAGCTGGTACAAGGACTGGCGATACCAGTACTAAGACATGACTGTACCAGCTTACAACTGGGTTACTGACCATCCGTAGAGTCTTGGCTACAGACGATTCATACAGGCGTTGGACACACCTCCAGTCAACGATAAATTATACCTCTAGGTGCGTAATGTTTGCAACACTTGTGCATGGGCTCGTGCAATTCATTAATATAATTTGAAATACCAATTAAATCTTCATGTAAATACTTAATTGCGGTTCACAAGTACAGTGAGCGAACTATAACTTCATAAATTCGATTCGTCTACAAGATTTGTGGGACATGGAATGTAATTTATCAAAACCCTGGAATAAGAGAACAATTGGAAAGCTGGTGCATATGAAAAAGGAAACATGTGAAGAAGCTTCAGGAAATTTGAGAAATCTAAAGAACCTATGCAAAATACGTTTATGACTCACTGCTGCAAATCAGCAGCAATTGTATAAGCGGGACTGCTCTTTCTTTAGGCATAATACTTTATGTATCTGGCTGCAGATGTACCTGTCGCTGCAAAATTCTCAAACTTCGCTTACAACTTTCGATAGCTTATTTTTGTACACTTACGGTTCAAAGTCCGCCCACAGTGTTGCCTTTGCTTTCGTTGTCAGGGCTGTTAAGTTTCACTACTGGCTTCTCGACCAGTGCACAATTTTTACAGCAGAGATTTTTGTCCTCTATCAGGCTGTTCACTACGTCTGTAGGACCTTCCGAGTCTGGATGATCCAGATCCAGTCCATCCCATCGTTCGACGGATGCAGGAATGCATCCATTTGTTCCCGGATGGGAGAGCCCAAGTGATGTTTGTGTGGGTTCCTGGCCATGTTGGTGTGCAATGTTGGTGTGCCTGGGAATGACGCTGCTGATGCTGCAGCCAAGGCCACAGTCCATCTCGCTCGGCCCGCCTCTTACTCTGTTCCCTTGCAAGATATTCGTACTTTTCTCTATTGGCTTTTCTCTTCCTGGCCGTCTCGCCGTGAAGAAGTAATGTTAGCTCGGTTGCCAATAGGGCACTGCCGCTTCAGTCACCGCCACTTAGTGAGTGGCGACCCTGCACCCGGCTGTCATATCTGTAGCCAGCCATTAACAGCCAGATGGTTCCTGATCATCTGCCCCTATTTTGACCACTTACATCTCAGGGTCGGGCTGCCGCCCACTTTGCCGGGCATTTTAGCGGATGACACGCGAGCTGTGGCTCCCGTTTTAAGATTTACAAAAAGCAGTAATATGACGAAAGAGATTTGGTTTTCACCTGGTGACTCTGGTGTCTTGTCGACGTCTTTCAGATACTCTTCTGTAACGTTTTCAAGTTTTAGATTTTTTCTTCCTTCCTGTATTGGACCTCGCACTGGTTTTTTTACACTCTCGGACCCAGCATTCTATGGTCCTCTACTGGGCGCTTATGACTTTGTGTTTTGCGCCTTAAACCCCCCAAAAATATATTCATCACATTTATGAAATTCGTCGGAGAGTTTGCCCTCTTCTACGTTCCTGTACGTAAACAAATAGAGTGGGTCTAGAACACGAGCCATTTTTTCTACCTGACGCGAAATAATACTTGTGTCAGCGCTCCAATTACCTGGCTTGGCATAGCAGGGCTGTCTCCGTGTGTCCGGCCACAACACGTATTCTCCACCGTTGTTGGGTGACAGCGGTAACACCATGGAAACGGCCTGCTTCATCGCTCTCAGGCTTCAATGTTGCGGAGCCATAGCGCAAAACTGCCGCCCGTTGCATCCACACTGCTGCATTCTTAAAGGAAACTCGATTTCGGACACACTGCCGTGAAATATGGCCCATGTAAACGTCCTTTTAATACCACACGCTGCCCAGGGACTATCCTGATACAACGTATCACGACAGTCACACGTACGCAACTTCGCGCTCATTCGCAGAAATAGGCAAATATTACAAGAAACTGGATGTAAGTGGGATTAAACGGCAAGTATAAAATGAACAACGACGCTACGAAAGTGTTATATGCGCACAAGAGAAATACACACATCAGAGAAAGTTTTGCATCACGTCGGTTCCGTGAGTTCCGGAACCTGTACAGAACATTTGAATAGAGATAAGCATAAACATCGTTTCCGCCCTCTTTTGCTCATGAAAACCACACATTGCATATTGTACCACCATACAGCGAGACCTTAAAAGATGGTGCTCCAAATTTCTGTACACACTGGTACCTCTAACACCCAGTTGTACGACCTCTTGCATTGATGGATGCTTGTATTCATCGTGGCATACTAGCCACTAGTTCACAAAGGCACTGTTGGTCCAGATGGTTCTCAACGGCGATTCGGCGTAGATCCCTCAGTGGTTGGTGGGCCACGTGGTCCATAAACAGCCCTTTTCAATGTATCCCAGGCATGTTCGATAGGGTTCATGTCTGGAGAACATGGTGGCTACTCCAGATGTTATCCTAAAGGAAGCCATTCACAAGATGGGAACGATGGGGGCGCGAATAGTCTTCCATACTGCCGATATGGTTGCACTATCGGTCGGAGGATGGTGATCACTTATCGTACACCCGTTACGGCGAATTCCTTTACCACCAGCGGTATACTTCTGCCCCCACATACTGCCACCTCAAAACAGCAGGGAACCTCCACCTTGCTGCACTCCCTGGACAGTGTGTCTAAGGCGTTCAGCCTGAGCGGGTTGCCTCCAAACACGTCTCCAACGATTGTCTGGTTAAAGGCAATTACGACACTCATCGGTGAAGAGAACGTGATACCAATCCTGAGCGGTCCATTCGGCATCACGTTGGGCCCATCTGCACCGCGCTGCTAACTCCTGTGGCTGCACGAAAAGCATTATTCAACATAGTGGCGTTGCTGTCAGGGTTCCTTCGAGCCATAATCCGTAGATAGCGGTCATCCACTGCAGTAATAGCCCTTGGGGTGCGTGAGCGAGGCATGCTATCGGCAGTTCCTGTCTCTCGTGCCCCCTGCGAGTCCGGGGGCTAGAATAGGCCCAAGGTAGTCCTGCCTGTCGTAAGAGGTGACTAAAAGGAGTCCCTCCCCCTCAAGGGAGTAGTTTGCGCCTGCGTCCGGAGATGGACGGTTCCACGACTTGTATTTGTGGTCATTTTGGTTTTTCTCTTATTCTGGTTTCTTCCTTCCTTTGTTTGGTTCCTTTCTTTGTCCTTCTCCCTCTGTCTTCCTTACTTTTTACCTTGCCTCCTTCTCCTTGCCTCCTTCTCCTTGCCTCCTCCTCCTTGCCTCCTTCTCCTTGCCTCCTTCTCCTTGCCCCCGTCTCCTTGCCTCCGTCTTCTTGCCTCCTTCTCCTTGCCTCCTTCTCCTTGCCTCCGTCTCCTTGCCTCCATCTCCTTGCCTCCGTCTTCTTGCCTCCGTCTCCTTGCCTCCGTCTCCTTACCTCCATCTCCTTGCCTCCATCTCCTTGCTTCCGTCTCCTTGCCTCCGTCTCCTTGCCTCCGTCTCCTTGCCTCCGTCTCCTTGCCTCCGTCTCCTTGCCTCCGTCTCCTTGCCTCCATCTCCTTGCCTCTGTCTCCTTGCCTTCTTGTCTCCGCCTCAGCGTTTGAGACAGTCTGTCCTTTCTCTCCCTCTCTCCCTTTATTTCCTCCTCCTCCTCCCCTTCTTCTTCTTCTTCTCTCCTCCTCTTCTTCTTTCCTCCTAGTGTGTGCCTCAAGGCCGACCCATGCGTTCGCACACGTAGGCGGTGACGGGGTAAACCAGTAAGGCATGCACGTACCCCCTGGTAAAGGCCAGGCCCAGTGAGGGGTGACAGCTTGAGCTGACACCTTCCGACCATGCCGATTGGTCCCTTCGTCCGTTTCTCAGGAGGTGTGACCTGAAGTGTGTACATTCACCTAAGGCGGGAGTGCCCTCTGAGAGGGTCCCCACAAGGAAGGAGCGCGCCATCGGAGACGCTGGCAATCATGGGGAATTACTCCGCAATGTATTTCTCTTCTTCTCTCTCGACTTCTGCCCAAAAACGGAAACTTGACCAGCCACCAGTGACAAAAGTACTACCGCCTGCCCCACAGTTCCTCGTAGTTTCTCGATCTGAGGACGGAAAGGATTTTTCCTCTATCAACCCTTTCGTTATTCAGAAGGGCGTAGATGCCATAGCCGGATCTGTCAAGTCTTGTACCAGGATGCGTAACGGTACCTTGTTGTTAGAAACTGAGAGCGCCTTTCAGGCACAAAAACTGCTTCGGGCCACACTCCTGTACATGTTCCCTGTCCAGGTGTAGGCTCACCACACTTTGAATTCGTTGCGTGGTGTGGTATATACTAGATGACTCGACGGATTGACTGACGAGGAGATTCAGTCTTTCCTCGCTGAGCAGGGCGTGACGGCTGTCGATATGGTCATGAAAAAGGTCAACAATGACCTTGTACCGACCCAGACACTTTTCTTCACCTTTGATAGTGTTCAGCTGCCGTCTCGCATCAAAGCGGGCTATGAGGCTATTTCTGTTTGCCCCTGTGTCCTGACACCTACGCGCTGCTACCAGTGTCAGCGTTTTAATCACACTCGCCAGTCTTGTTCCAATGCTGCTAAATGTGTCACTTGTGGCAGGAATGCCCATGAGGGTGACTGTCCACCTCCGTCTCCTCGTTGTGAGAACTGTCAGGGTGACCATGCAGCGTCCTCCCGCGACTGTCCCATCTACAATGAAGAACGCTGTATACAGGAAATTCGGGTCAAAGAGAAAGGGTCCACCTCGGCTGCTTGCAAGCTCTTTGCTAGTAGGAAGCCCACGCTGCTCCCAGCCGGTAGATACAGTACTGTCCTCGCCTCTCCTCGGACTACCAGGGAGGTGTCGACACAGACATGTGATCTGACCTTTAGCACTACGGTCGTCCGTTCGGCCAGTGCTAAGATCGCCCGGTCGACGTCTCCTCTTCCTCCCGTCACCCCTCAGACACAAACACCTTCATCAGCTTCTGCCAAGACGAAGACCCAGAAGTCAGATGCACGGGCCTTCAAGGAGGAACCATCCCGTGCAGACTTCCTACGTACCTCGCACTCCCAGCCTTCAACAAGTATTTCCACTAAAAGACCTTCCAAGAAGGCTCATAGGCAGCAAATTTCTCCTTCTCCTCCACGGCGCGTTTCTTCTCCTGCGCCACCCAGCGGTTGCCGCCCAAGGCCGTCATCCGTTTCGCCTGGCCGCACCGCTGATAGCCGAACATCTGGCCTTTCAGCGGCGGAGGAAGCTCCCCCTCCCGGCCATCTTAACAAGATGGCCGACGAACCTAATGAACCAATGGACGAAGACTCTACGCCTATTGATAGCGGCGGCAGTGCTTGCTCGAAGCCAGGCCCTCAGCGGCCTTCGAGGAGACCCCTTCTTGCTTCTTTTTTCTTTTTCTTCTCACGATAGTACTTCATTGGAGTATTCGCGGCATTCGCTCCAACCGAGAGGACTTAACGTTGCCGGTACGCTTGCACTGTCCGCTCGTCTTAGCTCTCCAGGAAACGAAGCTACGCACATGCGATCAAATTGACGTGGCACACTATGTCTCTCTGTGTTTTGACCTACCCCCTGTGGCTGATATTCCGGCTCATGGAGGGGTTATGTTGATGGTCCGGGATGATATTTACTACGATCCCATCACATTGCACACCGACCTGCAGGCGGTTGCCGTCAGAATTACTCTCCCCACTTTTCCATTTCCGAGAGTCTCCCTGTTAGCAGACCTTTCCAACCACCTCAATCTTGTCTGCCTCAATACTGGCGCCCCCTACTTTTCTTTCAGACACAACTGACACCTATTCCCATTTAGACCTCTCTATATGTACTACACAACTTGCACGCCGGTTTGAGTGGTACGCACTTTCTGATACGTATTCGAGCGACCACTTCCCTTGTGTTATCCATCTCCGGCATCATACACCCTCTCCGTGCTCAACTAGTAGGAACATGTCCAAAGCAGCCGGGGAGCTCTTCTCTTCCAGGGCGACATTTCAGGATCAATACTTCGCAATCTGTGATAGTCAGTTCGCACACCTCATGCAAGTCATTCTCACTGCTGCTGAATATTCCATCCCTCACACTACTCCTTCTCCACGTCAAGTACTGGTCCCCTGGTGGACCGCAGCATGTAGAGACGCTTTGCGTGCTTGTCGACGTGCTTTACGCATCCTTAACGGCCACCCTACGATGGCGAATTGTATCAATTATAATCGATTACGTGCGCAGTGTCGTCGTGTTACTAAAGAAAGGAAGAACTTAAGCTGGGCTGCTTTCACAAGCACCTTCAACAGTTTTACTCCTTCTGTTGTCTGGGGCAGCCTGCTCTGGCTATCTGGCACTAAGGTCCACTCACCAGTTTCTGGCTTGACGGTCGCGAATGACGTCCTTGTGGCCCCTGAGGATGTCTCCAATGCCTTCGGCCGCTTTTTCGCAGAGGTTTCGAGATCCGCTCATTACCACCCTGCCTTCCTCCCCCGAAAACAGGCAGAGGAGGCAAGGCCACCTAACTTCCGCTCTTCGAATCGTGAAAGTTATAATGTCCCATTCACCATGCAGGAACTCGAAAATGCACTTGCCCGGTCACGGTCCTCCGCTCCAGGGCCTGATTCTATTTATATTCAGATGCTGAAGAGCCTTTCTCCTGCGGGTAAGGGTTTTCTTATTCGTACTTATAATCGCATCTGGATTGAGGGTCATGTTCCCACAAGCTGGCGCGAGCCTATTGTTGTCCAGATTCCTAAGCTGGGGAAGGACAAGCACTTGCCTTCCAGCTATCGACCAATCTCCCTTAGCAACTGTCTGTAAGGTGATGGAGCGAATGGTTAACTCTCGTTTGGTTTGGCTGCTCGAATCTCGATGCCTACTTCCCAATGTACAATGTGGATTTCGTAGGCGCCGCTCTGCTGTTGACCATCTGGTTACCCTGCCGACCTTCATTATGAATAACTTCTAACGGAAGCGCCCGACTGTGGCTGCCTTCTTTGATTTGGAGAAGGCTTACGTCACCTGTTGAAGGGTGGGCATTCTCCGCACCATGCATACTTGGGGCCTTCGCGCTCGCCTCCCTCTTTTTATTCGTGCCTTTTTAATAGATCGACAGTTCAGGG
Source organism: Schistocerca piceifrons (assembly GCF_021461385.2). Classification (NCBI taxonomy): domain Eukaryota; kingdom Metazoa; phylum Arthropoda; class Insecta; order Orthoptera; family Acrididae; genus Schistocerca; species Schistocerca piceifrons. Next base: position 811,568,101 of record NC_060141.1, read on the forward strand.
TACGTGTGGGTTCTGTCCTGTCCAACGCCTTTCGCCAGGAGGATGGGGTGCCACAGGGCTCAGTTTTGCGCGTCGCTCTCTTCGCCATAGCGATCAATCCAATAATGGATTGCCTCTCAGCTGATGTATCAGGCTCCCTTTTCGTGGACGATTTTACCATCTATTGCAGCGCGCAGCGTACATGTTTCCTGTAGTGCTGTCTTCAGGGTTGTCTTGACCGTCTTTACTCCTGGAGTGTCGCCAATGGCTTCCGTTTTTATGCCGAGAAGACGGTCTCTATTACCTTCTGGCGCTACAACGAGTTTCTCCCACCGTCCTTACGACTCGGTCACGTTGCTCTCCCATTCGTGGAGACAACAAAATTTTTAGGTCTTACATTTGACAAGAAACTTACCTGGTCTCCACACGTCATATTTGGCTGCCCTTGTACCCATTCTCTAAATATCCTCCGTGTTCTCTGCGGTATGTCGTGGGGAGCAGATCGCATTGTCCTACTTCGCCTATATCGGTCGATCGTCCGCTCAAAAATGGATTATCTTACGCCGCCTCAACTCCATACGACATCGGGGTTTACGTCTTGCGATCGGAGCGTTCTATACTAGTCCCGTCGGGGGTCTTCATACTGAAGCCGCTGAATAGCCACTAACCTACCAGTGTGATATACTGCATTGTCGGTATGCCTATCGGCTACTGTCAATGCCTGACCACCCATCTTATCGTTCCTTTTTTGACGACTCTCTCGATCGTCAATACGGGTTGTATGTCTCTGCCCTGCTACCCCCTGGAGTTCTCTTTCGTCGCCTCCTTCAGCACCTTCATTTTTCACTCCCTGCAACCTTTCGAGTGGGCGAGAGCCACACGCCACCTTGGCTCCAGGCTCAGGTTCGCATTCACTTTGACGCTCGCTCCCAAAGGCGGTTACCACCGGTTCGGTATACCCTTCCTGTTTTGTCGAACTTCGTTCAAAGTTCATTAATATGACCTTCATTTATACAGATGGCTCTAAGACCAATAACGGTGTCGGGTGTTCTTTTATTGTCGGGCCACAAAGTTTCAAATACCGGCTCCATAGGCATTGTTCGGTCTTCACAGCTGAGCTCTTTGCCCTCTCCCAGGCTGTTCTTCACATCTGCCGCCACCGGCATTCTGCTTATGTCATCTGCTCCGATTCCCTGAGCGCCATCCGGAGCCTCAGTGATCCATATCCGATTCACCCTTTCGTGCACCGGATCCAACGCTCTCTTCATCAGCTGGTGGACGACGGTTCTCCGGTTAGTTTTATGTGGGTTCCTGGCCATGTCGGTATCCCTGGGAACAAAGCTGCAGATGCCGCAGCCAAGGCTGCGGTTCTCCAGCCTCGCACAGCTTCTTGTTGTGTCCCTTCATCTGATTGTAGCATGGCCATTTGTCAGCGCATTTTATCGCTGTGGCATGCCGATTGGGCTACACTTACGGACAACAAGCGTTGGGCCTTGAAACCTCTTCCCATGGCTTGGACTACCTCTTCACGGCCTTGTTGGCGGGAGGAGGTCGTTTTGGCCCGGTTACGGATTGGACACTGCCGGCTCAGCCACCGCCATATGCTGATGGTTGCGCCGGCGCCGTTCTGCCCATGTGAGCAATTGCTGACGGTACACCACATTTTAACGTCCTGTCTGAATTTTAATACACTGCGCGTTGATCTTGGCGTGCCATGTACTTTGGGTGCCACTTTAGCGGATGACCCAGGAGCAGCTGCTCACGTTCTTCGCTTTATCCACTTGACAAACCTGTCTAAGGACATTTGATTATGTTGTCTTTTTAATCCTATGCCAGTTAATGTCTTCTATAGTGTTGTCCCTTTTAGTTGCTGTTTTAACCTTGTGCCTCACAGTGCATTCCTAACTTAATCTGGGCGCTGATAACCATTGTAGTTGGGCGCCCTAAAACCACATAAAGAAAACTGGGGAAATGTTGTTCAATAAGGTCGCCAGGGGGGAGTAAAGCCTCCAGGTGACCTTAGTACAATGGGATTTGGGTGTGCACGCGCATGCGGTAAGAGTCGGGAAGTGATTAGCACACATGAAACAGGCACTCGAGTATGTACCTGAGAGAACAGACCACTTCAGATGACTGGTAAGCTGGGCAGTGCAGAATGATAGGTCGAAATGCGAATAGGTGTGTGATGAGTCTGAAAAGCATGTGGCTGATCCTGTGTTAAGTCAGAGGAGGTTATATTGATTGAGGAGGACAGCCAAGAGGACTCGTCTTTGACAGGTTCTGGGAGATCCGCAAAGAGGATGGTGTGTATTAAAGGCACTAAGCAGCAGAAAGGGATGAGTTAGCTGCTCAATAAGCTGGAGGAAGTCTGCCCTGATATTTTATGACAGGGGAATGTAAACGGTACAAAGGCAAAAGCTCAAGTGAGAATGGAAAAGGAGAAATGCAACAGCTTGAAGGTGGGTAATCAGGGAGGTGGATTGCCTAGGAACATCATCCTATATAAGCAGCAAGACTCTCCCATGGGATGAATGACGACGTCTGGAGGGGGGTCGAAACAGACTGGGGAGCAATGCAAGAGCTCAAAGCAGTCATGAGGATGCAATTTTGTTTCCTGAAGGCGGAGAACAAGTGGACACTGATTCTAGGAGCAGCAATAAATCCTCAAGAAATTGAAGCCTTCAAGCGTTCTGTTGGAGGAGAGTCAGGACAAGGAAGGGTGTCACCTCGTCGGGTGCCAAGTGCCTGACTTTGATGACTCGCAGCTACAGGGCACAAGGATCCTCCTCCCTGAGATCTACAGATGTGTTGGCAGTTTCCTGTTTTCAGCCTGTGGAGACGAGGGTGGGGAAGCCATTGGTGTTGCACTCTGGTGGCAGGGAGATCACCCAGGCAAGGGTATCACGTAGTGACACACTCTAAGACGATATTCAATCTGGAAAAGGAAAAAGACGTTTTGCCTCTGTTTCACTTCTTTGGGCTTTAATGGTTGTAATAGTACTGCTTCCCAAAATTTGACATCAGCATTATGATACTGTCTGTATAGTTAAGTCTGTATCATATACTCCTGGAAATAGAAATAAGAAAACCGTGAATTCATTGTCCCAGGAAGGGGAAACTGTATTGACCCATTCCTGGGGTCAGATACATCACATGATCACACTGACAGAACCACAGGCACATAGACACAGGCAACAGAGCATGCACAATGTCGGCACTAGTACAGTGTATATCCATCTTTCGCAGCAATGCAGGCTGCTATTCTCCCATGGAGACGATCGTAGAGATGCTGGATGTAGTCCTGTGGAACGGCTTGCCATGCCATTTCCACCTGGCGCCTCAGTTGGACCAGTGCTCGTGCTGGACGTGCAGACCGCGTGAGACGACGCATCATCCAGTCCCAAACATGCTCAATGGGGGACAGATCCGGAGATCTTGCTGGCCAGGGTAGTTGACTTACACCTTCTAGAGCACGTTGGGTGGCACGGGATACATGCGGATGTGCATTGTCCTGTTGGAACAGCAAGTTCCCTTGCCGGTCTAGGAATGGTAGAACGATGGGTTCGATGACGGTTTGGATGTACCGTGCACTATTCAGTGTCCCCTCGACGATCACCAGTGGTGTATGGCCAGTGTAGGAGATCGCTCCCCACACTATGATGCCGGGTGTTGGCCCTGTGTGCCTCGGTCGTATGCAGTCCTGATTGTGGCGCTCACCTGCACGGCGCCAAACACGCATACGACCATCATTGGCACCAAGGCAGAAGCGACTCTCATCGCTGAAGACGACACGTCTCCATTCGTCCCTCCATTCACGCCTGTCGCGACACCACTGGAGGCGGGCTGCACGATGTTGGGGCGTGAGCTGAAGACGGCCTAACGGTGTGCGGGACCGTAGCCCAGCTTCATGGAGACGGTTGCGAATGGTCCTCGCCGATACCCCAGGAGCAACAGTGTCCCTAATTTGCTGGGAAGTGGCGGTGCGGTCCCCTACGGCACTGCGTAGGATCCTACGGTCTTGGCGTGCATCCGTGCGTCGCTGCGGTCCGGTCCCAGGTCGACGGGCACGTGCACCTTCCGCCGACCACTGGCGACAACATCGATGTACTGTGGAGACCTCACGCCCCACGTGTTGAGCAATTCGGCGGTACGTCCACCCGGCCTCCCGCATGCCCACTATACGCCCTCGCTCAAAGTCCGTCAACTGCACATACGGTTCACGTCCACGCTGTCGCGGCATGCTACCAGTGTTAAAGACTGCGATGGAGCTCCGTATGCCACGGCAAACTGGCTGACACTGACGGCGGCGGTGCACAAATGCTGCGGAGCTAGCGCCATTCGACGGCCAACACCGCGGTTCCTGGTGTGTCCGCTGTGCCGTGCGTGTGATCATTGCTTGTACAGCCCTCTCGCAGTGTCCGGAGCAGGTATGGTGGGTCTGACACACCGGTGTCAATGTGTTCTTTTTTCCATTTCCAGGAGTGTAGTTCTACATGTCCTAAAGTCTAAACTACAACAAAATTGGAAGTACTCCTGAACCTTTCATTTACATACTTTCCACATGCAAATCCAGATACAGGCATATTTCAAAAGAAGAATTCGACAAGGGGAAGCAGCAACAAAAACTACAGGTTATGTATTAATTCAATGCTGCTTCCACTCATCTCCTGTATCATTTTGACATTTGGATATTTATTATTGTAGAGAAGGTGGTAGAGTTACATGTGGTGGAGGACAGTAGGGCAGTAGGGATCGAGTTTTGTGTGTGTGTGTGTGTGTGTGTGTGTGTGTGTGTGTGTGTGTGTGTGTGTGTGTGTGTGTAACTATGTTTAAGAGGTACAAGTGACTGTTTCAGGTGTATGTAATATGACTGCCAAACATAATTTGTTTGGAAAATTTATACTATGAACACACAGAACAAATGGATGTTTCCACATGGAGTTGATAAACTGTAGACTATAATCTGGTGTGGTTAAAAAGGACCAAATTCTCAGACAGCACTGTTGACAATCAGATGAGTACCAGTTTATTTGTTTAGTGTTTTGTGACAGTGACAGAACATCTGTGTGGAAGTTTTTCTATTTTGCAATTTACCATGGTTGATAACGAGAATGTAAAAACGAGTGAGCAAAAACTTTTAGGCAGTGAGCAAATAGAAAGTACTGCAAACCTAGGCTATAGTATCAGTGAACAATCTTCAAAGGTAAGCACTACCAGTAATCCAGAAGTAGGTCAAGGCTTCAGTGGGAGGGCTCCCAGTGAAAATGTTATTACTAGTACCCCAGTTGCACAGGGAAAAGTGGAGATAACTTATTAATTTTATTGGTTCAGCATAGGAAAGAAGCAAAACTGCAGATGGGACAAATAAGGAAGGATATTGGTCAGCAAAATCAGCAGTTAACTCGGGTGAAAAATTATATTGGTCAGCAGAGTCAGCAATTAACTCAGGTGAAAAATTATATTGCTCAGCAAATTTCAGAATTGAGAGCAACAGTTACCAAAAATACTGAGCAAATCAGAGTAGTTCAAGAGAGACTGGCAGCAGTAAAAATTACTGGCAAGACAGGGCAGAGTGAACTCAATACTCTTGCGGGAGCAGTACAAGAAAGAGTAGAAACTTTTGAAACTAATTTCACGCAAGCGTTGTCCGAAAACAGTGAGGTGCAGAAAATTACAGAAATATGTGGATGTAGAAAACTCTAAACTTAGGGTACAAATTATTGAAACTAGAAGATTTGTGGAAGAAAAGGTAGAGTTTTACAAAAGTAATTCTGAATCAGAAATTCCTGAAACTGACAGTAAAATGATTAATGTAGAATTGAAATGTAATGAACACAGCTTTGTGTAAAAACAATGTTGTAGATTTAAGTCAGAAATTTGTAGAAGTTCAAGAGGGTGTGGCATACCTTTGAAATGCTTTCCAGGAGATGGGAAATTGCATCCTACAGACTTTTTGCAGTACTGCAAGGATAATTTTAGTAATGTCATTACAAGTTCTGTAAAATTAAATTTGTTAAGCAATTTTTGGACAGAAAAGCAGTTTTGTGGGCCAATCTTAAAATGACTTTCAATGACTGAAAGGAAGTATCTAAATAAGTTCTGGTCAAAATCTGAGAAAGCTAGGATGAAGAGTGATTTTTTAAATGGATGAATTTATACAGAAAGTGATGGCACCATGAATTTTTTTGTGAGAAACAATTAAGGAACTTCTTTCATTTAGACAAACTGTTCAATAAATTAACACAGATGGATGCGTTGAAAAGAAAGTAACTGAAGAGAGTACAGTGGGAAGTGATATGCAGACCAGACGAATCTGTAGATCAGTTTTTGAGATACATAAACAAGTTACATAGAGAATCTGAAAGAACTGAGAGACATGTTGGCAACAAGGCAGCTGGGATGAGGAGGTATTCAGGCAGTTATACTTTGCATATATGCAATCTGATGAACTGTCAGATTTGAGCAGAGAGGAGCCTCCTATAGCTGTAGATGTAGGGAAAATGCAGCAGTCCACAGCAGTTAGGCAGCCTAGGTTAGTTGCAAAGTCTAACAGAAAGAAGAATGTTCTGCTGCTAGGCAGTTTGCATGGTAGAGGTGTGGGCAGGCAGTTGCAGGAAGTGTTGGGGAGTGAGTGCCACGTCACCAGCATTGTGAAGTCCAGTGCCGGGTTGGCTCAGGTGGCTGACAGAATAGGGGAGTTATGTAGGAATTTTACAGAGGAGGATCAGGTAGTGATAGTGGGTGAAGAAGGGAACGGTCTTGACAGGGATGGGGGATATGGTGTAGATGGTGACCGGGTAAAGATAGCTAATTAAACTGGTGGCACCAATGTGCATTTCATTAAACTGTTTCAGCATCATGATTGACCTCATCTTAATGCAACTGCTAGGTGCATTAACAAGGGGCTGGAGAAGGTTCTGATGGCGAAAGGCATGGGTTGCATTCCAATGATGTCAGTTGGGTATATCAGGAGGTCAGGTTTAGCTAGGCATGGCCTACACCTCAATAGGCATGGGATGGGGAGGCTGCCAAACCTTATAGATGACAGTGTAGTGGGTGATGGTGGTGGGATCACTCATGGCGAAATGGTGTTAGAGCCGCACCTTTTATAGACTGAAGTCAGCTGACACGCCTACCTGCTTGAAGCAAGTCCCTCGAAGGGCGCACCTTCAGAGGATGTCATGTTTCCAAGTAGAGAAGGAATTAGCATATTTCATCAGGATATGAGGTATTAGAGATAGTTAGTTCTTATAGATGTTAAGCAGTTCCTTGTGGGATGGGGGAGTGGCTATGTACATAAAAAAACAGTATTCAATTTGAGTCCATAGACTTGTCACAGCAGTACGCTGAACAAACATTTGAATGTTGTGCAGTGGCAGCTGAAGTTAGTGAAACTAAACTTCTAATTGTTCTTGTTTATAGGTCCCCGAACTCTGACTTCCGAGCATTTCTGCTGAAGCTAGAGAGGGCTCTTGATTCACTTTGTAGGAAGTACCAGAAATTAGTTATATGTGGTGACATCAACAAAAATTTTGTATATGATAGCGCAAGAGAAAGTATGTTGGTAGATCTCCTAAATTCATATGTGCATTTTGTATTTTTTCCAGCTAGGGTGGAGGAGAATAGTAGCACTGTCATAGACAATATTTTTATTCATTCTTCATTACTAGATGGGCATTCTGTTAGTAAAAGAACGAATGGCCTTCCAGGTCATGATGCATAAATTTTAACACTAAAAGGCTTTTGCACTCAAACAAATGTCACATGTAATTACAAACTATGTACTAAAGTTAATCCAACAGCCATAGAGAGTTTTTTAAACTTTCTCAAGTAGCAAGAGTGGCAGGATGTTTAGTGCTGATAACATAAATGATAAATACAATGCTTTCCTTAACATATTTCTCATGCTCTTTGAGAGTTGCTTTCCATTATAATGTTCAAAGCAGGGTACTAGCAGTAATAGTCAACCCAGGTGGCTGACTAGTGGAATAAGGATATCATGTAGAACAAAGCGAGAATTATATCAATATGTTAGAAGTAGTCACAATCAAACTGCATCAGCCCATTACAAACCGTATTGTAATGTGTTTAAAAATGTTATTAGGAAGGCAAAGAGTATATGGTATGCAAACAGAATAGCTAATTCACAGGATAATATTAAAAGCATATGGTCAGTTGTGAAGGAAGTGCGTGTTCAGCAGCACAAGATCGGCGATATGAAGTCAGTTCGTAGTAAAAATATTTCTCTTACTGATAAATCAGATATATGTAAAGCATTTAACTATCATTTTCTGAGCATTGCTGGTGAACTAAATTAAAATTTAGTTTCTACGAAGAATCAAATAACTTTCCTGGCAAATGCCTTCCCGAGATTGATGTTTGATGTACTCCTCTGTGATACAGACAAGGGGGAGATAGTCAGTACTTAAATCACTGCAGACTAAGGACTCATGGTTATGATGGAGTGCCGAGGGGGATATTAAAGTACTGTGCTGCATATGTTATCTTTGTATTTAGCCATTTTGTAATTTTTCCTTTCAGAATTGTCAGTTTCCTGAATGATTAAAGTACTTAGTAGTAAAGTTAAGCTGTAAAAATTAGAAAGGGGTAATGTAGATAATTTTAGATCTGTTTGTATGCCATCAGTGTGTGTTGAAGTTATTGAAAAGGCTGCATATGTAAGGATAATTGATCATTTTATATCACACGATTTGCTATCAAATGTACAGTTCAGCTTTGGAAGTCTCTTGACAACTGAAAATGCTATATTCTCTTCTCTCTGTGAGGTACTGGATGGGATAAACAAAAGTTTTTCAATGCTAAGCATATTTTTTGATTTAACTAAGATATTTCTCCAGAAGTTGGGCCATTAAGGAATATGGGGAGTAGCTCACAATTGGTTCACCTCTTACTTCAGCAACAGACAGCAAAAGGTCATTATTCACAACGTTAAGAATGGCTGTGATGTGGGGTCCTAGTGGCTCACAGTCAAGTAGCGGGTGCCCCGGGGATCAGTGCTGGGGCCACTCACATTCCTTATTTATATAAATACATGCCCTGTAGTATTATGGGTTAACTCTACAATATTGCTGTTTGCTGATGACACTAGCTTCGTAGTAAAGCATGTTGTGTGCAACATTGGCTTGGTTTCAAATAGTGCAGTTCATGACCTAAGTTCATGGCTTGCAGAAACTTTTATGTTTATCTTTTATTACTTTTATGTACTAATTTTATGTACTGACACGTTTCATGACATTGGAGATTTGCTCCTCAGTTTTGTCTGTGGAGAATTTATGAAAGAAGGTAGCCCATACTGCATTTTTCATTTCCTCAAGGTCATTTTAATTTTGCCTTATGGCGTAGCCATAATAATACTGCAACCATATATTTCTTTGCCTGTAAGCCAACCACTTCCACTAATGGCCTTATCATCAGCTAATTTCTTTCCCTTCACATTCCTCAGTCTTGTACCTAATCTTTCCTGAACATATCCAGCACATTCCATTTTTTTCTATCTGTGTGTCAGCATAACTTTGTGGTACCCTTTTGAGTCTCAATCTCCTATGTAAGATGTATACATCACACCATATTTCTTCACTGTCCTCTGAAATATCTGCATAGCACATTCAGATTCCATCCCTCCACTACAAACACTAAAATTAATCAAACATTTATTATTTTCAGTCCCACAAGCACAGCCATGACAGTACTTGATAATACATTCCACGTCAATGACTTTCCCGATGTCCAAGGAGGTAGCTGTTACTACACCATTTAGGGAACTATGGCCTCACCATTGCCAGGATGCATCCAGGGCTGTAGACAAACAAGTACTGCTGTCATTCACATCTACACTTACCTGAACAGCATTTTTCATACTATCACTTGCTACGTCTTCTACAGCCTGTAGAAAAACTTTATTGTACTTGTCAAACCCTGTAGGGGTAGGTAAGTCCATAAGAACACAGAACATTTGTGCACTTCTGTACTCTTTGTCTATATACTTCATGCATAAGCAAGTTTAATATTTGTGTTATGCACACTGTGTTTAGTCAGCCAAAAGTGTAACCACATTCACTTAAATTACAAATATTACAAACAATTCTTAATCTTTATGCACAAGCTCTTCTAACACATCAACTACCTTCACACCACCATTACCACATTCCTTATACTGCAAAGCTTTATTAGTTCAGATAAAGCAGAGTGTTCAACAATGACGCTATCTGAATCAATAGTTGACATATCTACACTCCTGGAAATGGAAAAAAGAACACATTGACACCGGTGTGTCAGACCCACCATACTTGCTCCGGACACTGCGAGAGGGCTGTACAAGCAATGATCACATGCACGGCACAGCGGACACACCAGGAACCGCGGTGTTGGCCGTCGAATGGCGCTAGCTCCGCAGCATTTGTGCACCGCCGCCGTCAGTGTCAGCCAGTTTGCCGTGGCATACGGAGCTCCATCGCAGTCTTTAACACTGGTAGCATGCCGCGACAGCGTGGATGTGAACCGTATGTGCAGTTGACAGACTTTGAGCGAGGGCGTATAGTGGGCATGCGGGAGGCCGGGTGGACGTACCGCCGAATTGCTCAACACGTGGGGCGTGAGGTCTCCACAGTACATCGATGTTGTCGCCAGTGGTCGGCGGAAGGTGCACGTGCCCGTCGACCTGGGACCGGACCGCAGCGACGCACGGATGCACGCCAAGACCGTAGGATCCTACGCAGTGCCGTAGGGGACCGCACGGCCACTTCCCAGCAAATTAGGGACACTGTTGCTCCTGGGGTATCGGCGAGGACCATTCGCAACCGTCTCCATGAAGCTGGGCTACGGTCCCGCACACCGTTAGGCCGTCCTCCGCTCACGCCCCAACATCGTGCAGCCCGCCTCCAGTGGTGTCGCGACAGGCGTGAATGGAGGGACGAATGGAGACGTGTCGTCTTCAGCGATGAGAGTCGCTTCTGCCTTGGTGCCAATGATGGTCGTATGCGTGTTTGGCGCCGTGCAGGTGAGCGCCACAATCAGGACTGCATACGACCGAGGCACACAGGGCCAACACCCGGCATCATGGTGTGGGGAGCGATCTCCTACACTGGCCATACACCACTGGTGATCGTCGAGGGGACACTGAATAGTGCACGGTACATCCAAACCGTCATCGAACCCATCGTTCTACCATTCCTAGACCGGCAAGGGAACTTGCTGTTCCAACAGGACAATGCACGTCCGCATGTATCCCGTGCCACCCAACGTGCTCTAGAAGGTGTAAGTCAACTACCCTGGCCAGCAAGATCTCCGGATCTGTCCCCCATTGAGCATGTTTGGGACTGGATGAAGCGTCGTCTCACGCGGTCTGCACGTCCAGCACGAACACTGGTCCAACTGAGGCGCCAGGTGGAAATGGCATGGCAATTCGTTCCACAGGACTACATCCAGCATCTCTACGATCGTCTCCATGGGAGAATAGCAGCCTGCATTGCTGCGAAAGGTGGATATACACTGTACTAGTGCCGACATTGTGCATGCTCTGTTGCCCGTGTCTATGTGCCTGTGGTTCTGTCAGTGTGATCATGTGATGTATCTGACCCCAGGAATGTGTCAATAAAGTTTCCCCTTCCTGGGACAATGAATTCACGGTGTTCTTATTTCAATTTCCAGGAGTGTATATTACCAGCATTAATATTGTAAAGTCCATTGTCCAAATATTTCAGTTTTAGCTTTGAAGCACTTTGAGAAGTTGAAGCCGATTCAAATGTTTAATCACTTTGTATTTCAGTATTAGCAGAGTAAATATGTTTGGTGAACCACTTTCTATAAAATTTACATTGTTCAACACCGAATTTCTTAATTCTTCCCACTGCTTTCAAGTGGAATAGGAAACTCATGCACACATTTATTCACTGTAAACAAAATAATCACGCCAAAAACAGGTAACAATGACTAAACTGTCTGTATAAATAAAAGATAAGCAACTGTAAAGCTCTCTTACGTTAGCAAACTTCAGGGACTAAAAAGTCATCAAAACGAAACAAATGAGAGCAAAAGTTTATTTTTAATGGAGCTGACTGTGTGCAATTAGGATGTCATGGTGTTTGCAGCCACTTCTAAATTCCTCCAAGTTTGGTACTTTTTGTGGTCCATTTTCCTGGATGTTAACTTTTCCTTGTTCAGAAAACCACAGAGAATTTTTCAAGACAATAACTAAAAAAATCAATTTTTTGACTGTTATTCTGATACAAATCCCCTTAGACTGCATACAGCATGATATATGACAATTTAAAGAGAATGCTGCATGACAGTATAGAAATGTATGAATTTTGTCACTTGATACAAAAAATGAGTTAGAAAAAGGGTTCAGAAAAAACTTTGTCAACTTACAGGAAATTTTTGTGCATTTCTATAGTACAGTATTTTTTTATTTTGTCTTGAAAGGTTGTTATATCAAATCTGAAGCTGTAAATGGGTATCCAGGAATTGTCTGAGGATTGAAAGGAAAAATCCCTGGCCCTTAGAAACCAGGAGTCCAGTTAGTTGACGACATTGTTCCCAGCTTCACGTAATAGTGTGTTCCTGCTCTAACTTTTCCAGCAGTTATGTCAGCAACATCATAAAGAATTCAAACAATTTGGCAACACCCCAGGTGGCTGAAGTTAGTGCTTACAGTTTCTCCACAGGCAGAACAGTATTTCTCCATTTTATTTGGCAGCAACAAAATTAGCCTCCAGATGTGATTTAACTGTGGTGATCATGAGGAGGGTTTTTCCACAGCTGTCACAGCAGGTAGGCCCAACTGATTAAGTTTTGTGCAGGAAACCCAAATAACCACACCTAGTGCAGTGCTAGAGTTGTCGAGTGGCTGTATCTGCTACAGTACATGATAACCCAACCATCCACCCTCCAAATACCCACAGAATGTGTTACACAAAGTGATAGGTGGCTGGCACTAATGTTAATGCAGCCTTAAGCCAATGGAGTAAGTTCTAACTGCTAAAAATGTCCCACGAACACAGCTTTCATTTCTATAAAACTTGGAGAATGGTCGAGATTGGTTATTTGAAGAAATTAACAGGTAGTGTGACCAGAAGTAACATTTCTGCAGAGGGACATTGAGTTCTACAAAAATCAGTTGCCAGACATAGGGATAGTGGCACATGAGTACTACAAAGGCTGGTGACCTGTGTGCACATAACATGGGGTATGGGGGAGGGTGGGGAGAAAACATTGTTCAAATAATAAAACTTTTCTGATGGCACAAAATAATAAATCTGTGGCTACTGCTTCACTGCCATAACCACCAAGTAAACTTACTTGAGGAGAATCACTCTGCCTCCTGCCGCTGAACGTGGGGCTCCTGCCGCTGGAAGTGGGGCTCCTGCTGCTGAACGTGGTATTCGCTCAAAGAACAAGTCGATATGTTTCTCATTTGTGGAGAATGGCAGCGACATTCAGTGAGAGCTAGAGACTTGGACACTGAAAGATGTCCTCAACATACTCACCCTACACATCATACATTTAAATGTACATTGAGAACAACTGAATCTTTAATGCACTAGAAACATATCCGGCAAAGGGAAGTTACTAACGTGGAAACAGAAAGTGGCACTCTTGCCACTGTCGTTCGGTGTCCTTGTGTTAGTTTGTGTCAAATTTCAAGGGAATCTGGCATGAGCCAGAGTAGTGTTGGTCATGTTCTGTATCATCATAAATATAATTCTTACCATATCAGTCTCCACCAAGAATTAACTGGTACAGATTGTATACATCACATTGGATTCTGCTGATGGGCTCAACTTTACATTCAGAGGGACAGCACATTTATTAATTTGACTTTATTTACTGATGAGGCTACATTCACTATCCATGGAAGTGTTAATCTTAATAACATGTATTATTGGGCAGCTGCAGCAAGTTGCACGCCAAAAAGTGTGTTTGGTGAATGTATGGTGTGGGATTCTGGCGGACAGGATTATACGCCCTTATTCTATCAAACGTAATCTTAATGGTAGGAAGTAAACCACATTTCTACAAGAAACATTAGGTCTGTTATAGGAAGAAATCTCTATATGAACAAGGAACAGAATGTGTTATCAACACGATGGGTGTCCAGCACATTTTTCGCTGATGGCTATAAATTAGTTGCAGAGACAATTTCCAAGTCATTGGATTGGACACAGAGGAGATGTGTCATGGCGGGCTCATTTGCCGGATTTAATGTCTCTTGAGAATCCCCACAAGAAAAAATCCAGAGGCGTTATTTATAAACATGTTCCAACTACTCCTGAAGATATGCAAGAGAGAATTGTCAGAGCATGTGCTTTGATGAGTGCAGATGTGATAAGGAATACAACTCAATCTATGATAAGATCGCAGTGCTGCATTGACACCAATGTTCATCACTTCGAACACCTTCTGTAAATGGACGTTTGTGCCATATTTGTGACCTTCATTGACCTTCAAAGACCGTACTATTACACATTAGTGGATTTGTCTCTATAGCCGCTATCAGAAAATAAGTACCAAACTACAGCAATCCATTAAAAAAAAAAAAGTTGACCTTCATATCTCTGACGTGACCGCAAAAACCAACATCATATTATGGCCCCCTTTGTCCCATGCAACTTTTGTCCCACAAACTTCTCAGCTCCTGTCATACTTTAAGAGTTATTTTTGGTGGCAATAGTTAGTGACTCACCCTGTATATATAGAAAGTAATGTAGAAAAGGGAAATGTGTCCACTGACCACAACCCACTAACACTGAAACAATATACTGCAAGCTGCCACAACACATTGTACTCTACACCACTGTACCAACAAAGCAAAGCCCACTTTTCTAGCACCATTTACAGTACTGTAGGATTCAAATAGTATGCAAACTAGGCAACGGGTTACAGTGCCTCCACATAAATGGGACCATTCTGGTAGCTGTGGGGACTCAAATGTGTTTTTGAAATCTGTACATCTGGATGGTCAGAAAACCGTTAAGTGAGCCTTTGCCAAAGTAAGTGTTTGTTTCTAAAGTTTTACAAATTTGAATTTATCAGTAACTGGTAATTATATAGATGCTCTCATATGAATATTTCTCTTCAGTTGCTTCCTTAATGTGTTGCAGGTGAATGCTGAATTTTGCAGTTAAGATCTTTCTGAATACTAACATCATCAGACATTAGAGTTCCACTGCTGGGTGAAGTTTCCATCCAGACTTCTCCAGCCATTACAGTCACAAGCTACTAACATCCCTACATCTGCCGCCCATCTGCTGAAGTCACCTCTCCACCTCCCATTGTCAGCCTCAGTGCTTCCCTGTTTCACCTCTCTGTAGAGACTCCAGCAGAGAACTCCCTCAGCCCATCTTACACACATTCTCTGGGTCTCATGACCCACCCACACACCTCCACTTAATTTCCATTTATCTCCCACTCCAGTTTCCTCACTGAGTCGTTTACATATTTCCCTATCTCTCTTGGCAATTTCCAGTACACATTTGTGATACTACTGAAGTGTCCCTCAGCCTTTTTAACGGCTTATGCATTGAAAATTTGTATCTATCTGCCACGAGACTAAATTCATATTATCAGAGAATATATAATAAAATATATTACAATTTGTGGGTCCCAGTTTGTTTGAGTCTGGCAGAATGAATATGGGATCACAATAATTGTATAAGCACAAATTGTAAATATCTTAGAAAAGAGTCTGGACACCCCTAAGTAAGATGGAATTGACCACAAGACTTCCAGAGAGGTGGGCCCACCAGCATACCTACATAGAAGGAAATGGGTTGTATTGTGTTGTCAGGAAAGAAGCAATAACAGCAGAATGGGTCAATCAGTGAACCCCATGACAGTGAGTGTGTAATAGTCATTAATTTGGAAGGAGTGGAGGCTACTCAAGTCACATCCAATAACGTAAGTTTAGACCAGGTGCAAAAGTCAGAGAAATAGTATTGACATCAAAGATTTATACCAAATAAATTAATAGGAGATACCACAGACCCTCCATTGTACACAAAACAGGTCAGAACACTGTTGCAGAAGCTGTGAGAAGACACTAAAAAATTTAAAGGAGCACCATATCCAAAATAATGGTGAAGTTTTACAGAATCTCAAAATTTAGCACAGATTTCAGTCAGAGATGCTTTTAATATTTTCCACAATAAAACTGTCTGCAAATCTGGCAGAGAATCATGAAACTTAAATTACACATTTGCGATGCTACTTCAGTGACCCCCAGCCTTTTCAAAGGTTAACACATTAAAGCACCAGCCATAAACAATATTATCACTGGAAGTTCTTCGACATAGTCAGCTACTGTAAAATTTCTAAACTGAGAAGTGTTTAAGATCTCACGGTAGCCTCTGTTTAAGTACCTACTAAGTGATGTACTCAACTGGAATGAACTGCATCTCCCAACATGTAAGAAATAAATATATTTTGACGGCACAATTGTTTGTAAATACGAAAGGAGACGGAAACACAAAGCACTAAAGGCAGTCATAGTCGTAGCGTGTGGCTCGTAATATTCGTGAAGAATCTTAAGACGCTGTACAGTTCGCAAGTGCGAAATAATGAAGAAGACTGTGTTGAAGAATCCAGCATGTATCCATCAGTAGGTGACGGGTGAACATCTGCCTGCAATCCAAAATGACGTGGCGCAGGCTGATCCACACTTATATTGGACAGGTGAAAGCAGCTCGTTACACGAGACCTAACCACCCGCTGGAGCGTCCAGCAGGCCAGTTGCGAATACGGCGTGAGCTGTGTAGCTCACGTAGGCTTACGGCAAGAGGCGGCTGTGGCTGCGGTGTTGGTGCGGCCAGCGCCTGCCATCATCCGGGACGGTGCTGCACCTCACGGCAGCTGTGGTGGTTAAATAAATTCCCTAGTAAGTGCCTGTCCTGTTGCTTTCCCTCCACTACACACTACAGCGGCGTGTGTTTGGCAACCATATAGACCCAGTGAGTGCGTTATTCACGGCTCCGACATCCGCTGGAGTTCCGTCAAGTACTGCTCCATAACAATCCGAGAGCTTCCCATGTCTCTGAACTTAGAACGAGAAGATTCTGATTTTCATGTCTCCTTTAAACCTGCGTTAAGAGAATTTTGTGAATTTTGAAACTGAAGGTTGCTAGTGAGCGGAGTGTTGAATCGTTTAACCTGTAATGTCATTGTGGGGAGCCAGAAGGGTGGGTTCTTTGAAGTTTAATGACAGAGGGGTATTGACTACACACAAGCCACTGGTACGCTGTAACAACGTTGGAACTTCTCGTAGGCGATTGAGGCTGAGAGTGTAGGTTGAGTTTACAATTTTTCCTGCACATGGCGCCACACAGCGTCCGTTTGCAAGGCTTTCCTGGGTTGTCGTATTGCTTATGTCAAAATCATATTTGCTTGTGTCTTCTGTGAATAGTGAATATGTAGTACAGTCGAAACCCCGTACAACGATTACCGATACCCTGACGAACCCGGGTGCAGCGATAATTGTGTAGAGTCCCAGCTGCTTCCCTATATGTACTATTCTGTATAATGGCTCTGAGCACTATGGGACTTAACATCTATGGTCATCAGTCCCCTAGAACTTAGAACTACTTAAACCTAACTAACCTAAGGACACCACACACATCCATGCCCGAGGCAGGATTCGAACCTGCGACCGTAGCAGTCGCGCGGTTCCGGACTGAGCGCCTAGAACCGCGAGACCACCGCGGCCGGCTATTCTGTATACAGCTCATTATAAGGACGGGGTAGTTTTAGCAATACCCTGTAATAACGAAGACAAACTTTCGTGGACGTATCTATTTTCAGCTTCTAAGGATTTACCATAAGGGTACGTATGGTTTCTAAAACCTCAGGACGTTCAGCGTTATATTTTCGGAAGCTTCGCTTCGTACAGCGGTAAGCAAGTACCGAAATCCTTATAGCCGCGGGCGACCCCTTCTCAGCGTCAGTTACAGAGTCATAGACCTCCTGCCTTTGAACCATTGTTATATGTTTGAATATGTACATTGTCGAACTTGAGTTGCATTCTTCAATGTTGTGTGGGGCTCAAACGAAGTTCATTTCCGTGACTTAAGCGATTTTTGAATGTTTCTATCTTGTTGCAAATACGGCATGGCCTTGACTAATAATATTTGGACAATGGCTGCAACTCGGAAACAGATAAGGCTAGAGATTGAAAAGGAGATTTTCAAAGAGATCGATAACGGAACGAAACAGCTAGATGTCGCGACGAAGTATAGACCTGCTCAGTCAACGTTATCTGCATTCCTCGATAGTCAAAAAGAAATTGAAGAAAGTTCTCTATGTGGCAAGTTTAACATTTCAAGAAAAAGAATGAAAGCGAAACGGTGGACGATGTGGACAGTGCTTCACTGCTATTTAATAATGAATTGCGAGCACAAAAGCAATAAATGGCCCATTGGAACGTCAAAAAGGCTTAGATTCCTATGATTTGCTTGGCGATTCCAATTTTAAGGCTGTTTACGGATGATTGCAGAGATTTGGAGAAAGACATGAGATCATTTTTAAAGTGATTTCAGGAGAAGAAAAATTAGCTGCTTTATGTGATGCAGAATGGTGGCACGTGTAGACTGGTGGAATAATACAGTCCCAAAAAGAAATACAGTGCATATGAGAGCGGGCTGTTCTACCAGCTGATGCCAGAGAAATCGATGGCCTTTAAAGGAGAAAAGTGTAGAAGAGGGAAGCAATTTAAAGTACTCCTTAGGGTCCCTCTCTGGAAACAACGAGTCGCTGAGACGGAAGTTGACACCTCTCGCGATCGGACGATCAATTAATACCTGATGATTAAAAAATATTAGAAACCCAGCACGTAGGACTACATATATTTTATCTTATTTTCCTTTAATTTTAAAATTGATTCGGGACCTTCATCTGTGATGTTACGCGTGTGCATGAAGACTACATACAGTACAGTACTATACTAGAGTAATTTTATGTATTTCCCTTATTATAAATGTCATTTATTTTAATCCATTCAATTACAAGGCATATTGAAAAGCATGGAAGACGTCTGCTTTCTTTAGTGGGTGACTGCTTTTTCTTGATAAAGAGATAAAAGGAGAAATAAGTATGCTGCATTTCTGGTGGATAATTGTAGTGCACGTAACAAAGTGCCAGCGTTGAAAAATGTAGAATAATGCTACTTCTCCCCGAAATGTACTCCGATCCTTCAGTCACTAGACATGGGAATAATTAAGAGCTTCATGACGAAATACCGTTCACCTCTAGTTCAAGACGTGATTTCAGATATTGAAAGAATGGTGGACAGTCCCTAGTGTAGCAAATGCAAAGCAAGCTTGTGACATGATTCTAAAATCTGTCATCTAAGAGTTAAAGGGTAATTTTACCTGCTGAGTATACTGATGATGACAGTGATGTAATAAGTGAGAATCCTTTTCGTCTGATGTAACTAATAGGTCAATTGGAAAATGTTCAGCAAGTATGATATTCAGTCGCCAGTGTTTCAGCTGAACAATTGATTCCGGGAGAGGAGATAAAGACAATATTTACAACAAAATCTTTAAGGAAAAAGGAGCAAAGAAAAATAAGCGAATTCTTCTGTACACGAGCGTAAGGTACTCTAATGATAAGTGGAGTGAACAAATTGTGTTTTGTTATTTGTTTTTAATGTTATTTCTCTTCGAAAAAGTGCTACAGTTACTGCATATGCCGCCTTTTAAGTTGCAGTACTGTAGCAGTCATTATTAAGAAATCATCATCTCAAAAATGACACTCCTCTAACAATATCATTTTCTTGGTGCCATGAATATTGTTCTATAAAAGTTTCACCATATACGATATACTGAACTTACCATGTTTGAAGTCTTCCCTAAAACTGCAGTCACCTTTTAACGTAGGTATGCAATAGAGAAAGCATATATTTGAAAATACTGTCGTAGTGTTTCCAATCGTACTACAGTGATGTAGTGTTGATACTATTGAATATTTGTCATGTATAAATGTCTGACATACACTCATTATTCGTTACATATGCCTTACTGCTGTGATCGTTCTGTAAGGAAGAAAGCGGAAAAACGAATGTAATAAGTTACCACGTATTTCTGGTTGATAATGATCTAATAAATAGGCGGTTACGAGAGATTTTTCTACAAAACTTCACGACAAATACGTTAGCTAATTCATTAGTAAATTGTTGTTAACATTTTACCGAGTCAGACAATAATCGTGGCTCGAAAAGGAACAATCTGAGAAAAGGTATCACTCCCAGCTAAATTATCCTCTCCACAAAAATCAGTAGTAGCAATATCTGGTGCGTTTCAGACATAAGTGCGTGCCCTATACAAGAAAGCTGCATACTGAAAAGAATTATCAAAACTGGTTAATTATCGGTCCTTCAGGTATCAATACAGATACGGGCAAAACAGCAGTTTCAGTATAGAAAATTTCGTTTACGTAACCATCACCACTTCACATTGACGGGGAAAACAATGAGAAAGTGCTACTCAACAACGATATAATTGCACTTGGCCGTTATCGAAAACACGCGGTGATGTTAAACAAATACAGTGTCTACAGAGCAAAATGCATCACATATTCAGTGATGTCAGGTCGGTTGTGCATATACTATCAACCCCGTTACACCCTCATTCACGATAAGATGACCGTAGCGTCGTCAACACAAAGTGCAACAATATTGTGGTCGACCAATACAGCTATCTGCTCACATTGTCAACATCCTAACTGCCATGCGCGAAATGCAACATAATAATTGACTTATGCTCCTACCAGTATTAAAATAATTTAATACTACTGTCTCATAAAAGTAGATTAATATAATTTTCTCCAAATTATTCACTTTTAATAACAACTGAGAACAAACAACTCTACCTAAGCCGTCCCAAGTCCCGTTGAAAAAAGAGGAGTGAGAAGAGTAACGCCTCGTTAAAAAACCTTGGTTCACTTGACCTGGGTGATAGTACCTTGTAAGGGTTCCTTGCCAGTATAACGGCGAACACCTCAACAGCAGTTCAAGCGGAGCAGCAGATCATCGAAACAGTGGAAATGGCAGAAGAGGCAAGTTTTGTAAAGAAGATAAAGCATATCTAAAAGTCCAGACACGTCTGTGTGGCAAACATCGATAACCTGGCCAGCGTCTGTTCACCATGTGAGGTGCGGCTCAACACTGAGCCTCAGGAACTAACAGTTCCTGGTTCCGTCCAACCAGCATTAGCTGGAACCCGACTACAAGCACAATAATTCGTACAAGTAACACTGAAGTTACTCCTGTGGCGACAATCAAGCTATCGGATTGTGGGTAGCTTGGGCTAGTACGCGGAAGAAAGTCGGAGTTTTCTGGTAAACTTCCACGAAAGTCTTACCCATATATTGATACTTTAACTTCGGAACATTTATTCAGACGAGCAAACTACAGACCCTTACTACAGAACTCAACAGAGAGAAAATCCAAGTCCTTGCACTTCAAGAGACTAGATTCACTGATTCGAAACGAGACTACAACAACAACCGTATCTTTAAAAGCAAAACAGACATAATTTGTTATGGCCTTTATTGTGAATAAGGACAACCTTGAACCTGTTACATAAATAAATCCAATTAGCAACAGACTAATGATCATGCGAATTAAGCGCACAAACAAGACATATACAATTATTAATGTTCTTCGCGCCGACTAGCATTGACAGCAAAAAATAACGAGGCAAGACAGAAAATTTTTGGGACGAAGTTGAAACTCAGATGATCAAAATTGGAAAGGAGTACATAATAATTCTTCTCCGTGATTTCAACGCACAAAATGGTAAAGAGAGGAAGTATAAAAAAAATAGTTGCAATTACGCAGCACACAAATTCACGAACAAGAATGGCGTCTGGCTCATAGAGTTGTGCCAACAAAACAATCTAAAAATAATGTCAACATCACTTCGAAAGTACCCTAAGAAGCAAAAAACTTTGCGATCCCTGATCTTTAAGCTAGGTGAATTTGAAGTAGACCATGTTGCGGTCTACTAGGGTTTCCGAAAAGAAATGCACGACATTGAAATCCGAAGAGAAGCAAATATAGATTCTAACCACTATCTTACCAGAATCAAAATTAAATTCAAATCCAAAAGGAAATACCAAAGGAAAACACCACTAACTCCTAAATTTGATTAAAAAAAAAAGAAATCAAAAGTTACAGAGGAATGGAAAAACAACCTACAAACAACTGAAAAGATTTCCAAACAAAAATTATAGAGGAAGCAAGAGAACTGATCCCATTAACGAGAAAGTCCAACCACCCAGGGTGGAATTCAGATTTTGATAATGCAATGGAAGGGAGATAACGAGCCTCCTAAACTATAACTGTGCTAAGTAGGAAATCACACAAGAAAATTTTTTTGAAGTGAGAAAACAAACAGCTAAAATACTTAGACGAGCTAAAAGAAATCTTTTAATGAACAACTAAACTCAATTGAAGAAGACTTTAGGAACCACAAACCAGACGACTTTTACAGAACGCTTGCAAATCAGATCAAAAGATACACTCCACTAAACTTCTGTTTCAAGAAACAAAACGGAAAATTGGCTCTAGCTAACAAAGAAAATTGTCAATAATTAGCCAAATATGTCTCATGACTTCAAAACTGCTCACAACGATGTACGAGATTCCCCAGATTACAAGCAGCACATACGAAAGAAGCTTCAGTACCGCCAACTGAAAAAGCAATTTGTAGTCACATTAAAAAGCTCAATAATAATAAGTCATTGAGAGAAGGTGGAACTGTAGATGAACTACTGAAGAACAGTGGTCCAAATTCCTGAAAAAGGGATTAATCAAGTCATCCAAGAAATTTGGCAGACAGAAAAAATTACAGAGAATTGTAAATGTGCTTTAATTCATCTATTGCACAAAAAGGGTGACTGATCAGATGCAAACCAGCACAGAGACATTTTACTTCTGCGGTCACTCACAAAATTTTATCCTCGTGTCTTCTAAAGTGAGCACAAAAACAGCTAGAACATACAGATTAAATTTAATTAGGCTTTAGACCTAATAGGTCGTTCCCGGAACAGATCTTTAATCTTAAAACTATTTTAAAAATTAAATCAATAAATACGAAACCATTGCTCTGCACATTTGTTGATGTTTTAAAAAAAGCTTACGATTCTATAGACAGACCATCTCTATGCAATATTCTAGAAGAACGCGGACTAGATACGAAAACTCGAAAACTGTTCGAACAAACACTGTGAGAAACCAAATCAAAAATTTAATTGATGTATGAAATGTCGTAACCATTCTTAGTTAAAACAGGGGTAAGACAAGGAGATGGGATCCCGCCACTATTATTCAACATAGTTTTAGACAAAGTAATGAGAGAATGGGAAATAGAACTAAGAAAACAAAACTTTTGGAATCCAATCGAACTAGGAAGAGGGCAAGGAAAACTGAACTTCCCATGCTTCGCGATTGCAGATGACTTGGCGATTGTAACCAACAAAACAGCAATAAAACAAATCGAGACCTTCGAAGAATGTGCAGAGAAGGTTGGCTTGGAAACCTACTTTTACAAGACTGAATTCATGTGTTCCAAGTTAGATATTCCGAAACTTTAAAAAAAATTAGGTGAGATCAACAGAGTCAAACACTTTAACTACCTCGGTGGAATTATTAAACCAATAGGGTTTTAAAAATAGCAGAAAAATCAGATTGCAGGAAATCAAGTAAGTGGCCAGACACTACAACACAGTAATCAAACCGACAGTCGCATATGCAAGTGAAACACACTCATTGAATCGAAAACTAGATTTACAAGAAATTCAGAAAGTAGAGAGAAAGTTTATTAGAAAAATTTTGACACCATGATACACACAAGATGGATACAGACTGCAAACCATCGAGACAACAGAAAAAGTATCAAACATCGAAATTGACGTCAGAAAGAGGCGAATAAGGTTCTATGGACACCTACACAGTTTACCTGGAAACAGACTAACCACAAGTCTATTGAACTATGTGACATCCCTTAAAGGATCAACTACAGTTAAGAAGGATTTGATAAAAGCAAAAATAGAGGTAACAAACACATCAACCAGGGATACATTCAGAAGCAAAATTGACTAGTGGAAGTTTATTCCAGAAATGGAACCAAGACGATACCGAGCAAAGTGGGCTGAAGAACGAAAGAAAGTCTTCAGGGAGAAAATGAAGAAATATTGGGAAAATAAGAACCCTAAGAAATATCGAAAATCACCCGATTATCGTTCTCCAATTGGAACATTCGCTAATAACAATCGTAATATTGACAAGAAACTCGAAATTTTAAAATTGTGAAGTAAGTATGCTCATAAACATTTTTGCACTTTTTTCCCTTAAACACATCTCATTGCTGCCAATCTCTCATCTTTGTCCAATGAAAGGTCTAAGCGAAATACCCCTTTCAGCTTGTCAAGTTATCATTTCAATAGTGCACTTAAATATTCATTAATGGACTTGACGTTCTCCTGTAACAGTACTGGAGGCAGCGGGTACTATCCATCAGTGTCATTCGTGATGTTCCTAAATGCAGTGTCGGACTTTATGGGAAGGTTTCTTTCGTACTTGTAAGCCTTTGGTGTGAGAGTTGGAAATGTATATAGTGTCAGAAATAGAAATCCGGCACATTTTTGTTATAACAGTGGGGAAAACAATTCAACACTGATAATTGAACTTAGGCATGAATATTTATCTCCAGCTGTGCTTAAGCATATAGCTTCCTATGCTCCATAAGCATAAGAAAAACAGAAGATTTTCAAGTCCGCTGAATCAGAAGATGCTGCTTGTTTAACATGAGGCTCTCCACTCAGTAGCAGTTCGAAACAATCGGCTGTCAGCGCCTCGCCGCAACAGGTTGAACTTCACAACCTGACAAGCTCCTGTAAGAAGTGTCGAGGCTAGCAGAGCTTACTAGCGGGCTGTGGCTGAATTTTCGCGGGTGATGTGGAATTCCACCCTTAGAACAATTGGCCAGCCGCGTTAGCTCCCTCTGTCCTAGCATCGTGGATTCTGACGCCATAGAGATTGCAGATAGAAAAGACAGGCCGCGGCGCGTACGTCACGATTGTAGGTCTGAACTCTATCGATCGTTCAACTCAGCAGACAAAATGCGTTTCCAAATCCGTTAATTCATAACTAGGGGTGTATGTACTAGGGAGAATTGCATCTTCTACTGGAATCTGCTGTTATGAAGTCTGACTGATTACTAGCCCTGAAATAAAATTTACGATCAATTCTTGACATAAATGGTATAACGGCTTTTTTATAGCAGTTAGTCTTTTCTGCGTAACAGTCCTCATTTCATACAAGATGTGGTACCTTATGCAACTGGTAGTCATTTGGCATGATTTTTATTTCATTGTACCCCAGTACAGCGGTAGCAAATTATTAATAGGTCTATGGACTTATCGTTATAAGACTACTAAACAATAAAACTACGTGATAGTGGATTCCAGTAGAAGGTGCAATTCTCGTTTGTAGATGCACACCCAGTTACGAGTTAACAGGTGTAGAAACGTAGTTTGTTCCTGAGCTGAGCGAGTTGGCAAGCGAGCTCGGCCTACCTTCGTGGCGTATGTGCAGCGGCCTGTCTTTCTCGCAGGTCTCGATTACATCAGTCTTCTAGAGGATTATCTACTTAGGACGAAAGCCCTTATTCCGCAGTGACATGAGGGGAAAACAAAGTGGCATCGTGAATTCTGTATTTAGTTAAAGTGGCCTATTTCTGTCACTATGACAATGTGACATGCCAGATTTTTGAATTTCCTGCCACTTCATGCTTGGATGACTTCTCTGCTTCCACCATGACGTCAGCGGGGTGAGGCAGTTCATCCATTTTCCTGATTTTCTTCCTAATTTCAGCTTTTTTATAAAAATTTATCTGTAAATAAACTCTCTCCCCTTGTGGGATGTGCAAGCACATATTGTATTCAACTACTGAGGAATACTGACTGTTGATTGGCCCTGCGATGCGCATGTGAAAAGTGTTATGTAACAAAACTTTAGAATCTCTGGAATACTGAAACTGAAATAATTAAAACTAATCTAATTAAATGCCAAACGTAACATACTGTGCTTTCAGAGCGTAATATTTAACTGAAACTCAATACTGAACTACATTATGATAGTTGCATGACATCAGGTGCAATTTCTGATTTGAAATACCCAAAAAAAATAAAATGTTGTTCTACTCAGAAAAAAAATTCTGAAAATTAATCTCCTTGCTTGGCTCAACACTTGAGAAATCTGACTATGAACTGTGCGAAGTGAGATCTGTCCTGAAAAAAATTAACCTACCTCTTGCTCACCATGCTTTTGTATGTCTGATGTAATGGCGTTCTGGAAAGCAAACTGAAATCAGCAGAAGCAACAGCTAAAGAAAAAATAAGCCAATAATTACAAAATTGATTTTTGCTCGTCAAAAATAATCTGTATCTTCATGTGGAGTAAGGTGCAATGCACACTGGACACAACATTCAAAACTTCACTAAGAATAATGGACATGACTTATACTTTAAAGAAAATCGTTCTTCAAAAATTAACCATTGATTATTGACAAAAAGGGACTATATAACATAAGATGACTAAAAATTACGAAATCCTCCAATTACAAAAATTACAGACATACAGTTAATAGTGTTATTTGAGGTACAATAAAAACAAAAAGATCAAATTAACGGTACTCATGAATCTTATTCGTCGTTTAAGTGACAAAAATATCCTCAGTTAACAGTTCTGCCAAACAAACATTTCCTTCCTACAGTGCACTGACAGTCTTGAAATATTCCACCAAAGATCTTCTTTATGAGCAGGGTCAATGACATGTTTACAAACAACTTTTATCTTCATAAAAAATATTTCAGATAATTGCTTTCAGATTCACAATTACCAAATAACCTTCTCTACAAAACTCAACTGCTCACTATTATACTTCAAGTAAGAACGCCCTAGCGCTGCTCAACTGACAGGCGAGCAAGCGAACCACAGATAAACACAGTCAAGGATATTATTCACTGCTCGTGCAGTGCGCTTATTCAGCGTCATCACAGAATAACAAAGGTGAATTATTTTCAATGGCACAAAACATACGAAAACCTTACAATTCTAGAATATCCAGCCATTTTATACAAAAGGCAGCTAGACTTTGTCACATGGGTGGGTGGAGGGAGAGGGGGGTGGATATCCGATGGTGCCATCGGTGACGCTACGACTGAGGTACTTCGTTCAAGTATATTGACGTTGATGATTTCAGGCTGAAATGAAGTCATTTGAAAAGAGATTCAAAGACAATTATCTGTAGCCTATGATTGTGGCAGCGTGTGTTTCCTTGTTTCTCCTAAGTAAAACATTGTTTAATGCCAAAACGGTATGAGTGACAAGGTAGGTTTACCACTTTGACATGTTCTATAAGTCAACTCAAGTGTCGCTGACAACGTCGACAGTCAGTGCCTGAGAACACTGCACATCTCCGCAATTTACAAAACGTGTGTCACTGTTGTCTAATGTAGCCCCAAGCTCATTTAACTTCGCACAACAGATTTCCTGTTTCCAGTCAAAAAGGAGTTACACTTTATGAGAGGACTGCATCTAAGACACCTTGAGGTCAGACTAGACTAACTTGATATGCGCAGTTACGATAATTTCATGCAAAATGAGTTTTTAATTGTTGTATTTATGTGTAAGTTTGGTTATTATATTCCTTCTGCAGCGCATAAAAGTCGTTTAAGCATTACGAATAATTAGGCGAACAGCATTGATAAGCATCCAACTCTGAACTGGATTGATAGCAACAGTCCTGTGCAAGAAACATACAGAAACAATTTTGAGAATATTTCTGTATTTCTCAGGGTAATAACAGATCAGTAACTCTAACTGTATTGCTCGTAGTAGTTGGGATAGTTACTTTATGAGCTTGTGATACTTCTGTAAGTGTGTTACGATATTTGTAACTAGGTCCTGGCAAAGAAGAGCTGCATTGAGGCAACTCGCTGCCGATTTTGATTTAGGAAGGGCAGTGAAATGTTTGTGGAGTGGAACAATGAAAAACGGAGGTATTTTTCGATAGCTCCGGCAACCTGAAGAACAATATTTTCGGCCACACTCTTCTTGTTGTCAGGGATAAAAACTTTAAATGAAACTTAAGCGTGTATAAATTTTTTATTCCCCATCTGATCTCTTAAACAGCTTCCACCACGTATTTGTAAATACACTAATATTAATGTTTTACCTACATTGATAAAATACGCAGGATAACGGATGCAACTATAGGTTTGTTAGATATTACTTATTCCTTCCATACTGGTAAGTTACATTTAGTTTGAACATGAACCATCACATGAAAGGTTTTCTTCTTTCTTTGCAAGGAAGTGTCAAAATTTAATTCATGAAAAAGTCCCTCGGTATCGACTTCTGCTTGGTCCTGCAGTGGTCTTTCCTCTTTTGAAAACAGTGACAGTTTCCCATTCTGCTGTGTCAGAGTAAAAATTTTTAATAGCTGTTTGATATGTGTGAGGATCATACACCTTGAAGAGAGGGCATTTGGAGATCTTACCGCCTGCACTGACAATGTTTCAGCAGCGTCTTTAAGTTCACAGTAGTCAGTTGTATGCATCTGATTCGCTGGACGAGTTCATAATTTCAGCTGATGGAACTGCTGAGGTATGCACTGCTTCTCACAAAGACCATGTAGCTTCTGGTAATGATGTTGCAAAGATTTATTCCGTGATTTGACATTGGAACAAGTCCAATGCCATGAAACGAAGTACTAAAATCACAAGAGCTCTGAAAACGCATTTTGAAAACAAAATATGTTTAGAACGTTGACATTTTCCCCTCTTCATATATTTCTTGTCATGATTTCTCTAGTCTTGAATACCTCTGAAATTGGGAATCACATCCATTTATGTGACTTGTTTCGTAAGTAATCAGTCACTCACATTTGATGGCACTGACGTTTCATACATATTTTAATGTTTAATCTTCCACTGTAACAGAAGAACCTTGCGATCATAGACACATACCAAAAGACTGATGTTAATGAAGTTTGTTAATATACGAGTTATTAACCCATGATCTTCAGAAAATTGACAGGGCTGCTTCACATGCATAGATTGATTCAGTTTGTCTCTGTTGTAGCGTGTGTCACGTTTATTTTCCACTGTGTATTTTTTTACTGTATTACTGATGATGCCACAGATGTAATCTTCCGGTCGGAGGCTCTCTGAGCTGTTTCCAATTTGAACATCGCTATTCATGAAAGCTGAAGGTTTAACAGCAAGCTATATTCTGAAGAATTTCGTTGCCAAATACTGTACAGAGAAACTGTTTCCTTGGTTGTTTACACTTATATTATGCATTCAGAGTTTCTATTGCATTTTGCGTCGTATACTCGAGTACTGCTGCTGTAATAGGATACGCAGCGTCTTTGGCGAATTTTATGAAGCACTTTAATATTTCGTCAGCAATATAAATCTCCTGTTGGACGAATGATAATATCGTAGACCTGCAACAGAAAAAGGAAAATTATTCTCTGTTATACAAGCACACAGAAGAGAAGATACACACGTAAACAATTGAGAAATCTAAATGCACCAAAGCAAAGACATAACACATTTTGTTAAAGTCATTTTACAGTATGATATTCACCAACTATAGTAGCAGTGTGTATATTAGACTCATTGAGTCCAGTTGCAAAGATATACATCTAAATTCGTGACAGGTATTTTATTAAGTCGCATTGCGTTTCGGATACGGTGAGTCCATCATCAGTAGATAATGTTGCTTCGTCTTTAGCCTATGATTCAGTATTTCGTCACTCTACCTTGTTGTCTGTCAGTTACGGGTTTTGTATATTTTGTGTTTGGGAAAGTTAAACTCTTAGAATGAGATTACTCCTAATTAGGCCTTGGCCTGAATCAGTTATAACATGGCAGATCATGTCATGTCACGCCCGATGTTAATATCGATGACGTTAATATCGTTGTAGCAGTATATTATGTAATAATTTTTTTAATATATGAGAGTAATAAAATCTGTTTCTGGCGTTGATTGCTACAACTGTACACAGCACGAAAAATCTGCAGACAGTATTAGAAAGATTACTGTCGTTTATAAATTTTAATTCTGTGGAAGTCTGTGGAGTGTACACATATTAAGCAAGTTAGTAAATACATAAATATAGTATATACTGTAATTGTCAAATATGTCTGTCACAGGCAGTAAGAAAACAAGACACAGAGCTTTAAAATGCTGCATTAGTAGCAAATATGTATTATCGTACGAACACAAATTCCCAAAAGCACTTCCAGTTTTGCGAACAACTGCTTTAAGGTGCTATCTGTTATGTCAACTGACAAACAAGTTTTCAGGCTTCCGAGCACTCATAGTCGTTGATTGTCATTAGATGACTAAACCCGATGCGTTCGCAGGGGAAGGTCGCAGAAACCTTGGCTGAAACATCAGTTTTGCCTTCCAGCGGCAGTTATAACACATTGGACAAGAAAATAATTGGACGCCCCCAGAAGACATGGTGAAGTTTATACCGAGTAACGCTTCCTACGGCCTCAATAACAGCCTCACTTTCCTAGACATGGATGCATGCGCAGATTAGGTTAGGAAGTGTGCCATAAGGACGTTGTGTCCTCTCCTGAGGCATGCTGGCCCTCAGTAGCGGCTCCTTGATACCCTGGAAACTCTTACTGAACGGAGTTTACGACCGAGCTGCGCATGCGCATTCTTTTACCAGGAGAGATCTAGTGGATTTTCTGGCCACAGGAGTAACTCAACATACCCCAGACAGTTCACAGAATCGCCGGCCCTAGTGGCCGAGCGGTTCTAGGCGCTTCATTCTGGAACCGCGCGACCGCTACGGTCGCAGGTGCGAATCCTGCCTCGGGCATGGATGTGTGTGATGTCCTTAGGTTAGTTAGGTTTATGTAGTTCTAAGTTCTAGGGGACTGATGACCTCAGATTTTAATTCCCATAGTGCTCAGAGCCACTTTTTAGTTCACAGAATCACTACCATGTGTGGAAGTACAGTGTCCCGTTAAAAAAATGACAACAAGATTTTGTTGCATAAGTGATAACACTTGAGGACCCACGATGTCTGCTATGTACCGCTCTGCTGTTAGAGTTTCTCCAACTCCCAGCCTTGACTGAACTCACAGCTGATGGATCCTCACACGAAGACTTAGCAGTAAAACCACTATACATGCCTCTTCGAAACACTGGGGGAAAGGGACCTCTTCCCAGTTCGCCGCCATATTCACCGGCGATTATCATCAGGGGGCGTCCAGAACTGCTTTCTAGTCACGGCACCACTCCAAACGCATCCACCTGTGTGGTGTTGGTAACTTTACTCTACGCAGGGGACGGTAATTCCCTAGTCTGCCTGCTGCTGGTCTCTGACCACGGTGCGAGATTAGACGGAATGTTCAGTACCCTCTCTCGGATGACAGGTGCGGATGTGTGCACGATTCGGCGATTCTCCCTTTCCGTGGTCTGTTGTAGAGGCCCGGAACCTTGATAACAAGAATGCGTGGCCTCATTTCCCACGCCGTCCAATGAAAGGCAACATCGCAAATCTGGACGCTGCACTATTCGCTCTACCGGCCTAATGGAGGCATTTCGTATTTTTGTCATGCGCTGATACCGCTGTGTCATTCGAGTACGTGGTATCTATGTGGCTTTTACAGTGATCACTGAACACTTGGCGTTCTTCACGCCCCTCGTAAATCCTATGAGGACTGGTAACAGCGCTCGACACGAACGACACTGACGCACCGCGGTCCCCGTTCTACCAGTCACAAATTTGGAAGTCGGATCATTTACATACCCACCGATTGCGAAGTTATAGTGATATCCGGTCATGTGTTCTGAGTGCTTCACATACTTTCTCAGGAAGTACAAATGATTATAAAAAAAGGAAGAAACTAAAAATGCTCGCGAAATAGCGATCGGTAGAGTTGAGTGGTTTGGTCGTGAAACTGATTCCTGTTTATGTTCTCCAATAGCATGTGAACAGTGCAGGTCTGTGAAGAAACGGCTTTCAGAATAGAGATCATATTACCAGAACTGTGTCACCGTAACTGACGTAGTAGTAACCAATCTAAAAATGGCTCTGAGCATTATAGGACTTAACTTCTGAGGTCATCAGTCCCCTAGAACTTAGAACTACTTAAACCTAACTAACCTAAGGACATCACACACATCCATGCCCGCGGCAGGATTCGAACCTGCGACCGTAGCGGTCGTGCGGTTCCAGACTGTAGCGGCTAGAACCGCTCGGCCACTCTGGCTGGCCAGTAACCAATCTCTCTGTGTCCAATGTTTGCATTGTTATGAGGCATTCTAGCATTTCTGCAAACGACAATGCCACGGAGTAAGCAACAGATCTTACTGAAGCTTCAGGTAGGTGAAATAAGTTGCGGTCGTTAAAAAACTTGTCTGAGGGCTATCAAAGCTGTATTGACAGTCGAGTAGGGAACAGACTATGAAATAGTACCAGCAGCAAAGGTGTTTGCTTTCATTATTCCAGCCATGGACGCTTGCAAAGTTAGCCTTACCTCCTCTCTACTCGAAGTGAGAAGACTTCACAGGAAGAACAACTCTCAAAAGAATAAAGACTGTTGTAACATGAACGTGTGAAAGATATTCGTTCTACAAGACTTTGCTTTTCCATAGTACAGCTGTGAGGAAGTTATTTACTGTTCATTCAACAGAACTGACTTGACGTAGGAAGCATTTTAACTGAAAGAACAATAGTAACCACCACCTGCCGGTCCACATTCGGGAATATCATTTAACGTTGTTACTATCACTTTCCTTCAAGATTGTTTATTTAGCAACAAGAGTCCACCAGCGTGTATATGAAAAGATATTTTAGACAGCCATCCTCCTAGGCTGCGTACCTTTGATATTATTTTACAGTATTAGTTAGTGTTAAAATTCTGTTTTCTTATTTCAGTCAGCCCCATACTCAAGCTACAATTTCTCATTTTAATTAAAATTGTTGCTGTCTGACTAAGTGTCCGTGCTGATTTTCTGGGGCAGTATATGGCCCACACTCGCGGTTAGTCATCTAGAGAGCAACGCTGGGTGTCCCTGCTGCTCACTGATGCCCATTCGCTCCCACATTCTGGCCACCCGCCCGGCAGCTGCTGAGAATATGTGCGATGTCTTTGATGTGAAACAAGTACGGCTCGGACGTAACTTCAACCCTGCCTTGCTCAGAGTCAACTCAATGTCCAGAATCCAAATCACAATAACTTTATTTTTAACAAATATAACAATTGTAATAAAGCTGGGGCAAGTAATGCATTTCAATGTCACAGCACTTTCCTTTATTGAGAGTGAGACAGAACTGTATCTCCATCTGTTCTCTTCACGCTCTTCTAAGTCTTGGCAGGTGAGATGAAAGGAGAACGGGGATAATCGAGCGTGGGCTGAGAACGGCTCAATCATTTATGTAATTCCCGTAAATCCCCAGCAGCGTTCATAGAAACACCTACACTGATGAGACGTAATATTAGGACCAGCTGCTTAGCTGCGTATTGGTCCACCTTTGAAGCGCAATGCAGAAGCCATTCAGCGTTCCATGGAATTTTGAAGTTCTTGGTAGGTTTCTGCAGGTATGTGGCGCTAGATAGCAACGCACAGGTCAGGCAATTGCCACAAATTACAAACCTACTGTTTCTGGGAACGAATCTGGGCCCAATGACCTATATGTTTCAGATCAGTTGAAACTGATGATCAAGACAGGAGAGTCATGTGAATGCACTGTAACACCCCTCAGACAACTTTAGCACGGTTCTGGATTTGTGACACGGACAGCTATCCTACTGCCCTGCCAGATGTCACCGCCGTCGAGGAGGTTCACAGCTGTGAAGGTGCCTTCAATAACTTCCACAGTCCCATGGAAGCCGAGATAAATGTCCCTCACAGAACAATACTACCCCAACCGGCCTCTATCCATAGCGAAGAGGTCGTCACGACCAATAACCTGGTGACGCAAAAAATTTTGATTCATCCGACTAGGCTACACTTCTCCATTGATCCAAGGTCCAGTCACGACGATCCAGTGCCCGCTGCAGTCGTGATTGCTTCGGTTAATGAGGGAATGCCTGGGAGTTGCCCGCTGTTGAGGCTCTTGTTGAGGGATGCAAACACTTGTGCGTGCACCAGCATTGTGCTCTGTCGTCGCATCTGCCACAAATCGCGCCTAGCCTGCTTCACGAAGTGGGCGAGCCTCGGGCTTCACCATTCTGTGATGAGGCGTGAGGTCCACCACGTTGCGGCCCATTCGTGGTTCACCGTCGTTCTACCACATTCTGCATGTATGTATGTTCTCAGTAAACTACCGTAATATACATTTCCTATCCTACTTATTTCCTCTCTCCTTCCACTCGCATAAAGGGTGGGGGAACAACAACTGCCTATAAGCCTCGTTACGGCCCCGAATTTCTCTCATTTTATCTTCGTGGCCCTTAAGCAAAATGTACGTTGGTGACAGTAGACTTGATCTGCAGTAGACGAAAACAGGGTCGTCGTCCCTCCAGCTATTCCCATTTCAGTTCCGTAATAGCTGCGTGCTGATCAAACCTAAGGGTCCCAAATCTAGCAGCACGCTCCGAACTGGTACCATGTCTTATTTTAATCCGGCCTGTTGGGCATCCCAAACACTTGAGCAGTAGTCAAGAATGGATCACACTAGCATTCTGTACGCCGTCTGCTTTACAGATGAACAACTATTCTCAGAATTCTCCAAATGAAATGAAGTCGATTATTCGTCTTTCCTACTACCTGTCTGAGCTACTGAATCCATTTCAGCTCCAACTGCACTGTTACGCCAAGATATTTTATTGATGTGACTGTGTTAAGCAACACATTACTAATGCCGTATTCGCATTTACAGGATTATCCCTGCTATGCATCAGCATTCTCCGTATAGTATTGTTTCTTCTCAATAGCTGGGTTGCTTAAGTATTTTATATATGCACCCTGTTTTTCTTTGACAGCTTTAATTATATCCTCATTCCAAATTGTTAGGCCTTTTCTTACTACAGGCTTTCTCCTGTTTGGGTCTGGGATGTCTTCAAAATCATGAAAGAAAAAGTTCTACATTGATTCACACTGTCGGTTAAGGATTCATTGAGGTGATTTTAGCTTGTGAATGTAAATCCCTCCTGTAACCCTTTGTTTATAATATGTGGGCCACAAATTGTTATTGATATTACCAAAAGAGTATTCATGATGAGCAATATACGATGCAAATCTGGTCTTGTTTAAGTTTTTGCGTCCTGTACGGAAGCAAGAAGAGGAGCATGTTAATTTGCATCTGCCAGGCTTTCAATGCCACTCTTCACTGGATTAATGTGAAAAATTTTTATTTTGTAGTTTAATGTCTATGTGGAACGGTATTTCATATAGTTCAACAGTTGTCACCATGTATTATATCCCGACTAACTGTCAACTAAGCAGAGTGAGTGTGGCTACAAGTACATCGGGCAAAAGAAAGACTGTATCAAGTGGGATACATAGTCAGTTTACGCTTTGATCGGATGGACAAGTCGACAGCGAAAACATCAGAGGCGGGCACATGTTCTCCTTTAATCAATGAGTTTTCGATTTTTTTGGATATAAATATGCAGTCAGTTGCTTTTTTGGAGTTTTGATACGACTTATTGTACTATCAACTAGTTTTCGAACCACTGCAGGTTCATAACGTAATGTACATATTACATCAACATTATGTCGTACACCAAATGTATGTAGACGACGTGGTGATAGTGCTGGCAGAGATAACGAAAATTTTGTAATTAGTAACAAAACGGAAAGGTTGTTATTTTATGGGTACTTACAGGGCACTGCATGGTGATATCCAGAGTAAACACGTTCCCACAATGCTCATTATCGATTATACACAATAGTTAACTACGGCTGGTTTGATACTTATTCACAGAAGGGAAACACTGGATGTAATTACAAAGAATATGAAATCGGTAGATGTCTGTCTTTCCTACTCATGATCTTCGGCGCAAAGGGCTCTTCATGAGAGAATACAAGCACAGATAACATATTTAAGGCAGTTTTCCTAGCTGCAGGTATGTTCTTATATTGGCAATGTACATCTAATATGGATTAAAAGTCACACAAGAGACAAACAAACAAAGTGAAATATTAAGTATGTAATTAAAGGGCAAATGGGTTACAGTACGCCATATTTGTTACGTGACTATGAGAATATAATTTATGCAAGAGGATGAATATTTCTTATCACCTTCATTTCTCTTTCTGTATTAGGCAGGAATTGCCTGTTATGGCACCCATCTCTGTCGAGGTATTCCTTGCTCTCTTCTCCCATGGCACTTATAATTTCTTGTCTTTTAGGGAAGTCTCTCACTCTCCATTCTTTGTTGATGTTCGTTAAATTTTCTTCTGTAACCTCGAATTTTATCATTGAGTCTAAAGATTTGCAGTTCTTCTCTAATAACTTAATTTCTTAGCCTGCCTTCTCTTGTTCAAACTTTAACACCTATAAGGAATTTCATTTCTTGTGCCTCAACCCGGCTTTCTTGCTTCTTGGTAATCATCCAGGTCTCACTTCTATAGAGCAGTGTGGAAACTGCAACAGTTTTGTAAAATTTAATTTGAGTGTCTTTCCTGGTTTTGTTTTTTAGGTACCTCTTAACTGTTCCACATACCCAATTGAATTTATTTAGCTTCATTTCAATATCTCTGCTGTAGCCATGTGTCATTTTACATCCAAGGCAACTGAAATGGTTCACTTGTGGTAAAATCTTCTGATCTATCAGTATTTTGGTCCCGATTGGTTCTTTCCCCATGAAGGCCATTGTCTTAGTTTTTTTCTTTTTAAAGTTCCATGGTAAATTTTTCACTTATTTGTTTTAGCGAGTAGATTCCTTTCTGACGGTCATCTTCCTTATCTTCTAGGATCACTGCCTCATCAGCACTTTAGTAAATTATTTAAAAGAATGTTTCTGTCTAGGTAGAAGCCTTTATGAAATATTGATTTCCATATATGTATTATTTCATTAATGTTGGTGTTGGACAAAGTTTGAAAGATGCAGAACTTTGTTGTACCCCTTTGTTAGTTGGTATCTCCTTAGTTGTTTCACCATTGAGATCTAGGCTGATATTTGTGTCTTGATATAAACTTTTTATCACATTTACAAGATGCTTTGGATATCTGCGATTCATCATTATTTCCCAAAGTTTCTGTCAATTGATATTGACAAAAATTTTTTTAAAGTCAATAAAAGCAATGTATTTTGACTTATTACAATCTCTTCGTTTTTCTGTTATTTGTTGTAGAATAAAAGCCGCATCTATTGAGGAGTGTCCTTTTCTAAAACCCATTTGTTCCTCATGCAGTCAGTACTGATTCTGCTATGTTTTTACATCTTGTATTTAAAATCTTAGCATACATCTTGTATGCTGAGTCCTGTAAACTTATTCCTCTGTAATTATCGCATAGGCTTTTATCTCCTTTTTTAAAAATTGATATCACTGTAGCTGTTGTCCAGTCGTTGGGAATACTCTTCTTCTTCCAACATTGGTTGAAGAGATGTAGCAGTCGTTGGTAGCATCATTCCTCCATATTGTAATAATTCAGCTTTAATGCCGTCCTTTCCTGTTGCCTTTCTGTTCTTAAGTGATGTTAGTGCAGATGTTAATTCGTCAGACTGATTTCATCTAATCCTTTCTATTCTAGTTGTTCAATTTCTGTTTCTTGTGCTTTATGATCATACCACAATTCGCTGTACAGATTTATCCACTCTTCTTCTTCAACACAATTTATTTGTATTTTATCTCTTTCTGGTGTGTTTCATGCTTTTAAAACCTTATTTGGCATTTGTGGTCTTCCATGGATATCATGTTCGATATTAGAAATAAAGCTATCCCACTGTTCCTGATGTACTTTCTTTACTACATGTTTAGCATTATTTCGTTTCTCCGTATAGTATTGTTTCTTCTCAATAGTGGGGTTGCTTAAGTATTTTATATATGCATCCTGTTTTTCTTTGACAGCTTTCATTATATCCTCATTCCAAATTTTAAGCCTTTTCTCATTCTAGTCCTTTTCTGTTTTGGTCTGGGATGTCTTCAAAATACTGAAAGAAAAAGTTCTACATTAATTCACATTGTTCGTTAAGGATTCTTTGAGATGATTTTAGCTCGTGAATGTAAATCTCTCCTATAACCCTTTGTTTATAATATGTGGGGCACAAATTGTTATTGATATTACCAATAGAGTGTTCACGATGAGCAATATGCGATGCAAATTGGGGCTTACTTAAGTTTTTGCATCCAAAGGCCTCTTTATATTCTTTGTAGCACGTTGCAAAAATTTTCCTGTTTGTCCTGTACAGAAGCAAGAACAGGAGCATGTCACGCTTTCGATGCCACTCTCCATTGTATTAATGTGAACAACTCTTATTCTGTAGTTTAATGACTGTGTGGAACGGTATTTGTTATAATATGTGGTCTGAAAAGATTTGTAAGTTTGTATGACACTTTGTCAAGAAATGTAAGGTGGGCAAATTTTGGCGTTTATTTCTTGGCTTCTGATGGTGGTGGTAGTTGCCTAAGTTGACTTTCGATTTTTCAACTAGGTTGTTTATGAGGGAACTGTTATATATTTTTGGCTATAGATTTAAGTATGTTCATTGATTTACATTCATCTGCTTCACTGATGGTGTTGCATAGCGTGCACTTACAAGATGACCCGAATAGATTTTGTGTTGGTCAGGATGGTATGCGTTATTGGTAATTGTAACATCAGCAGTGGTGGATTTTCTATATGTTGGGGGGTATGCTTGTTCTTGTGACTACAAAGACTGAAAATAGTCATATGAATCGAATTAATTCCTTCATGTCCCTGATATTCTACTATGATACTGATATTTAAGTACATTTCATTCATGTCATCAACTAAATTATTTACTTCTTCTTTTGGACCAGTGAAATGTGCCATTGTGTAACTCACGTATCTTTTACACCACATAATTTTGGCGGGATATTGTGGATGAGTTAATAGTTTTTGTTGTGGGTTATGTACAAATAAGCCTGCAAGCAAACACACCAGGTTACTATACATTGCCAGACTAGTATCTCGTGTATAATACTTACCATTGAATAAAAATATATGTTACAACATTAATTCAAGCGATATCCTGAGTTCAGAAATTTGTCCATTGATTAGCTTTTCTGTACCTGATAAAAATCTTTTGTATTACTGACAGGTTGTATTTGAAGAATATATTTCTGTAGACGTTTACTATGTCAATGGAGGCAAATACCGCAGTGTCTAGCGTTATTAGATACTTAATGTTGCTGATTAACACAAAAATATTTTTAATTGAAAAGATGTTTTTGATAGATTAATATTGCTTCAGTGTATTATTAAGATTTGTGGTATTTTGTGTTGTAGCTTGTTTATAACATTTACAATTGGACATATAGGATAACCACTTTTGTGAATCCTAGGTTGAGACCTTAGCCTCGTGGACTGTTTATTCATTACAACACGGTACTGGGCTTCATTAATGGTTAGTAAAAAATTTAAAATTTAAGAATTTTTTCAGCTGACCGTTATAATTTAGGGGTGTGGTCTCTTTTTAGTTCAGTGATAATGTTAGACACAAAAAATTCGATTGGGTTGGAATTGTAGTCACTTCGATACACAATAACTGCTGTGTTGCTATTATCCGCTTTTTTTAGAATGGCACCATACCCAGAAAAGTTTCTGTTGATGTCTGTATTATCTCTTTAATTTGGATTGATGTTGAAAATTTGTTTACCTTAAGATTTCCTTTTATGGTTATTTGCTTTATGATCTATGGTTAAATTTAGCTATGGCACAGGCTATTTTGTTGATAATAATTAAAATGTTCACATTATTGAGTAAATTGTATGGTTCTTTAGAATCAGGTGTAGTCTAGTGTGGAATTTATTACTTTAGTCTTTGTTCAATGGCTGTACTTGGGAAAACCCCTAAACACTGTGTTTTTGGGCACCAAAAGTATGCTACTAGTTGTGCTGCTGGCCGCTTCTGTAATGGTAAATCGCTGAAAATTTTACCGTATGTCCTTAACATGATGTTCTCCGCGAATTTCTAAACCTTTCTTCGATTTTAACTTGTCTTACAGGGATCCAGAGGTTTAAATTCACCGTACATAAGTAAAACATCTGAACTGAGGCGTAAATGTAGTTTTAACTGACGTAGAGACCGCATGGCAAGGGTTCTGACGTCACTATCTTGAGCTGGAAAGTATTCGTTGGTGCTTCTTAACTCCATAAGCACCTTACAAAAAATTGTACGAATTTTTTTGTACTTTCAAACACCGCATGATTTGGTATACTGTAGGCGTAGCCTAAAGATATTGAGCTCTTCTCTGTAAAGGACTGTAAAGTGAACGTATATTGGACGGAAAACAATTCTGTTTTAACGTTACAATATATGTATTTATTTTTCGTGTATATGTGTGGTAGTATAAAAATACGTCGAAGTATATAAGTAAAATGTCAAGACTTTACTGAGATACAGACTTCATCTTATACAAGCAGCACACCCTGCTGTAACAGGGCAAAGAAGGGAATTAGTTGAACAATTCTTCTGTCGGAGCACAGAAAAGACAAATACGCTTACTCTGTAAAAGGTTCAGAGAGAAGTGGGGAACCAGCTCCCTCAGTCCATTTTCCGCCTTCGCCACCAAAAGTTTTCGGCATGAGAACATATTCATCCTTTCTTGTGCTGCAAGACAGTAGCAGAGAGACACTGACATTAGAAAAGAGATAGAGAGAGGGAGAGGAGTTGGGGGACGTGGCAGCGAAAGAGTAAGAGATGAATGAATGTTATAATAGTGGGAACTAAAGAGAGAGGAGACAATGGAAAACAGAAAGAGAGATGAGTGGAACCACACATAGGCTTAGAGGTCTGGAACGTTCCCATCCTCCCTCCCAATCAATAAAGTTAACAAGAAAAGACTGCCCACTTTCTCCCACATCACCCACGCTTTTAAGTTTCCTAGTCTAGAGACCAAAGCCTCAGGGAAACCACCCCCAAGGACACAAGTGGAGAGGAGACAATAGAGGCTGATAAAAAGATAACAATGGCAGTGTGACACAGAGAGACAATGAAAGTGAAAGGAGGAGACAGTCGTAAGGAAGAGCGAGAGAAGAGTATGATGACAATGACAATCGGAGAGAGACAGACAGGAGAATGTCCAATGAGAGAAGAAGTAGACATGGGAAGGGGACGTAGCAGTGTGAGGGAGATGATGAATACAATGACATCGGTACTAAGAGGGACTCCGCGCGACTGCTACGGTCGCAGGTTCGAATCCTGCCTCGGGCATGGATGTGTGTGATGTCCTTAGGTTAGTTAGGTTTAAGAAGTTCTAAGTTCTAGGGGACTGATGACCACAGTAGTTAAGTCCCATAGTGCTCAGAGCCATTTGAACCATAAGAGGGACTGGGTAAAAGGAAATAGAATGTTGTGTATTAAAACAGTGCGAATATTTCACATGCCAAAATCATTGGTGAGGTCGTCGAAATGAGGACTGACACAGTTGGTTATCCACTTTTCAGTTAAAGTCTTTTATAGAGCAGTCCATTTGCATTCTTTGTGCTCAAATAGTGGTATTTTACTGCTGGTATATACTGCTACATTTAACAATAACTCGCAGGGTTTCCTAAGTGATCGTAGTAATGTTGCCGACCAAAGTTTCTTTTCATTTTGACTGGTAAACAGAAGAAAATTCTGTCCTATTGTTCTCATCCTTTTCATACACTCCTTTATTTCCTTTTGAATCAGCAGAACTAAATATGCTACTTTGTTTCTTACCCAATAACTTGTTTCCACTTACGTCAGTTTCATCTGTGTCACATAAATTCCTCATAAGCGCTATTACACTGTCAATATTCTACATCCTGTTATCGTATCTCGAGGTGGATCTTCAATTATTATTATTATTGGCCCTTGATGTAAATTTAATATTTATCTGTAATGGGCTGTGTGCGTTTGTAGCAACCAGTGTTTTACACTCCTGGAAATGGAAAAAAGAACACATTGACACCGGTGTGTCAGACCCACCATACTTGCTCCGGACACTGCGAGAGGGCTGTACAAGCAATGATCACACGCACAGCACAGCGGACACACCAGGAACCGCGGTGTTGGCCGTCGAATGGCGCTAGCTGCGCAGCATTTGTGCACCGCCGCCGTCAGTGTCAGCCAGTTTGCCGTGGCATACGGAGCTCCATCGCAGTCTTTAACACTGGTAGCATGCCGCGACAGCGTGGACGTGAACCGTATGTGCAGTTGACGGACTTTGAGCGAGGGCGTATAGTGGGTATGC
This sequence comes from Schistocerca piceifrons, assembly GCF_021461385.2. NCBI lineage: Eukaryota > Metazoa > Arthropoda > Insecta > Orthoptera > Acrididae > Schistocerca > Schistocerca piceifrons. Next base: position 811,610,482 of record NC_060141.1, read on the forward strand.
GGGAGGCCGGGTGGACGTACCGCCGAATTGCTCAACACGTGGGGCGTGAGGTCTCCACAGTACATCGATGTTGTCGCCAGTGGTCGGCGGAAGGTGCACGTGCCCGTCGACCTGGGACCGGACCGCAGCGACGCACAGATGCACGCCAAGACCGTAGGATCCTACGCAGTGCCGTAGGGGACCGCACCGCCACTTCCCAGCAAATTAGGGACACTGTTGCTCCTGGGGTATCGGCGAGGACCATTCGCAACCGTCTCCATGAAACTGGGCTACGGTCCCGCTCACCGTTAGGCCGTCTTCCGCTCACGCCCCAACATCGTGCAGCCCGCCTCCAGTGGTGTCGCGACAGGCGTGAATGGAGGGACGAATGGAGACGTGTCGTCTTCAGCGATGAGAGTCGCTTCTGCCTTGGTGCCAATGATGGTCGTATGCGTGTTTGGCGCCGTGCAGATGAGCGCCAAAATCAGGACTGCATACGACCGAGGCACACAGGGCCAACACCCGGCATCATGGTGTGGGGAGCGATCTCCTACACTGGCCGTACACCACTGGTGATTGTCGAGGGGACACTGAATAGTGCACGGTACATCCAAACCGTCATCGAACCCATCGTTCTACCATTCCTACACCGGCAAGGGAACTTGCTGTTCCAACAGGACAATGCACGTCCGCATGTATCCCGTGCCACCCAACGTGCTCTAGAAGGTGTAAGTCAACTACCCTGGCGAGCAAGATCTCCGGATCTGTCCCCCATTGAGCATGTTTGGGACTGGATGAAGCGTCGTCTCACGCGGTCTGCACGTCCAGCACGAACGCTGGTCCAACTGAGGCGCCAGGTGGAAATGGCATGGCAAGCCGTTCCACAGGACTACATCCAGCATCTCTACGATCGTCTCCATGGGAGAATAGCAGCCTGCATTGCTGCGAAAGGTGGATATACACTGTACTAGTGCCGACATTGTGCATGCTCTGTTGCCCGTGTCTATGTGCCTGTGGTTCTGTCAGTGTGATCATGTGATGTATCTGACCCCAGGAATGTGTCAATAAAGTTTCCCCTTCCTGGGACAATGAATTCACGGTGTTCTTATTTCAATTTCCAGGAGTGTATTTATTAACATTATAAAACTTAATGAAACTTTTATCAAACTTCGAACACCTATCTTTTTAGTGTAAGAAACCTGTGCAAGATGTTGGATTACCTATGATAGTCTGTAATTTTCGTAGGAAGAAGAAATGCCTAATTAAATAAATATTTTATACACAGAAAAGGTTATCTGCATCTTTTATGACCATTGTCAGTACGTACTTGAACATGTGGAGGTTGCGATAACATATAGATAACTGCATCCGCTATGTCTTTAGGTTCCATCATAGGCGTATGCATATTTTCTAGTGCTTCAAGCGAATACTTTTTTAAGTTATTATATATAGCTGTTTTCACAATTCCAGGCGATATTTCCTAAAACAAAAATCAAAGGTTAACAAACAGAAGACATTACTTAGTTTTAAAAAACTGTTTTATTTGCCCTTGAAATTTATTATTTATTTAAGGATCATTTATATATTTCTCAAACTTATTATCCTAGTTCAAGTATATTAAACGTACGACGGTTATTGGGCAAGTAAGAAACAATCGGTCACAAAGTGGAAACCGCAGTGAAAATCAAAAATGTTTGTTTTGGAACAGTTAGTTACAACTTCCACCTCCTTCTGTACATAGTCGCCGCTCCGACTTAGACGTCCGTTCTAGCATTGTACCAACTTTAGAATACACTCATCAGGAAGGCAGCTTACTGTGTTTTCCGACAATTTTCTACTCCGGTCTGCAGCTCGTTGTCTGTGTCAAAGTGTTGTCTTCATAGCCGGCAGTTCATCTGAGCAGGGACGAAAATCTTTGGGAGCAAATTGCGGGCTGTAGGGTGGGTGATCAAACACTTCCCATGGAAAACGCTGCAGGAGCGTCCTCACTGTCCTTGAAGTGAAGTGTGCGGTCGGAAACTTTCATAAACAAGATAATGCATGACAGTTACGTCACGTGGAGTTGCATGAAACGAAGCCAAAAACTCCCGGCACGCATCATATTTTGTGGAAGTCACCATTCTCTGGGCATCGTTATGCACTCATTGTGCGCTCAGAACTAGAAAGAGCAACTTTACACTATCTACTGGCATACTAGAGACACTGTCCAACATATTTGTGGAAAGTCTGATCGGATTTTCACTGTGGTTTCCAGTTCGCGACCAATCATTCCTTACTGTCCAAATTAGCCCTCATACATTGTGAAATAAAGGTTTTACAACAGGTTTCACCAATAAATTACATGACTTGTTCAGTCTAGAAAACGTAAAGAAGGGTTGTTAGGTCAGATTGACTTTTCACGAGGTGTTAAACTCATAAACAGAGAATAATTTCAATTACATAATTTAATTAGTAAGATGCGTATGTTTGGCTTATGTACACTAAAGTTCAAGCCTGATCTTACTCAGTCTGATTAACGAGCTACTATTTTTCCAATCGTATATAAGTATTGTGAGACAGATGCTTTCGAGTAAGTGTTTAGTGCATCCACAGAATGGTGTGTGTTCTTAGCTAATGAAAGAACTTATACATGCATTACTCGGCCAAATGTCTTGAGAAATCCATAGCTGTTAGTAAGTTATGTTACGTAAGTAAAATTGTATAAAGACTCGTTGCACTACTTTTAGGCACTCTTTCTGAAACATGGGTAAAATTATTTCTATGTGCGTCTTTAGGTAGCTGATCTGGCGAGAGAGTGAAACGGAAGTATAGGGCCAGAGCTTTATGCTCGTGGGTACACACACACACACACACACACACACACACACACACACACAGTATCCCAGGAATACTGCAACCAACTTTCGTGGGCGGGGGTTGTTGAATGTGTCTGGAGGAACAAATCTAGAATAGCAACCCGCGCTCAGAAAGATCAGTAGTAGAAGAATGCGGTAGTTTAGACACTAAGTCAGTATTTTCCAAAATCCTAATGTGGAATACAAGAGGCAGGACAAACTCAAATGTCTCCATCCATTAACAAATTAAAAGTTACTTCTATCTCTTCTTTCGTTGCTCCACGAAATTGTACTGGATAGGCATTGCAAATGTGTATGAAATTCTGTTTAGCAGGAATGAATCAAATTTGGAAGTCCATCTAGTTGGGCACAGTTTCATCAGAGCCTAACACGTCTGTTAGTTCATCAGTTTCTTTTATTTGTCATCTCTGAAACACGTAATCACTGAAGAACACATACATTCATGGCCCTTTGTCGTAAAACTGTTGCAGTTCCTACATATTCATGACGGAATCATTTCGTAGCAAATTTTGTTGCGTAATGAACAACATGTAAACTCAGTATCTAGGTAAAATGCTTTACTTCCTGATTGCAAACCTGTGTATTTGCCATTCATAGATACAGCATAATTATATTATTGACCACTGTATTTATCCAGCTGTATTTTCATCTCGTCTAAATAATTTTATTATTTACTTTTCAAAATTCTCAGTATCATAGCCACTTACACCACTGCTTTCCTCATTTCAATCTCATTTCCATTTGAGTTAGTAAAATTTAAGTGCAAATATCTTGTAACACAAAGTTGGTCCATTCTAGAAGTAGTAGGGCAAGGAGAGAAAGAGACAACCTTGAGCCCAACCTAGAAGTCATTCTGGGAAATATCACGCAGTTGAGCTTTTCATATTTTACTGATGTCAACATCAGTATTTCCTTATCTCCAGTCACTCGAGGAAGCATCTCACGCTGCTCGTCCCAAGGTCAAGGAGGAGAGGGCCTGTGCACACCTAATGCCACTGTGGAAATTTTGCATTAAGCACCCCCCGTCCCCGCATACACACACACACACACACACACACACACACACACACACACACACACACACGTTGAGCACCCCCGCATTCGTGGGAGCGAGATTCGACTGCTGTTCACATGCATTACTAACTTCCAAAAATTCGTTTAAGGACTGCCTATGCCTGTCCTCACGTTGGTACCTAAGTATCATTCGCTGTGGAATACTGGAACGAGTAAATTGCATACTTCTTAATTCACAAATAAAAACCGACATTTGATCTAAAATATAAGTAGTAAATAAGGAATTCTTATTCATTGGAAATGAGATTTTTATCTTAAATACTATCCCACAACGTCTGAAAACATAAATAAGAGCAAGTCCATTTTCACATCTTACTCCTGTTACTTACCAGATGGTTGCATGAAAAATCGATATTTCTCTGTAAATAATTAAAAATCAGCATTTGCTTCGAAAATGTAAATAAAAAATTAAAAATTCGTATTTGTTGAAAGTGATCTGTCGCTTAAATGCGACTCCACAAACCCAGAAAACGCGAAATAATTGCAAATCCCAATTCCTCCTATCACCAGCAGAATACTGCACTGTAACGTCGAGTCCATAGTTAGATCTTTGTACCACGACAATAGATGGCTCCAGTGTCAATTAAAAAACAGCAGCAGCACGAAAAATGCATAATTTACATTTCTATTAGAGGTTAAAACGCTGTCTGATGTTGCAACATTGCAACACTGCAGTGTAAAAGAAAGTGTGAGTTAATTTCCATATATATACAGACGTTAAATTAGTGACCAAAGTCTGAAATATGCACCCCAAGGCAAAGGTCAACAGTCGTCATTTTAGAAATTAGGCCTGAAAATTCTATGTCGTAAAACTACCCTATCCAGGCCTATAGCTGCAGAAAAATATGTCTACGTTGGCATTCAAATAGAGACACTGGATCTAATTATTCACAACACACCTTCAAAGTATGTATTTCAAAGTGTTTAAATAGTGTGAAGCACCAATTTAGGAGGGACATCGATGATACGTCGTGTTGTTCAATATAAAAAACATAAACGAAGCTTTCCAGTGGCAATTATTACTATTATTACAAATAGCACAGCACGTAAATAACTGCAGCTTGCAGTCAGAAGGCCCTGTAAAAGCTTTATAGACTGTATTTGACCGATATTAACCCTCTCAATACCAAAGGGTTGGGGGGATACGTTACTTTATGCATTCCTTTTGGAAATATTGAAATCTAGTCAGGTGTTTTATTTCTTAAAATTTTGTAAAAAAATATTTATTGTCTTTAATGAAGTCTTCCCCCAGATTCTATGAATCTTCCACATTTCTCGTTTAAGTTTAATCCGAAAATTTAAGTTTAAGTGAGATGTTCATAAAGTCTTCCGCTCTTGATAGTAATGCGACTTCCCACGACAGTCGTCTTACTCCACAAATAATAACATGGTGTGATCTTAGAACGCGGGGAAAGTATGTGTCTCTGGGTTGACAACAACAATGGTCTCAACAATGATTCATTTCCGTTTGGGTCTTTATTGTTTCCTGTTCAAGGGCACTTAGTTCAGTGTTAGATACAACTGTGATTGAAAATGTAGCGACAGTCACTTAGTTACAGAGGAATACCATAGATCCTGGAAGAATCTACAGATTCTCAAGTTGAATTTCATGAAACTGACGACTAGTTAGTGAACCTGAAGAAGTATGTGTTGTGCTCGAGGATATGGACAGTGACAGAGAACCTATCACTGGGAACCTAAAACTGATGACGAGGCAGCTGCCAGTTAATGACAAGTACATTACAAGCACTGGAAAATTTTTTAGCACCAAACCTCCTCACATTAGAAGACTAGTGGCACAAAACATAGTCAGAATGAGAAGGCATAAAGGTGAAGGTAAGGTAGGAACAACAAGAGAATCATTCGAAATTTTTTATCTCCAGAAATTGTCAACATCATAATAAAGCGTACCACTGAAGAGGCACTGAGGCAGAAAATACCCAAGACAGACAGTATTGAACTCATGGCGTATATAGGACTTATTTTTATTATGGGGAAGGCGAATGACAGTAAGTCATCTGTTACGGATTAATGGTCCTACACTTCAGGAAGGTTTGTTTATACTGTTACCATGAGCCGAATCACTTTCCAGTAGCTGATAGTAGGGAGTCGAGAAGCGATCCCAGGAAACCTGATAACTTTGCTGCAATAGGAGTAATTTTTCATAAAATAAATTAATGACTGCGAAAATATTATTTTGTTGGGATGCACATTGTTACTGATGAAATTTTTTCATTGTTCCACGGCAAGCGTCCCTTCAAGACCTTCATGAAGGGAAAACCTGGTAAATACGGTTTACTTATACGCATGCTCACAGACGCTAAAACCAGATATGTTCTCAGCATGGAGCCTTATGCTGGGAAAAGAAATGATGGTGCAAAACAACAAAATTCCGCTGCAGCTGTGGTCAAACGCCTGGTGGTTCCTCTACATAAATCAGGGTGACATGTCACCACAGACAGATATTACGATTCAATTGATTTGGCCGAAGATCTATGGAGGAATCACAAGCAAACTCTCTTGGGAACATTACAAGCTAATAAGAAGCATATACCTCAAGAACTGAAAGATATCTCATGACGAGAATTACATTCTAGTGAATTTGCTTTCAGTGATACTAGTACTGGAAATATTCCAATCGTTTCTTATATTCCCCATGAAAGATCTTAAAGAAATTTACTGTTTCTATCATCTCAACGTTATGACGCCGCAGTTGGTTCACCTACTGACACTAAGAAGAAAACAATTACAAATTTACATTACGGATTCCACCAAATTGCTTAACATCTAAGGATTATTATGGAGGAGTACGAGACCAGCTGACGAACCCTTTGGTTAATAGTTATTAATAGTGAAGCCTCAGTATTATGTGATTGATAGAAGATCAGCACCGTCATGCCTTTCACTGTTGCATGGACAGCGAATCCTGTATTTTAAAAAAAGGAAAAACAGTTTAATTAGCAAAAATCAGTCTGACAAGTAAAATGAACAGACAAACTGCTGCGCAGTGATTTATTTCAGCCCATCATTTTTGCAGTGCAGTCCGAGCAAAGCCGAGTTACCTGTTGCCAAATAAGGAACAATTGTAGGGCATAAACGAACATTTTGAGAGAATTGATTGGCGACTCCATGTTGTCTTGTGCACTACGACCAGGTAACAGGTATACTTGAAAAAAGAGACAGCATTGGTCGTATATTTTTTACTATTGCCAAATCGATTTTCTGTCGCTGAGTGACCATCTTCAGTGCTATATTGTATAACTTAAATTGGGATGCACTGTTGTCACTAAGCTTACGGCAATCACATAGACTCATGTGATTGCCGTAAGCTTAGTGACAACAGTGCATCCCAATTTAAGTTATACAATATAGCACTGAAGATGGTCACTCAGTGACAGAAAATCGATTTTGCAATAGTAAAAAATATACAACCAATGCTGTCTCTTTTTTCAAGTATACCTATTTTGAGAGAAATTAAGATCAGTTTTGATTTACAGAGTTTCACATAAATTCAGAAGCTGCATTTTTCTGATAGGGGCACATTTACATTACGTAACGGTTAACCATTGTGTAAGACAGATTGTTCATGATAAAGCCACCCTGAGTATTCCTGTGAACCATTATTGACATAGATTCTAATTTACAGACGGTCAGGTGTGTTGTAGATTAATCGGAATCTCATACATAAGAAAAGTTATTTGCAAGGATCTATTTGCGTTCAGGAGTAGGGAAGCAATAGACGATTCCATATCAGAGATGGTAACCAGAATATTAGAACCTTTCTTTCAGATAGTTAGCGAGAGATTCACTCACACACACATACAGAGCAGTTTGCCAATTACGAAACAAAAGCATTTAAAACACCAATTGTAGAGAATAGACGGGAGCAGAGAGGGAAAAGGGCCTTGAAACACAGCGAAGTGGGATGTAAAATACGCGAATCTATGCTGTTTACAATTAGACACAACGTGATGTGGAATAGAAAGAACGCAACATACCAGACTTCATTTACTAAAAGTGTTCAATGATTATCATCCGACGAAGCATATAGCTTTGAAGATAAGTTGATAAAATATTGACAACAATGTGGTTCCTTTTATTCCATGTAAGATATTGCGGATGTGATTACAGAGAAGTACATTTGAATAGCGATGAAGTGACGACCTCTTGTGTGTACTAAGAAGTGTGCAACGCTCTGAGCAATAGGGTTCCCGTTAAGCCACACTTTATTATTAGGACTATCCCGGCAGCCTCTGAAAATTGGTGACTGTGTTTCACTTCACTCTGAAATGAGAGTCCCATTAAAAGGCTGAGACAGCTAATGGACGACACCGAGTTTCCAAGTACCTGATATACCTGAGTAGGAACCTCAAAGGCCTTCCCAGTAGAAACTAACGGACCTTCTGTTGAGCTGGTGCCATCTTGGCGACTCTGCAATGCACAGAACAGAAACCAGAACCCATTCACGAAAAGCTGCCGTGTGAGTATGTAGGGAACTTGATGCAGACAGTGACTGGTGCATCGAGTCTTGTGAGACTGCCGTGGGAACATCTTGTCTCAATACTGGTCGCCGTGGAGTGATTCTCTGGAGTGGGATCGAAGTGGTTGGCAGCCTGTAACGTCGAATGATAGGGTGGAGCTACCTAATTTCTGCCCTTTGTTGTGCTACAGTGGAAACTGAGACCACCATTAACATGGTGACACTATGGGAAATTCAGCGCCATCAAAAACAGGATTAGGGGGGAAGAAGAAGAAAACTCTTGAGCACGGTCCTTCGAGGGGATGGAATTGGTTGATTTGAGCGCACTCTATGTGAAGAGGTGACAGCGTTTCGGAGTGGGCACTCTGACTTGCCATTCATGCGACATTTCAACCTGTCTCGTATTCAGTTTCCAGACTGATTGAGCCTTGCATTCATCCAAAGATCTACTGTCATTTTGTGACATCCACAGCTTCCGTTCGTTGTCGGACGGTTCTTCTTTCAGTCCACTTTTCCGATTGTGTTCTTGTTACCTGACCTACAACTGCAAAAATATAGCTTGGATGTCACCCTTGCAGGTAAATTACTGCAGATAAAATTCATCACGTGTACTCTGGGAGACAGCAAACAATCGATTTGCAAGGGAAAGCAGCTCTGTGCCAATGTCGAGTGACCGTTTCTCCTGCGGAACGATTACTGAGAAAACATTGCACATGATGCGTATTGAACTGCTCTCAGTGTCGCTTGTAAAGCCGCGGCCGGCTACAGAGAAATGCGAAGATAAAAGCCACCGGCTGTCTGTCAACAGCCACGCGGCACCACGCAGTCTCAACTGCAAACTGACAAGTCATGCGGGCCCACCTTCGCCTTCTTCCACCACTGATTTCAGCATGGCAGATAAAATGGTCAACTCCTTGCTGCAAGTCTAATTGCTGAGCAGTGTCTTCTTCGTACTAGGCCTGAGAATTCCGATTATTTGTTGAATCCAAGCACGGAATAAACAATTACTGTTACATGACTTTAATATTTGATAGCCGTATTTACTAGATAAATGCGACAACAGGGGATTACTTCATTGCATTTGTTCCCTTATTCATTCTTTCAGCAAGGCCAGTGGACCAAGGTGCCCATGGAGAGCTTCTATGATGGTTGGAGCGCAGGAGGGAGTGGAGGAAGGCAGTGGGACTGCGGAAGTAAGGAGACGGATTCTGTGTGGGTAAGTCAGCCAGTAGGAGTCATGCTACCGAAGGTTGGAGTCAAAAACTCGGAGCATTGGATCAGACAGACAGCAAGTTTTAGATTGGCACACAGTCTGCTCCATAGTGGCAGATTCGTCTGTGAGATTGTGTTAGCAATGGTTTATTTAATTAACTTCCTATGTCTATAACGAAGCCTGGATGCTTATAATGAGCTTTTTAAGTTTCTGTTTACTCCGTTTCCTTTCCTGCAATTTATGTACACTTGTTTCAACTGTCTATTTACCAGACTGTAAAATTCTGTATGATTGAAAAGTGTATTTACGTAACCACAAAATTAAGAAACACCAGTCCCGCTCGGAGGCTTCGAAACGAAACAACATAATGCATTTGAAACTCACCCCACACCGTATGTTGCTCTTCCTGGCAACCAGATCCTTCCTCAGTCCTTCAAGCAGAGCCTTGACAGCATGCTTGCTGGCGTAGTACATCGAGTACAATGGATCGAATGGCATGATGTGACCAGCTATACTGAAAACAAGAAAAAGAAACAAACTTGTACTGCCTGTACTATGTGGATTAAGCTTATATACTGTGTAACTTGGCAGGATTTAACCACCAAACATGAATAATTTTGACAATTCGTATTTCATTTACTTAGTAGGGGATCGCAGTTTTTAGGGGGGCGGGAGCTATCGAATTATTAATCGTTCCTTGGTTGGTGCTGGGTAGCCTTATACTAACATTTCTGTGGAGATGCAAACTGAGAGTGTAATTTTCTGACAGAAAGGCGAAAGTGGGACTTCACGGTACCTGTGATCGACATGGATGCTGCTGGGAAGCCCGTTTCATGGATCTAAAAGGAGAATGCTGATAGTTTACAGCCCAAGACAGTCGCCTCATCGTGAGGCCGGTGGAAAGGACTTCTCTTGATTGACCTGTGGTCGCTACGGAGGCTTAGGCGAGATGACGCAGAAAGCATGAGATTGTAGACATAGAATCTTACAAGTGCCACGAACAGCGTTTTTCAGCATAAGGAATGGACGTGGGATGCCTGCCGCAAATGCGTGTTAACGGCCGAAAGAAGTACTTACGCGAAGTGCCATCCCGCATTTCTGGCAAAAGACACAGAAACGTATTCGGTTAGTTCAATTGCAGATGGAGGAGAGGTCATAATTTGTTCTAGAAACTTCTATTGGGCTGAACATGAGCTGTAAGAAGTTGACCGATAGCTTCTTGATGTGTAGAGTGGAAGGTACTCAATTTGTAGTCGGGGCTGCGATTGGCTGTAAGGAGAATACACACTAACGACGGGAGGTTTACTAACTGGACGCTTCTGCCGGGGGGGCGTCTCTTGGTGGTGTCGGTAGGATATATTTGACTACAAAGCGATTTTGAGAGCTCTCTGGTGAGTGTCGGTGAGTGAAAAACTTAGGTGGATACCGTTTTGAGACATGGCTGGCGAGGTGTCAGAGAACTGTCTCAGCATTAGATTCGATTGTGCTGATGTTGCCACTAGGAACTGCATCATTCGTCTCTCTATGAACAGAGGTATGTACCTGTGCTTCTTCGGGGAGACGAAGTCATTACAGAGTGGTACTTTACGACGTTACATTTATGAAATGTCTCTGCTCCTGGCTTATAAGGAAGTAGAATTCTTAATTCGTCATTTCACGGAAGTGGCCTCGACCCCAGGAGGTTGCAGACGCCGTTTGACGTCCTCTGTGTAGTCAGAATTTTCAGCTACGCAAAGCACTTTGTCTCTACGACTACTGGCAGCAGTTTACAGATAATCGCTCCAGAACTGTTCTTCACAGAATTCAATTCGGCGATACACGCACCACGGCTCGGCAGATAGGCACTCTTTCAGAATACGAGCGTTCCATTTCTTTGATCTCAGTGCCTTTTACTGCCAGTGCCAGGAAGTGTAGGGGCTTTCTTAACTTAGATGTTAAACAGTGTCAACCACTTAAATGTTTCTGTCGAATAAAATCTCAAATTAATATCAATGAGTAGCAGCTAACGTCCTATGCCAATGAATGATCATTTCGCATTGTTTCTTCGAGAGTTGTTTTTATAATAAAAGTATTGTCAGTACCCGGATGATCTACTCTTGCTAGAATTAGACTCCAAACACCGATCTTGATCAAGTCAGAGTGGAGATTTGTCACAACTTGGGGACTAACCCAGACGGTACTCCCAGTTGGAGACTGTCAGTGGTAAGGTTAATTTAATTCACTTATTAAGCGTGATCATGCCACTGCCATCACATCATTTACTGCCATACACATAATCACACGCAATTAGAAGGGGTAGTATTGGCACTGAAGTGACAGCACTCTTATGAATACGTCTGTATTTCTCATTGTGTTCTTTTCTTAAAATACATAAACTTCAGTGTGATACTGAAGAAGTTGCAGATTCCTCCCTACCAACCATGGGAGCGAAACAGAGGATTAGGTGTGAGGAGTGTGTTTGATAGATTCGACAGGTGCAGGAACTGATACACCAGATGTGCTGTACATTTAGTTCCTCCGCGGAATTTTTCGTTGATGAGTATTACTAATGTTAGTATCAACTCTGCAGCATGTTGTTGGTCGTAACAGTGAGCAAGTGACAGTATTTAGCACTACTGGGCAGTGGTTTAGGCACATGATGAGTTAGTACACAGATATAGCAAAATGCCTGCAGCTCTACAGAGAGTAGGTTATGAAGATCTGTAGGTTACAATAATTGTATGCCTTCGTTTCTATAGTTCAAGTGAACACAAAAAAAAGCACACTGCACTTCGTCAGGTCTACGCGAAGAAGTTTTAATGTCCCGTCGACATCGGGGTTACTAGGGACAAACACTAGTCCTGTTTAAAATGATCACGTTAAGAAATCAATGGTGGCCTTGAAAGAATTATTCTGGCTTACGCCTTAAAATGAACAAGGAAACCACAGGAAATTTTCATGGGGATCGCTGGACGGGGGTCAAAAATCCACACCTCCACCTTTTTTATGTACCATACCGTCTCGCGCAATTCTAATTTTCCTGTTTCCTTAGATGCATGAGAATTCTACATGGTAGCAGAATGCTACATTACTTTCACAGACGCTGTCTTTTAAGGGGAAGCGAAAGTAGATCCGTTGTAACGACTCCTTCATTCGAGAAAACCGTGTATAATGCAAATATTTTTTTCTGACAATCAAACGTCTTATCTACTCTGGTGTCAAAAATCCAGGCAACAAACAGAAATCATGCAAGGTTGCGTTAATTTTGCAGCAGAACAATATAAACAGAAGACAGTAAAGTAGAAACAATGTAAAAAATACAGAACGTAAACAACTGCACCATTTTTTCTTCGTTTTTTTTCAGCTTAACGCATTTTCACACACATTCCGACAACTGGTTAATGTGACAGTCCCGCTTCCATTCTCTTCACTGCAGAGAGTCTGATAGGCGACTCCTCTGTGCCACACGGCACCGTCTGTGACTGTGTACACCACGACCGCGGTTGTCGGACTACTCGACAAATACTGCCTCGTTTGATGGGTGCTCTGACGTCATCGTTGGCGTTACCCGAATGTCATCGTTCATGCAGATCACGATTGTATGGACGTCTGTTGACATTTGCTATGATTATATCGTGAATTATACAGACAACGGGGGAATAGTGGTTTAATTTTGGACACCAGTGCAGACTGTGGAGATAAGAGTCAGCTTTCATGTTCGTTAATAAACACGCAAAAATATAAGAACTTCTAGCCATTCTCGAAACGTGAGACGTTGATTGGAAATTCGGCAACGAAAACGCCCAACAACAACAAAACATAATCGTAATGGATATTTTGCAACTTGCGCAGTTGTTAAATTTTTCATCGAGTGCAGATAAAACTAAAGTTCAGACGAGGTCGGCTGTCATAGACAGGACATTACCGACCGTCACACACACACACACACACACACACACACACACACACACACACACACACACACACACACACACATATATATATATATATATATATATATATATATATATGCCGCCGCCCGAGCCACCACCACCACTACCATCACCACCACCACCACCATCACCATCGTCACATCAACACTACCACCAACAGTAACAGCACCAGATTAACAGTAATGATTCACAGTGGTGTCAACAGTTAAGTGAAAACGAAGACCATAAACTCTAAAAATAAAAAACCAACTGCAAATCTTCAAGAGTTATCTTAAACTGGGTAAACACTACACCGTTTGTAACAAGTGAGGTAGTGTTTGTTGTTTTGGCAGCTATAAATATGAACCAATACTTCGAGAAAAGAGTATTCGGAAAACGGAAATCATTTTATTATTTTTCAACGACAGTACACAGTGATATCATCACCTGTAATTCTACTGTCCGAATTGTAAAGAAAGTAGCTAGTCTTCTAATAATGAAAGGTAAATGAGGTGTAAAGCTAAACCTAACAGGAAAAGTATCACGCACGCTTATAACGCTGCACGAAAATTTGCAAGAGTGTACTTACGAGATGACATTGCTTGTGGTTTTTCAAAGCAATATTCAATTTTTATACCACGAAAAATCATTTCTAGTTATATAGCTGGGTAGATAATCTACATATCCTGAAAAAAGTATATTTAAAGATCTACAATTTTCTGCTCTGGGAATTTGGTGAGCGTAAAAACCGAAATAGTTATGATAGGTCTCAAAGAAAAAAAAAAAAAAAAAACAGAGTACAAGTTTACAAAAATATGCAACCTAACAGCTAGCGTCAAATGAGGCGTAATGCAACAATTTATTTTAAGCTGTGTGGTAATACGAAGTTGGTTTACTAAGTGTAGTGAAAAATCAAGGGAAAAAGTTGCTCGATAAACAACTCACCTTACTTCTGGACGTTGTCTCCCATGAGGGAAACACACGTGGTCCAGCGATCTTCCAGCATTTTCATCCCATCAATAGAAATAGGTTCTGTCATACTCTTCGAAATACTCGTTGACTGCGGCTGTAACGTTTTCATTTGTTGAAAATTCCTCCCCAGCAAACTAAAATTTCTGGTTAGGGTACCGAAAAAAGTAACTTGGAGCTGAGCTTCGTGTGCAAAGCGAATGAGGAAGCAGTTCAAAGCCCAGTTACACCATTATCACTGATGTGTGGGATGGAGAATTATACTGGTGAAAGAGCACTTTTTTGTGTGCCAGCCTAGGTTTTCCTTCAGCCAACACAGTGTAAAATGATCCAGCAATGAAGCATAATAAGGTTCAGGTTCGGTTCTACGTTTTCCCAGCTAATCAATGAGGATTATTCCTTGAGACTCGCAATAAACAGCACGGCACTGGAGAATTCTGAACCAATCTCATTGTACATTGGTACATACATTTGCTACATGATGAAGAGGAGTACTGTAATCCAAGAACTGTCAAGAAACTTATTACCTCCTCCCTAAGGTATCTCATGAAATGATCTTCATGTCAGAGCTATCGCAGGCGTCAGTGCAGAATTCGAGCATAGGGCGTTTTTGAGGTACCCGAGACAATGTTTCTCACACGGTAGCTGATGTCGACGTTTATTGGAAGCTAAGAAGCCCAATAAAGCATCTTCCCTGACAGTCACATGCCGAATGGCTGTATTTTTAAGAATACCTCTATACAGACTCACAAGACGAAAAAGTATCACTATAGACGCTTTGAGGTCTACCTGCATATGTGGATGACGAAGCCGTCGTCGACTCCCCTGTCCAGCATGCTGTGGACGGCCTCCCTCGTGCAGACGGACAGCCCCAGGACGTTGACGTCCAGTGTGTGCTGCCACTCGGCTGTCTGTCCAGCTGGGAACACAGCATGCCGCCATCATCAGTCAGCAATAAAGCGAAGGACGAGGCCTGCAGTGAAATCGTGTGTACCGTCACATCATTCGAAAAAAAAAGCATCATTCGAATTGCTTACGCTATTAAAGTTACTGACCCTGTATACAATGAAGCTACTCAGAACAATTTTATGTGTAGTGACAGGGCATCGTCGTTTAAGCCGATTCTGTAATCCTCGTCACAAGAAGTCGAGTGCATACTGTTGTATCTACGTCTTCACAGCCACTTTATGTCACAAGTACTATCAATTTGAGACTGTGAAGACTGTCCTCCACAGGGTCCAACCTGTAAAAGTCGGAGGGTGTCACTTCTGAACTGTGCAATGGGTAAGGGATGTTGGTCCAGTGTAAGAAGGTGCCAGATTAGCTGCCAAAGATTCGTGCGGTTTGGCATTACTATTGTGAATTTGGTTCGCTTTCTTATTCTTGTGTAATGTCTTCCGGGTAATGACGCCTTTATGCATGCGAAAGGTGAACGAGTCTCTCGCTATTTATGAACAGCGGCATTACAGAAAATCAAGAACCGCGTCCTTATTATTCCAAAAATAGAAATAATGAATTTTTTTGCTGCTGGTTGCCTCTTACATTTGTTTAGCATTCGGCAGAAGATACGTCGCTTGTACCTGGACCTTTATTATTCTGGATTATATACAGTGTGGTCGGAAACAATCTGAAAAGCTTTTGAGGGTGTTGGAGAGTAGGCTGAGTTGAGAAATAGTTGTTAAGAAAAGAACTCGATACGTTGCTCCGTTTCCGAAATAGTAAGCACTGAATGTCCTTGAGTGCGCAAATTCAAGCGGCCCGCCAGATTCAATTAGTATCAGTTGTTATAACATGGATGCCAACTTTCGAGACTGTTCAGCCTTCGGCTCTGTTTCGATCCTTACTACCGTCCCATGATTATTTATTCTGGCGATCTCTTGCTCGGTATTCGGGAAACAAACGAACATGTTTGGCGACACTGTCTCTGGCGGTCGTCTTGAATTTGCGCGCTCAAGTTGCAACGGCCTGACTTCCATTGCCTTTTATTCGGACACGGCGCAAAGTACTGAATTATTTCTCAGCGCAACTTACCCTGCAACAACATTAAGTGCTATTCAGACTGTTTCTGGCAACTCTGTACATTCACGTTTCATCACCGGCCAGTAGATGGGATGCAACGATATCTTTGTTGGCTTCCAATACTTGCAAACTTCTCTTTATCAGTCGCAATCCAATAGATTCACACATTCTGATAGTACAAATTTTCTTCCATTCTGCGTAATGCTTTTGGAACGCAAACCATGTTCTTTGAAAGCTCTCAGTTTTTTAAACAATTCTCTGCATAAATAGACTTTCGCCTCGCTGAGGATTTGTGTCCATGATTTTAGTTTAAAGTGTCCCACTTTTGACACCTTGAAACAGTACGTAACACTGTAATTCCTTTACTAACAAAAAAATTTATTTCATTATATTTCATGAATCTCATATTTTACTTTTCAATTTCAGTATTGCTTAAATGTTTTGAAGGAATCATCATAAATCATTTGTAACTGATGTTTTATCAGAAAGGTGCCTCAAAACCAACATGCATTAAATTTATGAATTTAAACTACAAAGAACACAGGTAAAACAAAACAAGTCGCCTGTAGTGAGAAGTTCGTAAAATAAATCAATCGTACTGTGCAGATGGAATCTGTTGCCTAATTGAAAAACGACTCAACTTAAAAATCATTGAAACGAGTTCTGTAGGTTAGAAATATCTATAATACCAAAGATATGCGTAACTTTGTGTTACAAAATCAAAGTGGTTGTGCCAAACTTACACTAATGATGCGGCAGGGAATCATTCCATCGTGTAACACTGGTTAAAAATGGATAAAGGTAAGAGGGTAGATGGACAAGCGTTAGCTCGCCCTCTCGGATCAATCCAACGAGTAAAACGATGTTAACCTGGTATGTAGTCTCTCTCTCTCTCTCTCTCTCTCTCTCACTCTCTCACTCACTCACTCACTCACTCACTCTCTCTATTTGTTTAGTCGATTCCCACTAACCATGACCCCATGAACTAAGGCACGCTAATGTCTTCTGTGCTGCATTTTCTCCTGCAGGCGTTCCAGTTTCGAATCCATTACTGCGATGACCCCGTCGATCCATCTCATCCTTGGCCGCCCATTTCTTCTGCCTCCGATCTTGCCCAGTATTACCGCCTTTTCCATCGAATGGTGTCTTCTAGCAATGACCCCAAAGTAGGACTGTTTTTTTTTGCTTGTTTGTTTGTTTGTTTGAGAATTATACCGTCGAAGCAACAGTCTGGTTTTATCTTCTGTATTCGTACTCTTTGCAGTCCATGAAACTCTTAAGAATTTCCTTCCAATACCACAATTCAGAGGTATATATTCCACGCCGTCCAGCCTTCTTGCGACTCAGGTCTTACATCCGTATATCACAATTTACTATAAGGTTTTTTGTTTTAAACTTACGTCTCTACTCCTTAAAACACTGTCGAAGTTGTACCTCCCCCATCCTCAAAGCAACAACGGTTTCTTGTTTTGGTGGCTGCATTCACCAACACAGAAAATACCTCCGTTTTTTCTCCTCCTGTATGCCATGCAGTGATACATGCAGTTGCACAATTTTCGTTTCCTTGACGTTCTCCCTCGGACCAGCAGAATGTTTAACTCTCTTTCACCTTCTGCAACCAGTATGGTGTCATCTACATATGTAAGATTACTTATATCAATCTCAGCTAATTGAATTCCAGTTTATTCTTCATCATGCCCAGCATTCCTCATAGTGTCCACTGTTGAGCCAACTGACTTTCATCCTTTCCTGTCGCAAGGTTGAACTCCCATTGGTAGCGTTGCAGGCATGTGTCATTGTAGGGGAGGGGGGGGGGGGGGGGAAGAGGGTGTAGAGGTGGAGCAGGGAACAATGGAAGAGAATCATTCTACGGTTGTGGGGGGGGGGGGGGTTACCAACGAAGATGGGACCAAGATTTATACTGACCCACTCCTGACGAAGGTGCGTCTTAACAAGATAACATTAAAGGCCGGCAGTATGAATAAGCACCATCCACCCTGTACACAAGCAATTGACCAAAATAACTAAAATCTTACATGACATTTTAATTATTCTTCAAAAAAAGTGTTCAGATGTGTATGAAATCTTATGGGACTTAACTGCTAATGTCATCAGTCCCTAAGCTTGTACACTACATGTTGTTGTTGTTGTTGTTGTTGTCTTTAGTCCTGAGACTGGTTTGATGCAGCTCTCCACGCTACTCTACCTTGTGCAAACTTCTTCATCTCCCAGTACTTACTCCAACCTAAATCCTTCTGAATCTACTTGGTGTATTCATCTCTTGGTCTCCCTCTACGATTTTTACCCTCCACGCTGACCTCCAACGTTAAATTTGTGATCCCTTGATGCCTCAGTACATGTCCTACCAACCAGACCCTTCTTATAATCAAGTTGTGCCACGAACTCCTCCCCAATTCTATTCAATACCTCCTCATTAGTAATGTGATCTATCCATCTAATCTACAGCATTCTTCTGTAGCAACACATTTCGAAAGTAGCTATTCTCTTCTTGTCCAAACTATTTATCGTCCATGTTTCACTTCCATGCAAGGCTACACTCCATACAAATACTTTCAGAAACGACTTCCTGACACTTAAATTTATACTCGATGTTAACAAATTTCTCTCCTTCAGAAACGCTTTCCTTGCCATTGCCAATCTACAATTTATATCCTCCCTACTTCGACCATCATCAGTTATTTTGCTCCCCAAATAGCAAAAATCCTTTAATACTTTAAGTGTCTCATTTCCTAATCTAATTCCCTCAGCATCATCCGACTTAATTCGACTACATTCCATTATCCTCGTTTTGCTTTTGTTGATGTTCATTTTATATCCTCCTTTCAAGACACTGTCCGTTTCGTTCAGCTGCTATTCCGAGTCTTTTGCGGTCTCTGACAGAAATACAATGTCATCAGCGGACCTCAAAGTTTTTATTTCTTCTTCATGGATTTTAATACCTACTCCGAATTTTTCTTTTGTTTCCTTTACTGCTTGCTCAATATACAGATTGAATAACATCGGGGAGAGGCTACACCCCTGTGCCACTCCTTTCCCAACAGCTTCTTCGCTTTCATGCCCCTCGACTCTTATAACTGCCATCCGGTTTCTGTACAAATTGTAAATAGCCTTTCGCTCCCTGTATTTTACCCCTGCCACCTTCAGAATTTGAAAGGGAATACTCCAGTCAACATTGTTAAAAGCCCTCTCTAAGTCTGCAAATGCTAGAAACGTAGGTTTGCCTGTCGTTAATTTATTTTCTAAGATAAGTCGTAGCGTCAGTATTCCCTCACGTGTTCCAACATTTCTACGGAATCCGAACTCATCTTCCCCGAGGTCGGCTTCTACCAGTTTTTCCATTCGTCTGTAAAGAATTCGCGTTAGTATTTTGCAGCTGTGACTTATTAAACTGATAGTTCGGTAATTTTCTCATCTGTCAACACCTGCTTTCTTTGGGATTGGAGTTATTATATTCTTCTTGAGGTCTGAGGGTATTTCGCCTGTCTCATACGTCTTGCTCACCAGATGGTAAAGTTTTGTCAGGACTGGCTCTCGCAAAGCCGTCAGTAGTTCTAATGGAATGTTGTCTAATCCCGGGGCCTTATTTCTACACAGGTGTTTCAGTGCTCTGTCAAATTCTTCACGCAGTATCGTATCTCCCATTTCATCTTCATCTACATCTTCTTCCATTTCCATAATATTGTCCTCAAGTACATCGCCCTTGTATAGACCCTCTATATACTCCTTCCACATCTCTGCTTTCCCTTCTTTGCTTAGAACTGGGTTTCCATCTGAGCTCTTGATATTCATACAAGTAGTTCTCTTTTCTCCAAAGGTCTCTTTAATTTTCCTGTAGGCAGTATATATCTTACCCCCAGTGAGATAAGCCTCTACAGCCTTACATTTGTCCTCTAGCCATCCGTGCTTAGCCATTTTGCACTTCGTGTCGATCTCATTTTTGAGACGTTTGTATTCCTTTTTGCGTGGTTCATTTACTGCATTTTTATATTTTCTCTTCATCAATTAAATTCAATATGTCTTCTGTTACCCAAGGATTTCTACTAGCCCTCGTCTTTTTACCTACTTGATCCTCTTCTGCCTTCACTATTTCATCCCTCAGAGCTACCCATTCTTCGTCTACTGTATTTCTTTCCCCCATTCGTGACAATCGTTCCCTTATGCTCTCCCTGAAACTCTGTACAACCTGTGGTTTAGTCAGTTTATCCAGGTCCCATCTCCTTAAATTCCCACCTTTTTGCAGTTTCTTCAGTTTTAATCTACACTTCATAACCAACAGATTGTGGTCAGAGTCCACATCTGCCCCTGGTAATGTCTTACAATTTTAAACCTGCTTCCTAAATCTCTGTCTTACCGTTATATAATCTATATGATACCTTCTAGTATCTCCAGGATTCTTCCATGTGCACAACTTTCTTTCATGATTCTTGAACCAAGTGTTAGTATGATTAAGTTATGCTCTGTGCAACATTCTACCAGACGGCTTCCTCTTTCATTTCTTACCCCCAATCCATACTCACCTACTGTGTTTCCTTCTCTCCCTTTTCCTACTCTCGAATTCCAATCACCCATGACTATTAAATTTTTCGTCTGCCTTCACTACCTGAATAATTTCTTTTATCTCATCATACATTTCATCAATTTCTTCTTCATCTGCAGAGCTAGTTGGCATATAAACTTGTACTACTGTAGTAGGCGTGGGCTTCGTGTCTATCTTGGCCACAATAATGCGTTCACTATGCTGTTTGTAGTAGCTTACCCGCAATCCTATTTTTTTATTCAGTATTAAACCTACTCCTGCATTACCCCTATTTGATTTTGTGTTTATAACCGTGTAGTCACCTGACCAGAAGTCTTGTTCCTCCTGCCACCGAACTTCACTAATTTCCACTATATCTAACTTTAACCTATCCATTTCCCTTTTTAAATTTTCTAACCTACCTGCCCGATTAAGGGATCTGACATTCCACGCTCCGATCCGTAGAACGCCAGTTTTCTTTCTCCTGATAACGACGTCCTCTTGAGTAGTCCCCGCCCGGAGATCCGAATGGGTGACTATTCTACCTCCTGAATATTTTACCCAAGAGGACGCCATCATCATTTAACCATACAGTAAAGCTGCGTGCCCTACACGCTGCGTAACCTAAATTATCCCAAGTACAAACACACACACCCATGCCCGAGGGAGGACTCGAACCTCCGCCGGGTCCAGCCGCCTGAGGCCGCCCGGGATTAACCGAAGCTGAATGTGTAAAACATTTGATGAGCCCAGGAAGATCATAAACGCTTATGCAAACGTTTGTGGAGGATGCAGTGTCTGTCGAACGTTCGCCAAAAGAAGTCCATTCGTAAACGGTCGGCGGAATTGGGAGTTCTAAACTCTACATTACAAAATCATATCAGGAATGATTACAAGCTAAAGGCATTTAAACCTTCGTTTGCAAACGAACTGCATGGTAACAACATCCGAAAAATCATTAGGCATGTGTGGGTGAATTCTTGATGTCTTAGCAACTCTTCCTTCAAGTGACAGATTGTTTTTCTTTGACAAGTGTGCAATATATCGCAGTGCAAGAGACAGAAAGGTTTCTGGAGTAAAGAAAACCCATATTTTTATGACGAACTAGAACACAACCCAACACATGTCCTGACGTTGGCTGCAATGTCTGCAACCCACTTGGTAGCTCTATATTTCTTCAACTCTTCTGTGAACCACACTGCTTATGTCACCATGCAACGCGATTGGTTTATTCCGCATCTGTAAGATCGGGAACTGCTCGGGCGTATGTGGTTTCAGCAGGATAGGGCACCAGTCCATTCTGTTATCGCCGTTAGAGAATGCTTCAATGAGATATTTTATTATAAACGGACTGGATGTTGTTCTGTCCACTCGCTTGTACCTTTGGAGTGGCCGCTTCGAAGTTGTGATCTGTCATCCTGTGAGCAATGCATTTTAAGGGGTTCATAAAATGGAAGGTTTCTGTCACTCGTTGCGAGACAGATGTACTTAAGAATTTTGTTCGGCGAACGTTTACTGCCATCATGCCAGAAATTTGGAGGAGAATTTCGCATCTTACATGTAAGAGAATCACACTGTGTTGTGAGAACGGTGGCGTACCCAGACACTCCGGAATAAATAATTAAGAACAGTCACACAACCTCAAAGATGTCCTCTGTCATGTTGCCATATGAACACAGTGTCAACATCTAAGTATATACGGACACACCATAGGGGGTAATGCGACTTTGTGATCACTCGTTGGTCTTCCGGGTAATCCACGTTCCAAAATTCGAATCTCAATGACGGCTCGGAAGTTCTTAATTGCCGAGAACATAAAACAAATTTTTCCACAAATTATTAGTAAAAAGGATTTTTCTTGACTTGTGAAGATTTCCAATCACACATTAACCATTTGGAATTAACATCGTCCCTCACGTATGCTTAAAAATAATATTTGACCGGGGAAAACATCTGAAAACCTATCACGAGCTTCTAGAATCCATTGCACGCAGAGTCGCCGCTGTATTGCTTTCCAAATGTGGACCAACAGGCTTTTAAGCAATTGATCATTATGTTTTTTCTCATAAGTGTGTAAAAGATTTTACCAATTGTTGAATGGCAGTTTATTCTGGCTATAGTAACGCATTATTAATCTGTGTCGCCTACCAGGATAACTGTCTAGGCCTGTACAGCACACGTCTTGGAGACTCATTCAAACCCCAGACAGGTCAGCCCAATGTTGCGCCGCTACTGCCGCTGTTAATCAACGGACGACCGCCTTCAGTAACATGAAATGTATTCGCAGCAGCGATTATGGGCAACCATCAGCTGTATAATGGAATGATTGTAATTGTCGTTGTACGGAAATTACTACAGATCAGAACAAAGCAGACTAGCAGGTGGCCATTATCTGAAGCTAATTCCACAGGTTCGAATACTGTAATGCGCTGGTGTCCCCCTCATACCGCAGCACTACAGTTACTGCAACTGTCAGCCTGTGTCCCAGCTCGAGGTAGTTCCTGCTTATACGTATATAGGACGAAATTAGGCCTCCCTCGTGTGTGTGTGTGTGTGTGTGTGTGTGTGCTAAGAGATTCCTCCTGCTTATTTTTCGTTCAAATTCCATGAGCCGTGAACAACAGCTACGTCTCCTATCGCTAGTCTCAACAACTGGTTTATCTCGCAGTGTGTTTGCCGTTTCAACATGACATTGCCTTATCTGCCCGCCTGTGAACGCCTAATGCTATTAGTTTTCTTTGGCTACGTGGTCTATAGCTGGGCTCGTGATATGGCTTACCACCACACACTGCCTTTGCTATTTAATCATGGAACTGCTTCATCTGCCATCTTGGAACGTCGTAGACGGCTGGTTTGCTTTCGGCATTTTCCCAGAGTAGCTTATGATTCTTTTCTTTGTTGTACCTGCTGCCTCTTTTCCTCTTTCATTGACTAAGCGTATCAAACTTAGTGAACTGAACGATGCTTTATCGAAAATTGTATCAATAATATGTGA